>NW_008240030.1:559995-592403 GCF_000691975.1 Corvus brachyrhynchos | reverse complement strand
ATAATCCATCAGTTCTGTGGGATAGCTATTGATTAAAACAATTTACCTATAATGCCACTGTTCCTCAACTCATTAATTTTACTACTTTGTACTGTAACTCCAGCAAACGAGCACATGCATTGATTTTAAGTTATGTTAAAAACCATGATGGCTAAATGAGAACAAATGAGTATAAAGCCATTCAGCACAACAGTTATGCTACATTCTGCATGATGACAAAATTTGATAAGCACCTACACCTGAGCTGAACAGTGACTGCTTGCGACAGCATGTATTAGAAAGGGACATGCATGCACTATTACCAGTAAAGCATAAAGTAAATTTGGTTTTGGATAGAAGAAATCATAGAACAGAACAGTCTAAATGTGGGAAAATTACCTTACTAAAAGCTCAAAGTTGGCAAAAAAAGCAATTGATACAAACCTTCCAGTCTTAACAGCAAGAACCTTACTGCACTTCTATAATTTTGAAGATACCAAAGTTTGTGTGCCATGTGAATTTTTGCCCCTCCTCCATAAACCAAGGAAACTTCTAATCTGCCTACTAAGCATTAGGTAATATGGTACCTTAATGACACTGGCTGTAGATATCAGTGTGTTTGGATCCAGCACCTCCACAACAGCTTCTGGAATGACAGCCTTCTTCATACAAGACATGTCAAAGCCATACACATCTTCCCAGAAAAGTAGCTTGTCCACATGTTTATTCATATCCCCAACAGCTACTAGACTGATGGTGCACAAGTCAGGATAGACTGTAATAACAGAAACAGAGTAGTGGAATTTTATTTTAGACACACATAAAGAGGACTGGTTTTTTTTCTTTTGTCTTAAAGTGATTAACATCTTAAAAGAATAAACAAAAGAACTTTTTTTAGCTCTTGGACAAGACACTTTTTCTACTACTTTATTTTTTAGAGTCCCATTTGTCCACAGAAGAGACTAGACACAAAAATTTAATTTTCACACACTACTTTGGTATTTCCTATTCATGACAAAATCTCTTTGTAGTTGAATCCCACTACCAGGAAATGATTGGAAACTTGATGACTGAAGAAAATAATTTGGAACAGCCTATTCTGGCTTCTATACAGAGACTAAAAATATATTTCATAACTGGAGACAGACACCCAAACAGAAATTCAGGTGAGGGCTTTGTAATAACAAGAAGCCTCTGTGAAAAGACCTCATTTTCTGAAAAGAGCAAGTATTCTTACTCAAGAATTTTATTCCTGTTTGCTATCAGCTCTGGCTGATTCTTACCTTACAACCTAAAAAATTATTTCTGGGTACTGGAAATAACCACTTTTCTGTCTGCATCTGAAGAGTAGGAAGTGACCTGACAGAGAGAAGAGAAGAGAACCTCATTGATTCCCTCCCTCCCACTTTCAGGATAACAGCTATCATTCTTACACTACTTTCACATTTGCACTTTTCCTTCTCCCAAGAACATTTTCAGAACAAGTAACTATTTACAGCTTTTACAAATAGTAGTGGAAGACTGACATTTGCCTTTTTAACAGCTGCCAACAAAGTCAGTCAATCTCTTGGCAACCTCAACTGATTGGAAAACCTACAAAGAACAGCTGGTATGTACACAGCTGTCTATAACCCTAACAAATAGTAAAAGGAGCTCAATTTATATTTAGCTGGGTTTCTTTTCACAAAGAAATTCCCACGTTTTGTTCTTCAGAGTTTTAAAGCCTCTAAAGCCATATACATTGAATTCTTAACCTGGTTTCAGAGCAAAATGTCAACTAAAACACCCTATTTAATTTTATTTTATATTAATACATGAAAGGGGCAGTGTTAATACAACTGAAGCCAAGTTTCTCTCTTCTTCCCCAAAATCTGGTGAACTGTAAAAATAATTTTGTCTTCAGCTCTATTTGAAATTATAGTTTATCAAAATGAATATGGAGAAATCATTGGTATAGCATGGTCGGTCAGAAAAGCAGTACTTTCTACCTTGCAAAATACCAAAGATAGAAGCAGCAAATTGAAATCAGACCTTTCATATAGTGAGAATAGCTTTAGCCCAAAGGAAATATTCTTATAAATAGTGATTATAAAGAATAACCTTGTCGAATTTTTTTTGTTATATAAAGACAGTAAAGGAAGCACACTGACATTTTTCTCACTGGCTGACTATTTAAAGCAGAATAAATAAGTATCAGCAAGCTTAAATTGGAATCCCATTGGTAAAACCATCATCACCCCTACTTTGCAGCATTTCTCCAGGAACAGCCTACAATTAACCCAGCAATACAAAGGCAGTTTGAGGAGAATCCAAACAGGAGAGCATTCAAACTGTCCTGTCCAAAACAAATCACTCGGTTCCAGCACACCTGACAGCTGTCACACAAGCACTAAACATCACCATCTGGCAGTGGGAGTATCTGCAGGTAGTTTCTGGAGCCATCACTAAGTGAAGTGTGTTTCTCCAAGCTTTCCCACTGCTGTTTAACTGTGTGTGTGTACTACACTTGCCTTTACCTCACAGCATTTCACACCTTCAACAGCAACCACTGATGCTCCAAGAATTAAAAGACAGTGTGATACAGACAACAAAAGCAAGGGACAACAGCCTTTGAGGGATTATTTTTTAGGGGAATAGGTTTCATAGGACACAATGGTATGGTGAGAAGAGAGATGAAAAGACTGGCAGCCCCTGGTTACAGAAACACACAGGAGCATTGCAGTGCTACTGGAAATGAAAATGAAACCCACAACAAAACGTGATCAACTACTTTATAAACTTCCTTCCTCTAACTAGTCCAAATTTCTGGGACATTCTGTAAACCAAAGAGAAATTTAATCACCTCTATCAAGCATAAAATATTTGAACTAGATCATAATCAGTTTTCATTAAATCTTTGTTCTCATGGCAAATCCTTAAATCAGCACTGGAACTCATGATGGATTATACAAAGTGCTTAAGAACAAGGGAAAACGTAAACACAAAATGCTCCAATTTAATCTGCATTTTTACTATTAATAGCCACAAACATAGACAATGTCTATTCAGACTTCACAAAAAGAAATCTGTGTTTCACCAACAGGGCTCAGGCACAAGACTACAGCGATTCATCAACTTCCAAATTTACAGACCCACCCATGTCCTATACACTGTACTGAGATTTGACTGAAAACGTAAGCAATGCTTTCTGAAGATCAGCCTAAATCATCTAAACACTGCAGAGTTTTGTACATGTTTAAAAGCATCTGCATAAATATGCAATTGCCATTTCCCCATTATCCTTGATCTCCCTGGAAATCCTCTGCTCTTTCTGCAACCTGGTAACATTTTCCTGTGCAATCCTGACAGACTTGTCATTTTTTTTCCCATTAAGCCTATAATTCAATAATTATTCCTTCTCACAGGTGAAATGAGCAAAATGCTGATTGGACAAAAGCACACACTCCTCAGAGCTCTCCCAGATTCATTGCTTTGACCATCTGTGTCCTTCTCGACTCGGTGCCCACGAGCCATCCGTCACCAGGAACAGCTCACGTGGTGGGGAGAATATGATGGGAAATCCTTCAGCCCTTAGCAATGCCTCACAAACTTCAGGACGCTGAAGGGTAAGACAGCAATCCTCCAGATACAGAGAAATTACTCCATGTGAATACCATCATCATTTTGATGTGAACGAGCATTATGCTTTGAATGTATTATGTTTTGAATGACACCTTCCTTACCTTTGTCACCCCTCGCCAATGTGAGCTGGACTCAAGTGTGTGAAAAAATCTATACTTGAGCAACAGCTCTAAAGAACAAACAGATGGGCCCTGGGCAGCAAAAATGTTATGTTCCCAAATAAAGCTATTCTATACCGTACACATTACCCTAGATAGTTTGGCATAATCCACTCCAGCATGCCAATAGGCTGAACTGAAGTAATGATGATATGACTGACTGAACACATATCTGGAAATTTGGATTCTATTCCCGGCTCAATCACTGAAAGATCTGGTCAAATTGCAGCTGCTGCTATTGCTTTTTCCAGGTTTCAAACATTCTCTGTAATAATGATCTTGGGCTCAATAGTACCAAGTGGCTTTAGACAAAATAAAGCAGATTCAGGAGTTTCTCTGGTAAGGCTTCACCTCAGAGTGAACTCTTAGCTCTGGCTCATGTGGCTTTGGATGTGCAATTCAGCTACACTGCAGAAGAGTCTGTGTTGCTGAGCACCCTTCTCATGGACCCAGGGCACAGCCATTCACCTGCTGGACAAGCTGGCAGAGGAGCAGCAACTGCAAGCGCCTTAATGATACTGTTAACAGAACTGAAAATCCTATCAGCGCCTGTACAACACTGTGTGCTTTGTCAAGAATCAATGAAGTGCCCAAGACCATTGACAGACCCCAAAGGATGAGTGTACTGCAGAACCAGGATACCCCATCTCTCAAAGGAATCTCTAGGAGTTACAAACCAATAGCAAACCTACCAACAATAGAGTTTAAACAGAGGTTGAAAATTTTTGGCCCTTCTCAGAAGGCTTTGGAAGTAGTAGTTAAACATAACTACTGTCCCTGGATTTAACTGTATTGCAGTGTAAAATTATCAGCATACAGCTACACAGAGCACACACCTGTGTTCCTGATGTAGCTGGACTATTCTACATTACCAAAAACAAAAAAGCTCTTATTCTGTGACGTTGCTCAAGTGGCTACTAAATATTCTAAGACATCTCTTGCTTGTATATTCAGCTTTGTGAACAACTGCATAAAGCCCATTTTTCCTGCTCCACTCTGTAGTATACAAAAGCTCACTGCAATCAGAGGGAAGCACTGCAGCAAGCACTGTGACACAGTCATTAATCCAATCATTAGGTCAGTGTCGTGAAACTGTGTGCATGGTTAGCACAAAAGGGGAAAAAAACCCCAGACTGAAGACTACAATTGAAAAGGTCAATATGAAATACAATACTGACAAAGGAATTAAGCACATGCAGAACTCGTGCACAAAGCTGCATCACAAGAGGAATAAATATTTATAGGCATTTAAACACTGCTGAAGACGACACTATCTTAGCTACTTAAATGGGCAAAAGAACTCTACTTCAAAGCAAACCCTTTTGTTTTCTCACAACCCTGCCCTCAAGCCCTAAAAATAAAGAGCATATTACCATCAGGATAAATATGCTGAACTGTAATAGTGTAATTCCATTAGTTATTTCATGTGTTTGAAGCTATGTCCTCCCCACACAATTTCCCTCCTTCAGAAAAACACCCTATCCACTTTTCTTCTAATCCACAGTAGCTTGCTTGAACAGTATCACATCTTACAAGGTAAAACTTATTTTCCTCTGTTCCTAGTTATGCAGAAACTTGGATTTCAGGAGAGGAAAACAAATGCCCATATGTGTGGGAAGAATTAGGGAGGAAAAATTTAGTCTGTGCTTAAGAATAAATAGCCCCCTCTATTCTTAAAAACACCATTAACTTGAGACCTTGGTACCCCATCTAATGTTCTTCTATTACCCATACAGTAAATTAATGCCTTGAAGCTCCCACTAATGGAAACATTTTTCACTGAGACTGGCAACTTTCTCATCCATGCATAGCTTATTCCAAGTCTCCGAGTTCATTTAGCTTCCCCCCAGAGCTAAATTTATTAAAAGAATTGAGCACCAACCTGAGCCTCCCTGTGCCAGGTACTTGTCCTTTGCATAGATGACAGAATCCAGCATTGACTCGAAGAGAAGGAAGTAACCCTGTTTGTAGAAAAGAAAACTTAGAAATCATTGTGTTTCTTAGGCAGCCTACTTAGTCCTGCTACAGATGGACTTTATCAACACAGTTTAAGAACATTTTAAGCCCATACACCCAGAGTTTCTCAACAACAGCACTGTCACTTCAAAACTTGTTATATAAAGTATCACCTTTAATTTCCCAAACTGCAAGTATGTAGCACACAAAGACAATAAATATGCCAGCTACACCAATAATTACCCAACAAGGGTCCTACAACATCAAAAGACATTGAATTCAACTCGGACCAAGTGGAAAGCTGCATGTATTGATTTTTTAGTAATAACTGTGAAGTTCCAAGAAAAATAAAAATAAATAATAATAAAAATCCCTTCCCCTTCAGATCTGCAAGTAACAGTAAAACTATTGTCAGAGAAAGACCAAATGGTATGCACCTTTGCTTCTTCATACTTGCAACCTGGTGGTGCCCTGTATCACCCTGGGCAGTGCTCACTAAGAGAGGTGGAAATAAATCATGTACCAAAGACATCGGTTCTCTGGGTGTTCTATATCATTTAGCAGCACCCAGACTTGCCAAATTTCCAGGATAAAACTGGTTAGAACTAGATTTGCATAGGGCTTTTTTGTGTTGGAATTAATTTTATGGCAGGTTAATCATACTGCTATTGGTATTTAGAGTAACTTTATTGTAAACTTCAGTGAGTCGTTTTCTGAAACAGGGAAGCGTTCCTTATTTAAATATTTGAGACATTAAAAAAACCCATATAGCAGTATTAAATAAAACTAGCATTTTATAGAGAACATCCACTTTCTCAACTACTTCTAAACAAACTGCAGATTTATGAGATATACAGCCCTTTGTTTTCCAGTTTACTTACTGATTTTATACCTTTCCTGTCCTCCAAGTTTGAGCATCATTGTTACTCAATACTGTAACATATTTCATCTACATCCTCACAAGATCAAATCGAGACAAATACTAACAAAGATTTTGAATTTTCATTTAGCATCCTAATTTTCAATTTGCTTAAAACACAGCTTAGCCACATGGCTTAATTTATACACTGACTGCCAGTAGGCAAGAACAAAATGGACAACTGAAGTCCAGACTTCGGACCTGTAGTCCTGCAAGCCCAGTCAGCAGTAATTTAACAAAGGAAAGCTAGGAAGCTGCACCAGGGAGGTTCCAGATCGGATATTAGGAAAAATTTCTTCACTGAAATGGTTATAAAGCACTGGAATAGGCTTGCCCAGGACAGTGGTGGAGTCACCATCCCTGGAGGGATTTAAGAGTCCTGTGAATGCGGCACCTGGGGACATGGTTTAGTGCTGGACGTTGAAGTGCTGGGTAAATGGTTGGACTCAGTGATCTTAAAAAAAATACTTGAACTTCAGAATTGCTTATAAATGCCACCATCTGCAGCCTTGAGAACGAAAAACAAAACTGAAAACCCCAGAAACCTGAAGCATGACATATTTGTATTCAACAAGAACAGAGTGTGAAAATAATGGCCATGTCCTTTTCTCAGCCTGTTTCTTCTGGTAATAGTGCTCCACTGAAAACTTTTCTTCCCAGTCTTGCCTGTTCTTCCACTTTACTGCCCAACTTCTGTACATCCTTAGAATAAGTCCCAGAAGGAAGACTACTGCTTTGTGAGCAATAGGGTTGTTAGTTAGCAAGCTTTGCTTAACAGCTGAAAAGGCCAGGAGCTCCAGTTGCGTCAGGCAGGGATAATTCGATGCCCGCAGCAAGCCAAAAGCACAGCATGGAACCACAGTTTTGTTTTTTATACTATTATTCCTATCGCTTAAAAATAGAACATGTTTAGCTCACAAAAAGTATTTTTAGATGCCTTTAACTGAAAATGAGTTGTTTTCACAGTATTTTAAAACTAACCTCTAGGACATATTTAACACTACTCACCAGCAAGAGTCAGTAACTCACAAAGTGACATTTTTATGGTTCAGCTCTTTACTTCCTTCTTTCTGCCCACTAACTATGGCTGCCAGCCTGTGCAAGAAGTAGAGCTAGGAGGCACTCTCTCATGAGAAACACAGAAAAATTCTCACCGTCCCTTCCCTGATCTTTCCACTTTGGTACTGTTGGCTCTCTCCCCAGTCCCAGTTCTCTCACCTCCCAATTCATTATAGCATTCCTGTAAGTTACATAAAGCATCAATGGTACTGAATCGAATCATTTACAACTTACACATTTTGCTCAGTGCGCTGTGCTCATCTGTAGTGTAAATTAGAATGCAATTTCCCAGCCTGCTGCCCCACCTGTAGGGGAGCCCTCTGGAAGGAGAATTACACCTGACACCTTCTCCCCATGATGCTATGGGAGACTCTTGCTTTGCCCCCAAAAATGGTCAAGGATTTATTTTTTCTTAAGCATGTAGTGACACCCTCAAAATCAATCAGTGCAGAGATCTCTAGGATACAAATCTGTGAGCTGCATATTATTAGTACAGTCTTGATAGTGGCTAAACTAAGGCACATAAAAGGTGACACTTTCTCTGTTAAAGACAACCCAAATGCCCAGAACACCTTAAATTTTATGCTGTCCCATTATGCATTTCCTACTAAAAAGCTGGCCATTTCCTTCTCAAAAGGAACGTGAAGATCCTTATTTCTTGTATTTGCAAAGCTGAAACAAAATGTTCTCCAGCTAACAACAAAGCCCCATGTAAACAGATCTGGACAGGAACAGACGTACACAGCATTGTGGAGTAACTCTGTCCAAGCACACACCTGCCCTGCCTCATGTCTGCCCAAAGAGACACCCACTGAATCCACAGGAATGTGAATATTGCTACTTTTCTTATATGTCCTTTATATCTGTATTCTGTATTCCTAACAGAATTATAAAAGGCTCGTAAATCTTCGATGCCTTAATATCCTGTCCTGTTGATTTTTTCCTATTATGCAAATATACTAAAGCATTCTTGTATTTATTTTCATTTTAATTCAAAGCTACATAAAAATATTTTACCAATTGATCAAAATGTAAAGTATTGCAAGTTCTTTTAGCTTTAGTGCTTCAGTATTTATCATGATAATCTTTGTGGTGAAAAAGAGTTTAAGGTCTTTCAAAGCATCAAAAAGTGGCATTAGTGTGTTTACAACAGCAAGAATTAGCAGAATTTTAGGTACAGCAGAAAAAAAACGTGTAAAGATAGAACTGAGAAGAAATGTTTAACTACTGGAATAAGCATTGTGTTTCCCCTCTGCCTGCTATCAAAGATGCATTTTATTATTTTCTATAACATTACTGAACCTGGTCTGGTTCTCCAGATTCAGTAAGCCCCAATACTGAATATATAATGAGATGAAAAACAACTATCAAATCACTGGCCCAGAGTCGACTTTATCTTTTTTAATCCCCAGGGGTATAAAAAAGTGCATTATTTTCTTAAACTGAAATTTCTAACTACAAGATTTCCACTGGCCTACAGAGTAGAACAAGTTACAGAAGGTATGCAACACAGATTGGACAACAGATTCTGATTTCTAATACAAAATTTACTCTGGCATTAACAAATGCACAGAACTGATGTGGCCCACTCAGTGTCGTGAAAAATTACATTTTATTTAACAAAATTCCCTCCAAACCTGCAGCACATTTAAATGACAAGCAGCAGCTACACATAAATTCTTCAGCATGCTCTGCTACAGCACCATCTCCCACATGCTAAGTTTGCCTTCATGCTGATCTCTCATGTATGATTTAATTAAAAAAAGGAAAAAAAAGGAAATAATTAATTACTGACAAAGCAAGCTCATAAATTTCAGAATCACAGTTTGACTTTGTCATTATGCACACCCTGTTGTTTCCTTAAACAAAAGTGAGAACAGCAAATGGGAAGATGTGAAGAGCAGAAAGGTGATACCCATTACTGGTGTTTACAAAAAAAAAACCATCCAAGGGAACAACTGTGTATCTCTCACAGAAACAGGGGAAAGGAGGAAGGAGAGAAAAGATGGTTTCCAGTGTTTCAGATATGCTCACTTCCTTGTCCTTTTCCCTAGATCCTGAATGCCTCTGTTCACAGCCCATCCTCACATAATTTCAAAATTATTTTGAAAAAAGAGAAAGAAATAAAAAGTAAGAAAACAAAAAGCAGGAAAGAAAATATTAGCTATCTGACCAAAGATATGATTGAAAGACAAGTACCGGGTTGTATCCTCAGTGTATTTTAATCTGACAGTCCATCTCTTCTCCAGGTTTATCTTGTATAAAACCCTACTGCACATTCAGGACCATAAAGCACTGCATAAAAAACCCCAACTTATGAGTACATGTTGTACACTAACACTGCATTTGAGACAACCATCTCAGGCAATTGTCTCTCACAGTAAAGCCCCTTTACAAACAAGAAATGCAGATATTCTCAAGTGAACAAAACTTGCAACCTTTAGCTTTATAGTTTTACTAGAGAAAGGATGCAAAAGCAATACTGATGGCAAAAAAAATCTGCACAGAGATGCAGCTGTGCAAGAACATTCCAGTAAAGCATTACATACATTTTGTTTCTTTCTGCACTCATCTTTTCAATAAGCAGCCTATGAAGTTTACCCTGCCTAAGTATGTGAGCAGTAACACAGTCACCTTTGTATGCTGTATCTTCCTGCCCAGGAATGCGTGTAAGTCGACAGCCTGAATAAGGGATTTATCTGTAGGTGACTTATTACAAGCAGACAAGTAACAAAATACTAGAGCCTGGTAGTAGTAAACAAATTTTTAGTTACACAAATTAAGGTTTTTAAAGGTTTCACACATCAGAGCTCTAGGCAGGCAAGCAGGATGATGCACCAGAAGCCCTTGCAGCCCTGATACAGACCATCAAACAATCCTGGACAGGGAAACCTCCACAAAAACAAGGTTAAGAGTGGTATTTTATATAAAATCCACACATTCTTACATCCAAATAACCTTTCTCGAAGAACTGAAAGACTTTCTCCTTAGAGAACCTGTTTGGTTATTAGAATGGGCTATTACTCAGCCATTCTTGTATTCTTTCCCAAGACAATGTGGTTTGCTGGGTGAAGTGGTCCTTCAGCCCACCCGCTCTCCCTTGTGCTCCTGGCTCACAGCACACAAGAAATCCCTTGTGTCAGGTTGCAGACTTCACCAAAGTTTTGCTAAAAAGAAAGTCCAGCTGTCTTTGGAGTGAAAGTCTGAAGAGCTTTATCTGGGCCTTTGGAAGTCCAACAGGCCCTCCATCTTCAGCAACCTGCCTTCTGGACAGCAAGAGAAGAGCTCACAGCTCGTCACACCTCCCCCACTGCCTCTCTCTGTGTTTTACACACTGGGTTTAGTTGAACACTATCACAGCAATGTCCGGGTCTGATGGTAACATCGTCAAACACACATACTTCAGATGCCTCAAACTGCATTTAGTACTTTACAAACAAGTTCATTGCTCATTTCTTCCACAGGCTTAAATAAAACCACTGAAGAGACAGTTGCTCTTCATTCAGCCTCTAAACCCTGGAGCATGAAAAAAAACATATCCAGAGGAATTTAAATTGGGAAAATATTATTTTGGAAAATGGTAAGTATGCATTTGAAATATGAATTTCTACATAGTCACACATGCACTCACATACACCTGCCCACTGTGTAATATTTAAGATGCTTCTCCCATTTTTCCGTAATTTAAGGGAACAAATTTACAAATGAGAGGGAAGAATAGCAAGCAGTTTGTGGCAGTCATAGGTGACTTCTGCAATTAAGTAAATGATCATCAGAAACCATCACACTGAGATGCTCATAATGCAATGCTGTACCTTTTGTAAGACACTGCTCTATGTGACAGCTTTTTCAGAAAGCCTAATCTAGAAACAATCCTGGGAGAATGCAGTATTTTTCCTCTCTGTTGCCTCATACTTGTTTTTAATTTTCTAATGTTCCAGACACAGCTCTAAACAGCAAAAAAAAAGCTTATTGTGTACTGGTCTTAAGCAGCACTCTGTACCAAGCAAAACAAAGCTATGGCTCCACAAAAGGGTTTGACATTACTTAATCTAAAAGTAGTTTGTTTTCTAAACTGCACTGCGACTTTTCATATTCTTGTTACAAAGCAAAACATGAGAATTTTTCTGCCATTCCATACAGATTCTCTACATAAAGAGACAAATTGGCCTGACATATACTGAATTCTTTTTTGCTCTCATGAAACAGTATTTCCAACATTTCCAAGCACTTACATTCACATAGTAAGAACAGATTTCACACTGTATCATGTAGGGAAGGAAATGAAAAAGCAAATTCACCCAAGAAAGAGAGACAAAGAGGAATCTTCATCTGCATACAGGTAACATAATGTTCCTTTCTCAACAGCGTTGGAACAGTGTGCACACTGTCCAGCTATCAATCTTACTTCCACAGAATTGTCCTCTTTATCTCTGTATTGCAGCAACCTATAACTATCCTAACATTCCTAAATATTTATAATACCTAATTAAGTGAAGTGCACATGACAATGTAACTACAACATAAAAAGGTAAATTAGCACACAAATGAAAAATATGCAACATTCAATACAACATTTCTTAGAAGAGCTGAGTTTTGAAATCCTTTACTTCACCTTAGAGGCACTGATTTACAACATGTCTTCAGCTCACTTGCCCAGGTTCCCTTTAAAACCAAATCTTGGGCTCCAGGAGGAGAAATATGATTTTGGGAACATTAATCTTGGTGCATGTATTAGGCAGCTGATCAGAAGTTTCCCTGAAAGACTATAATTACATTTCTAGTGAGGCCACCATACTGTCAGAAATCACCAACCATAATGTGCTATTTTTAAATCACTGTTTTAAGCCATTGGCTTAAACTATCCTTGAAACTAGCGACCTCAACACTAAATTAAGCTCATGCTTCAAATAATGTACATTACAGCAGTGGAGGAAAAACTGCAGATTTCTAGTTCATTGATATATGTAATATTAAATAAAGATTTAAAAAAAAGCAAACCAATTTATTTTCATCTTTTCCTGAAAAACAGGTAGATACGTGTGGATCCACAGTGAGCGCGGTCCCCCAAAGGCCCTTGTATATAGCAGAATAGCCATAGTTTGTTAAAAAAAACAACAAACCCCACAAAGAAACAAGTAACCTTGAATATAAGTTTTCATAACTGATCTTAAATTTTAGGCAGAAAGGCATTTTTAAGTCCCAACAGCTGGAATTAGCATGAAGAAAAACTGTGTTTCAAAGTGCGAAGGCCTGTGATATGAGCATACTGAATAGCAGTTTACCAAAAATAAGTTCCAAGAGAAGTTTCCTACCACATTTTTGATAGGAACAGGCATTTCTATGTCACTGTGAAACTCAGGCTGGCACTGGGTTTTGCAACACGGATTTCTTTATTAGGATTAACAGCAGGTAGCAAGGACAGGTGTGTAACAGTTATCAGCCACCACATGAAAAAGGTAACAGGCCAACAGCTGAAACCCAGTGGATTCCAGGAGATGGCTCATTCAGACACTGCATTTCCTGCTGTCCATCACACTTATTTTGTACTTTTAAAATCAGTGTTTTTACTGTTATACTAAAACTCAGCAATGAAAAGCAATGCTGTTTTCAAGCTCTCCCAGTATCTGCAGATTTCCAGAGGCAGCACCTCCCTTCCTTATCACCTTTCCTGCACAGTCAGGACAGTCCCTAGCTGAATTTGCAGACTGAAGGTATTTTACCCATCAGAATGAGCTGGCTAGATGACTAATACAATATTTCTCCATTACTTTCACCTGAGCAGCCAGAACAGTATGACTGAGTGCTTTATTTGCACTTTATTTGGATTTGCAAACCAACCACATAACAGAAATTTGGTGCACCTACAGCAGCCTAACTGTACTCAGAGAAGCTTGACTTGAAAGAGCTTGAACAAGAGGGATCAGGAATTGTGTCCAAGTACCACATAATCAGGACTGCCATCCCATCTCTAACATTATCAGTGACACTGTTGGAAGCATGATAGATGCTTTGGTTAAAAAAAATAGCATCACTCCTAGAATAACTTTTCAAATTAAATTAAACACATCTTCTTCCTGAAAATAACTTTAAAAGAATAGTCATGCACCTTACCATCCACTCAGACATGATTACATCCACTTTTTCCAAAGGCAGATCAACTTCCTCGATTCTTCCTTTGACTAATGTAATAATGTTTTCAAGTTTATTTAATCTACAAGTCAAAACATAAACAAATTAGTTTCTATTTCCAATTTATGCTGTCAAGAGAGATATACTGACATCTGTATTTCACGTTTCTCCCCTCACAAACTTTTTGGTTTAACTAATCAAGAAGCACGGGAATGTACTATTCCTCAGTTATATTTCAGGGGGAACATTTCCAAGTAGCTAAAAATTGCAGCAGATTTAGTGCCAGGAGAAGATGGCAGACAATAGATCTGTATACCTCCAACATGCCATGCATGCAAATGTGCAAGCTTCAGAAACCAGGAAAATAGAGAAGAGGACAATTTAAAACTGCTGGTCCTCTTCATTTACAAGCTGCTTATTCCAATTTCTCCTCCTCTGACCTCCACAGCAATCAGAGCCTACTCACCACACCAGGATAGCAATGGAAATTAACTTCCTTACAAAGCTGTTTTGCACGACTTGGTTTTTTATTTAACCAAACCAGCTGCAAAGTCACCGAGAACAAACCTTCCCTCTAAATCAGTACTACAGTTATTTCACAATAAAGGCACCCTCCCCACTGTGATTTGGGCAAAAGCATCTGCAATGTTCAGTACCTGCAGTGATCAGGTACTACCTCATATGCACATCATGGCACAACCATCCTGCATAAGGAGGGAGGGACTGTGACAGGACGACACGTTTTGAAACAAGACCTGCATGACAGTGAAATCACTAAGTGTGTAAATGTTTGAAATGTACTGTTTTTCTTCCTGGCAAATTATATTAGTCTTTCTTGCACTTATCTTTATTACCATGGCTATGGACAGGACAGGAAAGTATTCTCACCACAGAAATTTATCTTCCCACTGCAGTTCTTATCTCTACCCCTTCCCTCCCTATCCTGATATCTTGCTCTTACATTCTGTCTGGTTTTCAATACAAACCAGTAATGACATTAAAAATTCCATCTAAAAGACAATGGAAGAACGATCAGTATGAAGGGAGGGAAAGGAAAGGGTCAAAGGTCCCCTTGAACACATGGGCTGCTGTAAAGATCAATTAAATCCTCTACACAAGACAGTCTTCTGTTAGAAGGCAGCAGTTTATTACTAATATCCTATTTAATGCTCTAAACAGAAGTTAGAGCATTTGAACCAGAAGTTCAAAGTGAGAAATGTTAAAGAGCTACCACCCACAACAATAATTTAAGAAGGACTAAAAGAGATCTAAAGATAACTTTCTAAACGACCACATCCAAGGACATGATTTAAATCAACAGAGAGGAAAAGGATTAATTTACTACATACTTGTTTTCAACTATAATGTTTAAAAAACCCCAAACCAACCAAGGCAATTTACACATTGTAGGAAAAACTGAGATGCTATTTAGGAAGTCTGCTTCAACTTTCTATTCTAGCTTAACAGTGATGAGTGACAAAAATCAAGTCACTCACTGTGCTAGAAATTTTACAGGGACTATTCACAGCAAGAAAAAGAAAAGGCAATAATTTAGTGTAAAATAAGTTTATTTTTAAGGCTACTCAGGCTATGTATTCTGGTTTACTTACACACATGGGTTGCACCGTTTCCAGTAATTAGCATGCTAGAAATTAACCTGAATTCTGGGAGGGACAAAAGCTCTTGAGCACATACTTGAGCCACAGGTGGAAGCACGCCCCAGCAGTCATTTTTTAAGCTACAGAGTTGTTTAGTATTCCAATAAATATTTGTTACTCCACTGCAACATTGTCAGCTTTATTCCTTTAGCAAAAGTAGGTTTAACCAGACAAATATAAATTGTTTTGATGTGAACTGGAGACTTTAATGTGAATTGAACCTTTTATAGCAGAAGGTACCTATAAATGTGCAGCCTTACTGATGACTTGCTGTGTACTTCAAGTGGCAATTCATCACTCTTAAGAGTTTAAGAGCTTTGATTCATTGTTTTTCTTAGAGGCCTGCCCTTCTCCTCCCCAAAGATAATACATATTGACTGTTACTTCTACTCTCCCTTAAGTATAAATAACACTCAAAGGACTTTGTGCACTTGTTGAAAGTTGTAACAGCCCTGAATTTGTTATCTAGTACATTAGATATAAAACACTATTTCACATTTGCAACCATTCTGAAAATGTCAGGGACTCATGGGAAAAGTTCTCTATAAGGAATGAGTTCTTGTGCTAGAAAAGCATTTTAGTCAAAATGCACTTAAGGTTTAACATGGTGCTTTTCCCAAGCAGATATTTATTTTACAGCATAATAACATAATTTTACA
Source organism: Corvus brachyrhynchos (assembly GCF_000691975.1). Lineage (NCBI taxonomy): Eukaryota > Metazoa > Chordata > Aves > Passeriformes > Corvidae > Corvus > Corvus brachyrhynchos. The sequence continues at coordinate 576,262 of NW_008240030.1, read as the reverse complement.
GCATCCAAGTGTGCAGTGCTGCACCACCAATGTGTAACTGGTACCTAACAAATTCTGCACAGACAACATTACTTCTGTACCACTTGAGCTTGCACAAAAAAAACCTGTCACTCCCAAATTCTTCAGCATCTACCTGAATTTTCTTTTTCACAGTTGCTCTTACAAAATCAACCTAAATGAAAAAACCTACAGGCTTCAGGTATCAACAGTGCACATGTACACCTACACTCCTCCTACCTCACCCTAGGAAATCCTTTGCAAGTCTTCAGATGTCATTGCTTGCTTTTTACCTATGCTCAGCCTCCCTACATATTCTCCCTAGTCAAATTAGTGACACGTGGAGTGGATAAATGAACCAGGAGATGGGTCTATACCATAAGGTTCAAGAGTTGAGCGGAGGAGTACAAATCCTAACTGGTAGCCAGGTACCAGAGGTGTCTCTCAGGGTTCAGTGCTAGTTCTGACACTAATGAAGAGGACAGAATGCACTTTCAGCAATGCTGAATTAGGGGAGAGCAGCTGACAGGGTAAGGCTTTTATTTTCTGTAACACAGCCAAAATATAGAAATTATTTAAAATTCCTAGAAAGAAACAGAAAACTAACAACCACAACTTTTCCTACCTAATGATGTCCATGGCCTGATAGATGATTTCAGATTGGTCAACTCCAATCACCTTCTTCGCGCCTGCTTTGGCAGCAAACATGGAGAGTATTCCAGTTCCACAGCCAACATCCAAAACCACCTGAAACGAATAAATGAAAGCAAAACCATCTTACTTCCCTTGCTATGATTTTTCTACACCTCTTTCTACATCATATAGATATGGATACCATATTCCAACAGAAGGAATAAAGTCTTGCTGTTACATGCAGAGATATCCAAGTCAAACTGCAGCTCTAACTCCACACTCTACCACCTTTTCCAGACAGACAATGAAGCACACTAACTCCAGCTGCAGATTAACCCAGTCACATGGGAAACAACAGCAAGCAATTACGTGGGAAACACCTAAAATGTTACACAAACAGGAGAAAAAGGAAATTATAGCCTGAGCAATTTTAATCACTGAATCACTGATAATTGAACTTAGCACTGGCACTGGAGAAACATATTCTAGCTGCAGATTTTAATTAACAGTCTATTCAGAAACTTTATTTAGGAATTCTCTGCCAGACATGGCCACAGTGCCTCAAAACAGCTATGGCTCAAGATGACTAATTTTTAAAATGGTCACTGGCACAGTTTAACACCTAGAAATACTTTCTGTCTAATACTATTTATAATCAAAATAGAGCTAAAAAAATCCAGTTAAGATGGAATCCCTAGAGTTTTCATGAAAGAGTAAATTTCACCACTAGAGCTGCAAAAAGTACACTCAGCCCAGTAAGATCCATGAAAATCCCTGGGTTTTTGTATATCACATATTAGCTACTACAGGAGACTGAAAAAATGTGAAGCAACTAAGAAAAGAGTATTGAATTTATTAGTAAGTAGAGTTGAGCTGCCAGCAGTTTTAAGCTTCATCAAGAGAGATTTCACCAAGTAGCCTTTTCCAGGCCTTGCTATCATAACAGTGTATTTCTTCTAAGGGCTGGAAACTTCTCAACAGCTAAAAACACAATGAATGTGTTACAGTAGATTTTTAAGCTGAGTTCCAGGCTTGATGTTTCCACAGAATTACGGGGGCTGAAAGGCATCTCTAGACATTCTGAGGGTGTATTTTACTGAATTGGCCAGATCATCAGTGGTCTTATTGTTAGACTCCTATCTAATATAGCTAAGCTTTACTAACGGCATTAAAAAACCCTAAGCACTAAGCCAAAAAATGTGCTGAAGTCTGAAAATCAAAACAAGTTTCCTAAGCACTCATATCAGGTACAGCATTTAACCGTGAACAGAATCAGAACTGTAAAAACAGACTGCCTTTCCCATACGTAAGCCCTAAATAGGAGAGTAAATACAACTTAAGTACAACTGAAGTTGACAAGAATACTGAGTCAGAATTACCAGTCATAGCAAGAATTTATTAGAAAGGAAAACTGATTTCACTGTCTCTTCTCCTCAGAGCACACAGTGCTGTAAAACCTACCCTCACAGCTTTCATTACATTAAACATTTTTCCAAAGAAGGTATCAAATCCCTCAGTAATCAATCCCACATTTGAGATCTATAACCCCATTTTACAAAATATTTCAAGGCAATAATGCACCCTGCTGCTGATACACTTTCCAGCTTATAAGCTACTGATCATTCTTGCTTTGGCCCAACAAAACCTTGCATTTCACCTGACAAAGAACAGCAAAGAGAATGTTGGAGTGCTCTGCACCTCAGGTCTGCTTGTCTTCCTTGCATACAATTTTATACATTCTGATGAAGGACACAGAACAACGATCCTGGAGCCAGCATGAATGAAACCAGCTGTTTATCCCTAGCAGTACAGTGTAAAGGAGCTTCTGCTGTGGCGGTCTGGGAAGCAATGACTGAAGAACTGACTGCCACCTGTCTTGGTAGAGCCATTTACAACCTGGAAACAGACTAAAAAGCATCAGTACGATGACTTTTTACAGCAGCTTGTGCAGAGAGAAGGGAAGTTGTGGATAGAGTTACTTGTTCCACCTGCAACTCTTTTGCAGCTATGTTTCAAAAGGAGTCAACTCTACAACTCAGAAGTTACATGAGAACATGCTATGGCTACAGAAATCCCTAAGTTGAATCTGCTGGAGACAGGAATAGAAAATAAAAATCAATATTCTTCCAGCTGCTGACATCTCACACCCCCCAACATCACCTATTCTAACATTTCACCTATGGTAGTTAACAAAATTACTGAGCCATGACAGCTGGAAGCCACAGCCAAAAATAAACCACTGTGAAAGAATGATCTTGATGTACAGTTGCATGAAAGAGAGCAATCACCACAAATTGGAAAAAAATCAAAACAGACACCACTTTGGACAGATGCCCTGGTCACTTAAAAACCCAGATGGAACTCATCTACCCTTAGGCAGGGGATGGGGTGGAGAAAGAGGCACTGGAGAGAAAATATACAAGCTGGAATAGGTGTGAGGAAGGGAAAGACAAGCAGAGTGATCACCAATTAGCCTAAGGACAAGGGTCTATAGCTCACGCATTCTTGCAGTGATCACATATGGCCTCTCACCAAAGACCTGGAGCAGCTGGACTGGTGATTTGACTGCACCATAACACATGGCAGCTTCACATCCTCCTCTGCAGTCCAATCAAAACTGATATCCTACTTTCAGTGACAGAAAAAATTACTTTAAACTCAGAAAAACAGGAGGCCAGGGACTTTGGCCAATTAAATTAATTTCATCAATGAACTCTTAGTAGCACAGTGGTTTAAAAGCACATTTTATTCCCTGAATATGGCATTGATGCTTGCCTCAGACTTCAGTCCTTCAACAAAAACTAAGTATGGCAACATGCTTTACTAAACAGTTATTTTTCCACCTAAAAATAATTTCATTGTAAAATGGACCACATTTCCTTTTACTGAGTACATCCACCTTCATTACTCCTGTCAGGTAACCTGAATTGTCCCATTCTTATCTCAAATACATTTGACAGGTTGAAAACAAAGGCAGCAAGAAGGATTCATTCAAGTTTTAATAATTTATTTTGAAAGCTGACAGAGAACAAACAAATTGGCTGGCTCCGAATACAATATGCACAATAAACGATCCTAGATACTCTGTTATCATCTATCACCATGCAATCACACCTCTTTAGTATCCTAAAGGTTAGGATGCAGACTCGAATCAAAAGTGGATATACAAATTCAGCTCTTTGAAAAAGCTTCTCCCGAACTACCTCACAATTCTCCATTCAGAAAAAACCAAGCATCAGCAGCACCCATGTGTTTTCTAGGGAGGAATACCATAGGAGAGTTCCAGGAAATACAGAATCAGACTTTTTCTTTTTTTTTTAATTGTAATTAAAATTGAAGGGAAAACAGCCTTTAAGTTGGAATTTTCACTCATTAGTATGGTTCTGAAAGCATTATACAATACATTAAGTTAAGCAAAGTATCTTACACAGCTCCTTCAGCAGAAGTGTGTAACAGATGTCACTTCAAAGCCAGATTTCTGCAGAAAACTCCATATATTCTCCATATCAGTGTACCAAGAGAGTTACATCATTTGGCCAGACACGGAAGTTAAGCAAGGCACTGGTCACATGGATGGGGGATACTGGGAAATCAACGCAACTGAGAATCTGCCTTTCAGTTCAACCTCAACACACCATGACGAGTTTGGATACACCATGAATATGAGGTAACCTTGATTGAGAAACTGCTGCAAAAACCATGTTCAGAAATCAGTTTGCAGATGTTGCAATAACTGAGATTTTCTTCAGAGAAGTTGAATGCTTTTACACAGAGTAAGTGCACACACTGTCTAAGCCGTTTCCTGAGCATGTGTATCTACTCCTGGGGCTGAAGCAACATCGACTCTAACAGCTAATCTACTTTTTGCTTTGAATGTTCCCAGCGTGTCCATACAGCACAGGAGAAACACTATCAATCATGAAAAATTACTGTTCCACAAGGCCTCACATTTTGTGTAACTTCAGATCAGTCTTACCCTGTGAAAACCTGCAGTTATCAATTTTAGGGGCATCTGTGAAACTAAATTTCTCTCCGGGAAGTTTTCTTTCCTTTATTGATCTTTCTGCTTTGTTAGATGAGCTGCCCACCTACGCACTCACCTGCATCCTTTAGGCAGCTGGCGGCATAATTCTAGAACACTTTTGCTTGTTCTCTCACTATAATCAAAGGGTGTAGAAATGTTTAGTAGAAACAGGCTTATGACATGAATTCAGGCAAAAAAGGGAAGAAAACTATTTCCTATTTTTTTTTCCTGCTGTAGTTGCCAATTGAAAACTGAGGTAGAACATACAAAAAACAGGCATTATCAAACACTGAAATACTTCCTGCCAGGACAGAACTGTATCTCTCCCACCTTTCCTACCAAGAAAGGCTGAGAGGATTGGGATTGTTCAGCCTGGAAAAGGCTTTGTGGTGACCTAATTGTGGCCTTCCAGTATCTAAAAGGAACCTAAAAGAAAGATGAAGAGAGACTCTTTACAAGGGCCTGGAGTGACAGAACAAGAGGGAATGGATTTAAATGAAAGAGAGTAGGCTTAGATAGGATACTAGGAAAAAATTCTTCCCTGTGAGGGTGGTGACGCCCCAGCACAGGTTGCCTAGACAAGGTGTGAATGCCCCATCCCTGAAAAAAAACATTCAAAGCCAGGCTGGATGAGGCTCTGAGCAACTTTAATCTAGTGGAAGGTGTCCCTGCCCAGGCCAGAAGGGTTGGAACTGGATGATCCTGCAGGCCCCTTCCAACTCAAACCATCCTACAGTTCTGTGAACTCAAAACACAATGAACTCATCAGAAACAGACAGCAGAAATACAAAAGACAAGAAGAGGATCATTACTGTACAGGGGTCATAACTACTGTAAAATCCTAGTGAAATCCCTCCTCACTGCAACTGAAATACCAGCTCACAGTTCCAAGCCCTGTAATAATAACAGCCCAGTCTGGAGACACAAAACAGCACTAATTCAAAAAAATCAGTTACATATGAATTCTTTCCTGGGCTTCCAGGACATTTTTACTGTATCAGGCATACACAGAAATTCACTTAATCCTGGTAAAGAGCCCTCAGAGAGATTCCACCTAATATCCTCCACAAGAGAGGCCCAACTTCACCCCACCAAGATAATTAATGAACCCCCCGCCATGGCACACAGCACAATGACAATAGAGATCACCACTGCTCTTATCAGCATGCTGCACCCTCCAGCAGCTCAACAGCTCTCCACCACCTAATAAAGCCACAGCACATTAAATCAAATCCTGGCACTGCAACTCTCCATTCCCAGAGCTACAGAGTAGCTAACCTGCAGGTTTTCTACCACTTGAGACAAAATAAACCACAGAAATTACTGTATCTTCTGAGCAGTTTTACCCACCTTGTCCTTGAAGATACGTGGGTTTTGATAGATGAAGTCACGATAGCTCTCTGTACGGACTTTATCCTATTAGTCAAAGAACAAAGAGGGTTCACTTTTTCTACTAGGTACAGCATAAAACTCAAAAATGCTGAACACCTTGCTTTTTAACTTGGCCTAAGGATGTTTTGTGCATACTGTACTTACATGGCCCCTGCAATCGTGACACTTCCATACGATAATATTTCAGAATTTACTGTGGCAAATGAAGCCAGTTGCCTCAGCTGGAGGAAAAATAAGAAACTATTTTGTGGTTTCCTGATTCTGCTATTTTTTTTTTCAATGTTTCAAAGTTCTTAATACCTGTTCATCATTACCCAGGAACAGCAGTAACAGAATGAGAATACTATACCAACTTTACATAGAAACCCCCATACAATGGTGAAAATTTGAATCACAAGCTCATAAAATGTTTTGTATCATATTTTGTTCTCTGACACCCCTGTGACACTGAGATTTCTTCAAAAAAAAAAGTTCAGCATCAAATTGTTTTTATTTCTGAACAAGCTGCAAATTTGCAATCTGATGACAAGCTAGTAGTTAAAGCTGTACAGCCCATTTTATGAAAGTCCAACACAGTGTAAGTTTGACTGAAAGACAACAGGGCCAGAGAAGCTGGAATATTTTCAAGCATAGAACAAAACATATATGGTACTTAGTATATCAAAGCCAGCAGCATAGCTCGGTTTACCAGCAAGGTAATCTATTAAAACATTGATTCTCTTAACATGCATCAGCAGGTCCACAAATTGACAGCCAAATACAGGTTTTGGAGTTGCTGTTGCAGTTCAAGTGTTGCAGAAAATGTAAAAAAAAATTTCAGCAATTTTTTGTCTAGAGCAAATAATGCTGAAGTATAAAATCCCAGTGCTTCTATTGAATCTAATCTTTTTCTACTGCAGCAAGTTAAGAATTTCTAGAAACAACAGAGAAACAGAAATTTTCTACAGTGAGAAAGAACAAAGCCTATTTTGATAAAAGAACGAGATCGAAAACAGTGACTGAAAACAAAGGATATGATAACAAAAATTCTGGAGACAAAAATTTATTTTGAGGCTTGAAAATGTTAAAATCCAGCTTTAGGTGTGAAAGTACTATCACACACACATGACCCAGAGAAGCAGCTGGGGTTTATTTCAGAAAATTCTACTTTAAAATCCTACATAATTAATATTAATAACAGAAACCCCGATCCTTTAAAACCATATTGCATTTGCTATGGTATTATATTCAGAGCAACTATTTTTAGTACTTCACCTCTACTGCAGTATATAATAGGATTTGCTGAAAGGACCAAAAAAGTTCAAAAATAAATAATCAATTGAGAAAGCAGCCAGCTGGAAAGCTTTCAGCCTTGCATTCTGCCCCTCACATTGCGTCAGCACTGCCCCAACTCATTGCAGTTGTAGCCACAGCCAAGCACTTCAGGTGTCTATTCATCAGTCCCCTTCTCCTACTCAACACCTCCACGTGATGATTTCTTTTTTTATTATACTTATTTTTAATTTTTAAAAATATCATTTAAAAATAATTTATTATATTTAATAAAAAAATTTATTAAGATGTCATCCACGAAATTCTCAAGCAAAAAGGTAGAAAAAAGGAAACACCAGTCACTTGACCACTGTGAAGTAACAATATTCTTGCTCCACCTCTGAAGTATTTGCAGAAAAAACCCCAAAATTGAAACTCTGTCTCTACCACTACCAGGCATAAGGAAAAAAAAAGGTTTTGAGACTGAACAGTTTCAGAAATGGGCTTACAATTCAGACAGCAAGACTGCTTTCTATAAAATGTTCATGTAGTAAGCCACTATATTTATGTAAATATGGTAAACAGGAAAAAAAAATCATAGTGAATGCCTAGCAAAAAGAAAAAATTTCAATGTGCACAGAATAAAAACAATCGTTTTCCTATGTTTTGAAAAGTCAAAAGTCTTCTTAAAAGCATTCTGACAAACATACCCTGAAATCAGTAAAATGCAATTTTGTACCAATTTCCTCATGCAGAGATGCAGATTTATTGTAAACTTTATTAGCCAGCAGAAAGGCTTCCTCATCCTATAGCCTACATCATGTCAAATGACAGCTTTATACAGCTGCAAAACCAAACACCTATCATTTTTATTTATCTTCAAGACTTCAGTTGTATTTTTATAACCATATGTTTTGGAAAACATTCTTCTACTTCTGCAGCCATTTCTGTGCTTCTGTAAAATCCCCTCCCCTTAATATTAACCTCACACTCACACTATTCTTAACACAGATTCATGTGTATTTCTGCACTGGGGCCACTAAATGATTTACAAAGCTGAAAGCTTTATATGCTAGCTGCAGGGACAAAGTCACTTCACAACTCTGTATTCTACTCTACGTTAGACAGGAATTTTATTTATTTATGCCTTAAAATGATAGAACTGCTCATAACTTTCACAACTGTGACATTTTCTCTGAAAGGAAGCATTAAGAGATTTTAATTTACAAGTTAATTTGAAGCTGTTGGGCTTTGTGCTTGTTTTTTCTTACTTTAAAGTTAAAAGGGCATGCATAGGTTTGCCTTTGAGAAGTTTTAAGCATCATTTTTTTTTCATCTTTAGCATATAAAAGGAGTGTACTGTTCCAGCTGCTCAATGTCACGTTACTAATACACTGAACTGTGCACAAGTAACAATTTCTGTTTACCCAGTGCAAGAGAAAACCGCAATATTTGAGAAATGGTCTTGCCTAACAAATTTAAATTGTGAGGAAAATATAAAACTAAAGAAAAATATTCACTGTCTGTACTATGTTTTATCCTTCATGTTTTAAACAAACAGGAAAAAGCTACTTTTGGCAAAGTAGAGCTGTGGTACAGGTATTGTAATATCAAGCATAACTATAAATGATTTTATGTTCCTAATGCTTCCTGTAAAGAAAATTTATACAAAGGAAATAAAACTGAAAAAAGATCTCTCAGTTCAACTGCCACCAAAAAGCTCTCCTGGACAGAAAGGGTTAAAAATGCAGCTGCTCTGCAGTACATTTACAGGCACACAGCCCACTTCATTGCACCTCTCCTCTTTAGTCCTACTAAGATGCAGTGGAGATGACTTTCTAACCTTTAGCATCTCTTCGTGTATCCCATAATGCCCATAGGAGCTGAAGTAAACGCCATCCTCGTCCTCCTGAAGGTCTGCAATGGCGCTGGATGACAAGCTGCTCCTGACATCTGTGTTCATCACAAAATCCTGAGCAAATTGTCTGTAATCAATTGAAATATACCCTTGAGATGTGTTTATGGGACCATGAAAAGCAGGCTGGCCAGGGGGGAGAAAGGGCTTGGGAGAGGGAAGGAATCCAGGCTGCCCGGGGCTTTGGCAACAATGGGACCAGCTTTGGGTGTGCACATCCTCCCTCTGCAGGCTCCTCGGGGCTGCTGCACCTCCGCACTCCCTCCAGCACCCTCCTGCAAGCCCTGCTTTCTGCTTACAGCAAGCAACTATTAGCAGTGAAATAGTGGGGAGTAGTTTCTATTTTTAAGGCAGAATTATCTATTTTGCACTTGCTGGTACAAAAGCCAGCACTGCAGTGGTCAAGGTGTTTCAGGCTGTGCAATGCAGATATGGACTCTGATACAAAGAGCACAAGAACTGCAGCCCACATAACACTGGGTGACTACTGGAAGGTAGAAGAAATCATTTTAAAACTGAGACATCTGGGTGAAAAGAAAACAGCTTAAAATTCAATTTATTACTTTAATTTCAGGCTGCTTATTTTCCCTCCTCCCTGGTCTTGCACTCCCTACAACACAGAAAGAAAGGCTGGGAGAGCTGGGATTGTTCAGCCTAGAGAAAAGAAGCCTCCAGGGTGACCCCACTGTGTCCCTCCAGTACCTAAAAGGGCTACAAGAAATATGGAGAGGGTCTTTGGACAAGGACATGGGATGATAGGACAAGGACAAATGGCTTTTAAACAGAAAACCAGTAGGTTTAGACTGGATATTAGGAAGAAATTTTTTACTGTGAGGGCAGTGAGGCCCTGGCACAGGTTGTCCAGAGAAGCTGTGGATGCCCCATCCTTGGAAGTGCTCAAGGCCAGGCTGGATAGGGCTCAGAGCAGCCTGGTTTAGTGAGAGATGTTCCTGCCCACGGCAGGGGAGATGGAACTGGATGAGCTTTAAGGTCCCTTCCAACCCAACCATTCCATGATTCCATGTTCTCATTCCTCAAAGCAGGTTTGATGACAAAATACACAAGGGGTTTATAATGAAAACACCATTAGATGTTAACAAACAGATCATACTACATCCACAATGAAGTGAAATAGCAAACACCCTTCAGCCAGACAATATTCCTCCAAGGTCTACAGTCCAATAGCAACAAAAGTTGCATCCTAGACCACTGACACTTACCTTTAATGGCAATCATACTTTCTTAAATGGGAACGACACATACAGAAACTGTAGGTAACAGTCTCATTACCAGTACTCTCCTTATGGAACAACAAAACCAAAAATACTGTTTCATTCCTGACATTTCAAATACTTCCCTGCTCAGCTAGTTTGGATGGGGAAGAGAATATGGTAAGGGATTTTGTACTGAAATTTTGTCAGTTTCAGAAACTTCCTGTGTTTGCCTACACAGAAACCGTCAGGATCTTATTTTTAATATTGCTCTTTACTATAGTACTTTGCATTTTTTTTATTTTTATACAAATATCTACGTGACAAAATTTTAAACTTTAATAAAATAGATTCTATGAGACACAATTAAGTATAAGCACCGTGTGAGACATAAATGATTTAATTTAAAATTATTTAAGCCAATAGTTCCTCTAACCTATGCACGCAACACAAGCACCAAAGAAACTCCAGAGACAAAGCTGCCCTACTGTCTTTTTTAATCAAGAAAAAAGACAAGTTAAAACAAAAGCCATCACCTCTAAACGGGTGACAGATTAAAAAACTCAACATAGACAAGCTGTGCTCTTACATCTCTAAGTTACATCTAACGCTAGAGGCGACCTGATTTATAGAACTGTTACCGTCTTTCTTTCACAGAGGTTTACCTGAGAGCAGATGATCTCTTTCTGTGGAATAACCTCCAGCACAAACCACTGAAATACAGCATTTAGACTACTACAATGCAACTGGCTCATCTGTCCATAATTTAAAACTGTGCTGCTTCATCAGATCTACATCTGGCTATTTCTGCTGCCAACCAATCCCTGCTGAATTGAAGAGGCTGCATGGAGAAAGAAAAATTAAAGGCTCCCTCTTACAAGAGCAGATAACTCGATAGACTAACTTCAAAAAAAATCAAAATTCTGTAAGTCTCACTGATGTTTAGAGAGCTCAAAAGAAACGGCTACTGATGACCTGAGAAGGTTGGGTTTTTTTAAATGAAAATGAATGGAACACAAGGAAGGCAAAAAGACACACAGAAAATACGCCCAAGTTTTTGAAGCACAGTGACAAACTTCTTTCATTCTTACTGTTTATGATCAATGAATGCATTATGTACACAGAGATACCAGAAAAGCACTGTATGCTATAAAGTACAATTTGCAAAATTCAAACTCACCTGAAGACAAAACTGACCATTTTTAGCATAAATAATTGTTCACAGCTGAGAGGATTTGAATACATGAATTTATTCTGGTGCACTTAGTTACCTGTAGCACCAAGTGTGTACTGTCAAAATGTACAACAAACCCTCAAATGTATTTTACAACACAAGTTTTTTTGCTGATTAACTTCTCACACAAAAGAACACGAATTATTTTTCCAAGTCTCTTAAATGCCATTTCAGTTCCTCAGTGCCCAGTCAGTGTGATCTTGAAATGACATGTTTGTAGAGGATTTAAATGAAGTTTGTATTTCCATGTTATCCATCAGCATCATCAATCCATATTTTGCAGACTTCAAGATTTAGAAATTGCTAATCTAAATCAGGATGTCCTGATTCCTGACTGTGATGCACTGAATATTCTTACCACCAGAACCCTCATCTGATACTGAAAACAAAAGTAGCTGAAAAAAGTTGATTTATTAATTTCACTACCAGTTTCTCCAAAGTGTGACTGAACTCTACTAACAACTATTGTTTGAAGCCAACTCTGAATATATCTGGAGTCCTGGATTTAATTTTTCAGTCTCTCCCTCTTCTCCAGTGTGTACATCCTCAGCGTTCAAGTTCCTACCTAAAGGACTAACAGAAAGGTGTCTCAAAAACAAAGAGTAGTCCGAAGGAAAATACCTGTTTCTGAGTCATGTGCTTGCTTAGCTATCCTAAGCATACTTTGTTCTTTCAATCTGTGCAGGTTTTGTGCAGTTTTTGCTAACCATCTACAAGACATTTACTAATCACCTACAACAAACAAGTCAAACCTACAGTCCCACCACAAGGTTTGTTCCATAGTTACATTCTACTACTTCTTTCAATTTCTATTGGTCTTTGAACATGAACATCTACTCTAAAACACATCAAATAAAAACATCCCAAAACTTCAATTCAGACACTTACTTCATTTTTTGCAGATCATCTTGTGCTCTAGCCAAGGCTGCTTCTGCGGCTCTGGCTCTGTATTCCGCACGTTTTAATTGTTCAAGGAGCACCATGGTATCATTTAAACCATTAGAAGGCAAAACTTTTACAGGTTCACAAAGATCTTCTATATCTGATGAAACAAGAAGGAAAAAGAATACCTACCAATCATGGATGGCTTCACAGCAGATCATAAACATTTAATGCTATTTCTGTCTTTGGATGTTTTGTACAAGCAGGTTGATTTACAAAAAGGAACAACTGAAATTGACAGGACTAACTACAGAACACAAGACTAGGCAGAAAAAGCAAATATCCTAGAAGCTAGCTCTAAGTTAAGGCAAATAAATCCAGAATTCAAGCTCTCTTAAATACCAGTGTTTGATTATTTCCAGAAGACGTATTTGGTTTAGATATAATTAAATTAGATATAATTAGTATGTGGCCTTTCTCAGGTACATAAATCACTTGAGTAACAGTGACAAGGCTTCACATGACATGAACTCTGACAATACCACATTTGTCCCAAAAAGCAGGAGTCATACTGAAGCAGTTATTTACCAAACTGAAGCAGGAGATCATCTTCTAGTTCTGGTTTCAAATACTCCTCTCCTTCCCAAGGCAGTGGGCTGCTGAGAGAACTCAAATATGCTCCAGTTGGTTTCTAGACAGGAGAAGAACATGTAAGCTGAGTTTCTTTGAAAACACCAGCCCTTCAATTTCATTCAAGAAAATAGGCAAAGACCTGTTCTTACACACAGTAAAATATGCAGGGTATTATCGAAGGAGCTCTGTAGCAAAGCCTGGGCAAGCCCAGGCAGCTCCAGGATCAAGGAATTCAGGACAAGCAGTAATGCACAGCACATTGATAGATACTGAGGGATACTTGCAGGATTACACTGCTCTCAGGAACCAAGTTCACTCAGGTGTTTGGCTGTGTCAGACCCACAGTTCACAACAGAGCTAATCAATAAGTCCAAGATACTGATCCTGTCAGGTGTTCTTTACATGAACAGTGCTGTAGGGACAAATGTCAGAAACACTGTATTCTCTCCTGTTTGCATCCAGTTAATACTTTCTTAGGAAAAAAGAAGTCAGATATGGACTTCAGTTTTTGCCTTATAAATAACTACTTGAGGATTTAAAATTTGAAGACTGGAGTAAAAAAAATACTTAATAAGGTAAGATGGTACTGAGTTTTAACCTAAACTTTTAGGGAATAACAAAGGAACAAAGGAACAAAGTCACAAGACACACAAAATATACCAAGGCCTATCTTGAAAGTGTAGGTTCCCATTAGCTTTCCTGACTCAGGTATCATTTTAGGAAAGCTTTAAGTTCTGTAACTTAAGAGATCAGGTATTGTCCTTACTGCATAGGGGTCTGGCCAGCTCACACCCTCAGGAAAGGCTTTACACCAACACAGATGCAAGGACTGAGAAACTTCAGTTACTGAGAAGTGAACCCATTTCTGAAGTGAGACAGCAGAGTCAAAGGCCAAGAAAAACTAACAAAACAAGATGATACTACATAGCATGGAGGCTTTGTGCAAGTCTCAACATTCCCTTCTGAAAACAAAACTTCACATTAATTAAATCTATTTAAAATTAAAACAGCCTCATATCTAGATAAACCAAACAACAGCTATTTTAATTTCTGTGATTTCTTTTTCTAAAACTACAATACAAAATCTCATGCAATTATTAGAAAAGGGCAAACTGAAAGCACAGCACTTTGACTTCCTATTCTCCAGAATCAGAATACAGAAGTAGTACGTGGCACACCTACCTTTAATCGGACAAAGTTTATTAGTTTAATGTATCCATAAAAATCGAGTCCTGAGAGGGGAAAAAAAAGGGAGAGAGGATTTGTATTACAGAAAAGCACACGTTTTATAATTATGTGAATACTAATTACCTGTTCACTTGGTAATTGGTTCAAACTTCCCCTTGGGGTGTACATCACTATCTAGAGCAGTCTTCCTATCTTAAGTTTCCCATCTATGTTTTTCTTCTCCTTAGGACTGAACCAGGAAATCCTCACCCTCAAAAGGACAAATACATTTGCCACAAATTAAGAATGGAACACTTTCAAATAGGGACTATGAACAGGGATTTCACTCATTTGGCAGCAAGTACATCAGGACAGCCACTCTTTTATCTCCTACTAGCTACCTGTTATTTTAGGCTGTTGTGCTCCCCTGTTCATATTCTTAGCTTTCTGCTTAAGAGAATGTAAATTGATGCTATGCGTCAAGAATACCTACCAATATTGATTTAAAATTGCCACCTTGGCCAAAGTAATAGTAGTTTAACTGTGTTCTCTCCCCAGGAACAGCGAAGATAAACCCAAAATACTTTTCCCTGGATTTCAGACAGAAAACAGACCAGACCATACCTTACAATATATAATCTATAATGACAGCTTCAAGTGAAAGCTTAGCTTAAGCTTGACTGGAAAGAATTAAACCGATATGGGAGGATATGCCTTCCTGTGATCACCTGACGGACACAAGCCATGGGGCTCTGCTAAATACTGAGCCCAAGAGCAGCATCACTGCTCAGGCAAGAGCTCCCAGCAGATCAGATCAGATCAATCATAGCAGACCAGATCAATCAGGTAGTGTCTGACTCAGGTCGATCAAGTAGGCAGTGAGGAATCAGCACAAGCCAGCAGAGATCAATCTTACTTTTGTCACCAGCTGAGAGCTTAACCAGTAAAAAAAGCATACAGGAAGCAGCCAGCATCAAGAAAATGTAAAAGCATTTTTTCCACAATAGCTCATCTTATCCAATCTTGGAAGCTTCAGCTGCGAACCAGGAAATCAGTTAGAAACCAATTAATATTTGCAATGTATTTTAAATGAGATACTTACACACAAAAGGAAGTGATAAGTCATGACAAAAACTTACCGTGTTTCTGGATCACATCACTAACATCAAACTGATGCTCTGTCTTGCAGTGGGAGAACACAGCTTCAGCAGAACTAAACAACCTGTAAATAACAAGCTGTTAAATATGCAATACTGACATGTTAAATTCCAACTTATTAGTGCTATATGCTCTGTTCTGACTTACTGGGCAATTTAGAACACATTTCCTGCCCTTGAGAAAGGATGACCAGGCACTGGCTTACATGCCTCACATAGAAGCTTTTACCTTGTTTGTCAAACATTTTGAAACCAAAGCCAATGAAGACAAAAATTTTGTTTGACAAACCCACAGATCCTGTTAACTTCCAAACACTCCTTGAGAGCAAAGACTGCGTTAAACCTGAAATCTAAAAACCACACCAACACAAGGTGGGTGGAACAGCTTGATCTGCAGCATCGAAATCAAAACTCTCATCTCCATATTGGCGAAGGAAAAAAGAGAGAGGAAAAAAAAAGAGAAAATCCTCCACAGTGCTTCAGTACGAGGGAAGGGGATTACCTTCTTTCCACGTTCTTCCTTCCTTCAGTCTGAATCTAACCCACCTTTGGTTCCACAGAGGCCGTGTAAGCGATCAACAAGCTACAGAGCGAGGCTACAAGCCCGGACGGAATTCATCATCTCCCTCCCGCGGGCCGAGCCCGGGCGCTCGCAGCGCAGCGGGCTCCTCATGAGGCCCCCCACCTGTCGCAGAAGAGGCAGCGGGTCCTCTGGGCCACGGCAGTGCCTTCCTCCTCCTCCTCCTCCTCCTCATCGTCCCGGCCTCCTCG
>NW_008240030.1:516507-559663 GCF_000691975.1 Corvus brachyrhynchos | reverse complement strand
TGCGTCGTGTGTCCCTTGGCAGGCGCCCTGCTTTTTGTGTCTCGCAAACGGCGCGGCTGCGATGGGAGAGTTAAAGGGATCAGCACGCGCTTTTAAATGTCAGCTTTTAGAGAAAGTTTAGCGACAGACAGAACCGCAGAGTCACAGAAGCAATTAGGTTGGAAAAACCTCTGAGGTCATCGAGTCCGACCTGTGACCAAACACCACCTTGTCAACCAGACTTGTCCACAAAACTCGGATTCATTACCCGGTGTGCACTAAGCCAATAATGCACACTGGAGAGGTGTTGATTATTTATTTCAGAGTTCCACAAGCCTGGGTGCTCGGTGGTATTCCACAAATAAAGCACACAAACTATCAGAATTTTCGTACTATTTATATATTTCAGGAAAGGAATTAGTGTTCATTGGCTACAAGTTACATAGTTCTCTTATTAATTAGTATTCTATCTTATATTGGTTAATGATTCTCTTCCTCCTCATGTTAATCAGGCTGTGTGCTCAGTCTTTATTTGAGTTGGTGGTTTCTTGGGTTGGTGCTGTGAGTCCGTGGCTGTGATCTTCCCCTTCGGGAATTACCTTTTACCCAGCTGGAACTGATTTCAGCACAATTGCTGAGTTGTCTTTATTAGTTTCTTCCTTATCTTGGGGGTTCTGCCAAATGTCCTTATGGCCCATAAGTTCTGCATTCTTTGTATCCACCATCAGGGGTCCATCCTTCTTCCCAAGCTTTATTAACCTACCCCCAGGTCTGAGATCACTGAAGCACGCCCAGCCCTAAACCTTATTCTACCAACAAGTAATTTGTTTATCTAACACCTGGAGATCACTTAGAAGTTGTTAGTGGCTCCCTGCTCCACCAATTAGATCTCCTTTCTTGTTGATTAGTCTTGAAAGTATGCAAAGATCAAACATTATAGAACATCCTTTCTTAAGGAAATTTTGCATATTCCACATTTTGCAACAAGACCATGGCGCTAAGTACCACATTCAGTCTTTCCTTAAATGCCTCCAGGGATAGTGACTCCACCACCTCCCTGGGCAAACCATTCCAATGTCTAATCACCCTTTCTGTGAAGAAGTTCTTCCTAATGTCCTTTATAACTGAGACGTCATTCAAATGCAGAAGCTAAAAAGTAGTTAAAAAATTATATAGAAAACCAAAGCTTGAGGATCATCACTTGAAGAAAATAGTACCTGATGTTCTGGTTAGGTTACTGAAGCGCTGTCATTTTCTCTGTATTCTGTGCCTGACAGAAACACACATCTCTTTAGAACCAAACGGTGCTGGTTCCCATGGTTCTCCTATGCAGGATGTGGTGGGGGAAATGTCAAAGCTGGAATTTTTACAATTTGTACCCTCAAAATGTCTAAGTTCATATCTGTGCTACTACAAATGTTTCCAAAAATAATGAAATTACTATTTCACTTAGAACCTGACTACCTTATATAATGGCAGGAGCAGAGGTACGCTGTGCATCCTGCTAGAACTGCTCCAAGTCAGGTGGATAAATACTGTGTTTGTGCAGTGGTTATTCCCAAATGTGAAATACTTAAGAAACCTCCCATATCGCTGCTGTTGGTCAGCTGTGCCTCCCTAGGCATCACATATTTTTAAATGACATCTTGTACTTTTGGATCAAATTGGTTATCCTTGAGTAGGTTAAAAAGTTAGCGAAGTTTGCAGGCATCTGTGTTGCTCTTTGGTTCAGGAGGTCAAACCCATCCTTTAAAAGCTGATTTTCCAAACTCCCCCACTTGCTATGCTTTGGTCCTCAGTGTCGTCACACCACACATCAAATGGGTTCCTTTTCCAAATGAAACTACCAGGCTGCTCCAGATCTGCAGTCACAGGAACAAACTACAGCTGCTAGCCTGAAGTTAAAATCTTGAAGGTACCTGGCACTGGATTTTCAGCACCACATGTTTTGCTACACTTGTGTCACACTACTCACCAGGTCAGACGTAGCAATAGTTTCCTCTCTTTCCACCTTGTTTTTCATAAGAAGCTAATCTACATTACATGTACATTAAGTAAGTTTGCTGATAGCACTGAACTGGGAGGAGCTATTGACTCCCTTGAGGACAGAGAGGCCCTGCAGAGAGACCTTGAGAAATCAGAGAACTGGGCAATCACCAACTGTGTGGAGTTTAACAAGGCCAAGTGCCAGATTCTGCACGGGGAACAGGGCAGGCCTGGTTGTGTGTATAGACTGGGGAATGAGAGGCTGGAGAGCAGCGCTGCAGGAAGGGACCTGGGGGTCCTGGTCGATGGCAAGTTGAATATGGGTCAGCAGTGCCCTGGAGCCAGGAGGGCCAACCCTGTCCTGGCGTGCAGCAGGCTCAGCATCGCCAGCCAGGCAAGGGAGGGGATTGTCCTGCTCTGCTCTGAGCTGGAGCAGCCTCACCTGGAGTGCTGGGGCAGTTTTGGGTGCCACAATATAAAAAAGACATTAAGTTGTTAGAGAATGTTCAAAGGAGGGCCACAAGAATGGTGAAGGGTTTGTAGGGGAAGCCGTATGAAGAGCAGATGATATCACTTGGTCTGTTCAGCCTGGGGAAGACTGAGGGGAGACCTCATTGCAGTTCAGACTTCCTCATGAGGGGACAGGACTCAAGGAAACAGCATAAAACTGAGTCAGGGGAGGTTTAGGTTGGATATCAGGAAAATGTTCTTCACCCAGAGGGTGGTTGGGCACTGGAACAGGCTCCCCAGGGCAGTGATCACAGCACCAAGCCTGACAGAGCTCAAGAAGCATTTGGACAGTGCTCTCAGACACATGGTGTGATTCTTGGGATAATCTGCATAGGACCAGGAGTTGGACTCGATGATCCTGATGGATCCCTTCCAATTCAGAATTCTGTGGTTCTACAATATTTATTTTACGAAGGCTGAGCCTGCAACAGCGCTCGATATGTAGCTCTCAATGTAAGTGAAGGTACCAAGTGTTTGTTAGTACATTATAATCGTTGGCAACAGAGTGACCATCAGCATTATCATCATCTTTGCAGCTTTTGGTCATTTGTAGAAGGGTGGAACCAAGGGTCAGATTGTCATCTCATTTTTAGAATGCAAATTCAGTAGTGTTTGCCGAGTATAAAAACAAAGCGATTTGAATTGATTGGTAACAAATTTTAAAAAATGGAGTGGGATGCACAATTCAAGAAGGAACCTGAAAGTCTGGATTACAGTCCCTGATCTCTCAGCTGTATTTGTGTATCTGTCCCATGTACCTCAATTTTCCCTTTCACCCTCCCTCCTCTCAAAGCTAACAAAGACTTTTAAGTATGGTACTAATTAAACAGGTTAGGCTTGCTTAGTTATAGACAAATCCAGAGAGACATGAAAGACTTAAATTTGGAAACTGGTTTTAGATAAGACCAGAATGCCAGATTTGAAAAAAGGGTCTAAGAGCTACTAAGTCAGACTCCTTCACAAATTTTGTCCTGTATTTTTTTAAAATCCTATATCCATTCAGACTTACTTCTACAGGTATGAGTAGATACCACCAATTATGCAAACACTACTTAGTGGTGTGAACTAAGTGCTCCTCATGGAAGTTTTTCCTTAGGTAGCACTTCAGTTCTACTCAATGAATCAGCATTAATGCAAAATGCTGGCAAAGTGCTGCATTCTCTTAGTGTACAGAGGAAATCTAGCCAAGTCAGATGCTTCTACCTTATCCCCCCTAAATAGGATCCGATCCCATGAAAGAAACAGAAGTGATGCAGAATGATAAAACATAGTTTCCCTCTACTCTTGCTCAAGCAGCTAGGAGCAGAAATAGATTTAACAGGCGGTGCTCTGTCAGTAGAACCCAGGCTGATAGCAGCAAAAGCAGAAACAGCAGCTTCTTTGTGTTTTACTGAAATTCTCCTCTCCCCCCCTCCCGCCCCCGAGGGGCAAGGGGTCACTGATTGCATAGTCTTTGCTCCATTGCACACCCTCAGCTATTGTTGAGTCCCCTCAGAGAGTGCAGACTGAATGTGCTGCACAGCCTTGTAACTGAGCCTTCTTTTTTATTGTTGTGTGAATTAAGATTCTCAATAAATGTAAAGCACCTGTTCATTTGGGTCACTGTATGTAGCGTGTTGGATGAGGACTGTATGAAATCTGCAGCAGAAATGTATAACTTACATTGGTACCTCTTGAAATATGATCATCTTTGTTACAATCTCCTAATCCTTGTAAAGGGATTTGCATGGTACAGGAAGATTTACAATGTAATGGATTATTTCATGATCTGGGCCAAGGGGAAGAAACTTCAAATATTTACTGGGTTTTTTACTGCATTGGAAACATTTTTCCAGTTCTGGAAACACAGAACTGGGGAGACTGCTGGAGGGTGTTCACACACAAAATATGGTAGCAACATATCACTTGTGGGCTTTGTTTCATCTGGATTTCCAAGCATGTGTAACTTTATTCTCTACCTGTGTCATTTTTTGTGGCCCCGGTGCTTGTCATTATTCAAAAGCAAAGAAAGTATGTTAATAGAAATCGTGTAGGAAAAAAAAAAAAAGCATTTTAAACAAACTATTATTAAATGGCTATGACTTTACCCTGTGTAAAATAGAAAAAAAGAGAGAGCAGATTTTTAAAAATTCATGTTAACAAACCAGATTACTTCTTGTAGTCAGAGTTGTATTTTTTAAATTTTAACCACTCAAGGTCACCAACAGAACAGCACACAACCATGAAGCTCAAAACTGAAGACAATTTTTCAAAAATATTTTCTATCCAGAAAGTCCAAACAGTCCGAAATGTTACACTACACTCCTTGGATACTAAAGCCAGTCTGCTACATGTAAGTGCCAAGAATGACACTCCCAAAAGCAAATACACTTATATTCAGTCCTCCCACCCCAGTTTGTCACATTTTTATTAATTTAATGATGGAAACTCTTCATAGCCAACAGTCTGAAAACAGATAGTGGCTTTTTCATTGAGCCTTTAAGATGTGTAGAGATGAACAGGTTCTCACAAAGCTGTCACTTCCCCACATCACACAGCAATGGAAAGCGCAGCTCCAGCGGCCTTAGGTGCAACAGAAAGAGGTAGAGAAACCTCACCTTTTGCAGAATGGTATCACAGCAAGTAAAACATCATTGATGACAGGGAGCTCTTTACCCCTTTATTGCCCTCACAGCCAAAGGATGAGCTTAGACTCTGTTAAAATAATGAAAGCTTGGAAAGATTTAAATGAAATCTAAATCAGAAAATGTGAGTGCCAGTTTGTATACAGAGGAAATGAGCTGTAGTCAAAAGGTATTTTTTATTCCTGTCATCAGGAAAAGTTAGTGGTATCGAAAACAGAATTCTGAATTTAAATGCTCAGTCAGTTTAAAAGTTTCATAAAATGATGGCCATATTCCCCTTATTGTACTAAGATAACTGACTGAGGTTTTTTTATCCAGCAGACCCTTTGTAGGGCTCACCCTCAAAGCAGGGTTAGGCGTAAGCTTGAGAGAGAACATAAGCTTAGATCTGGAGCTGAAGTGGAGCTGGAAAGGGCTGCCAAAGGAAAGTATGGACTGCAAAACAAAATTGTCATCTGGGCAGGGGCAGGTTTTGGGTTGTTGGGTTTTTGGTTTTGGTTTTTTTGGGAGGGGGTGGGGAACGGGGTGTTATTTATTTTGGGGATTTGGGGTTGTTGTTGTTTAGTTTCTAACAAAAATTCACCCTGGAACTAGGACTAGGCTTATGTTACGAAGTGTGCAACTCAGTATGTTACACACACACACACACACACACACACACACACACACATTTATACTTCTGCAGAAGTGCCTCCATAAAATGTGCATTGTGGAGCAGCTTGAGGAAAATGGGATGGTTTCAGATGCTAAAGGTCACTCCAATCCAACTGAGATCTCTCCAAACAGGTAATGTTAAAAAAATAATGAGATACTTAGAAAATCACTGGTCTTCAGAGTTACATTGACTGTTTATGTGCAAAGGGTAAATGCAGATAAAAGATTTCATAAGCACCATGAGGATAAACCAGTGTTCACAGAGAAAGCAGCTGTAAGCATTTCAAACTTTCTGTCTCATAATACCTATGTTTCTGCAGGGAAAACGTCTGTTTTCTACAGGGAAAAAATGCCTGAACTTAGAGTAAATGATTGTACAGAAAAACTACAAGAAAAATCCTATCCCTGATTGAAGTAAAATAAAGCATTTACCTTAGACCACATCTTTACCGTGAAAATATATGATCTTTATTCACCCACAGTAAGAAAACAAGCAAAGACAGGTGGCATTCTGATTGGCTTTCAGGTCAAACTAGTGGAACTGGGAGGGCTATGCATTGAAAACAAACCCCCAAAAGCAACTATTTGGCACTTAGGTTTTCTTCACAGTATCTACAAGATGCTTAGTGTCACAAGAGTGGATGTCAGGCATTTAGCAAACTCAGGAAGGAAATGAGTAGATGAGTTACCTGGAAAAAAGCCCTTCTTGTGCAGGGATGAGCATCTGCAAGGTTATGTCCACCAGAACTGTCCATAGAGTGGAATGTTGAAGTGTGCCAGAAAAAAGAAAGGATAAAATTGTTTGAGTTTGATATTTAGAAATCAAAAATGAAAGGAGCATTAGGATATGTGTGCGTAGTTATGTAAGGAACTGGGTGCTTAGTGCCTGGATTTCCAAGGGCTTAATAAGAACAGAAATGAAATGCAGAGGAAGACTGAAATTTTGTAGATTATGGGAGAATAGGGACCAAGAGAAGCCGGTTGTACTTCTCATGTCTATTACACATGCAGTGAAAATGATTTACCTGAGTGTGCACTAGATCACAGCTCATCCCAAAATCTCCATTTTGACAGATGTAACAAAAATACAAGTATTTATTTGTTCAGCTTCACTTTCCCTAAGTTGTGATTGCCTCAGAAGAATGAGGAACAACACTGATGATCATGGGCAGCAAAAAAAAAGTTAGAAGTCAGAGAAAGAAGCAACCAGAAAGTAGAATCAGGCACAGTACCACATCTGTTTACCCTGCTTTTCTCATGAAATTATTTTTAATTTTGCAACAAAGATGGAAGGAGGTGCTTATCCATCACGTTGCATTTTTCAAAAACAAATTTTGTAGTTAACTGGGATGAATTCAGTTAATTGCTTCCAGCAAAGGATGTACTACTTTACTTTCATTTCTATGTCTAGAAAACCAGAGTTACTTTTACAATGATTATGACAACACACAGATTTGGAATATTTCAGGAGTTCAAGATCTTGAAAGATTTATTGCAACAGTTCAGTTTAATCTTTGTAGAGGAGCTATAAATACAGGATCTTTTTCATGTTATTACTATTGAAAAGACAGTTCTTATCTCTTGCTGTAAACCTTTAGTGAAAACTTTGCAGGAGAAGATATAAGGCAGCTTGGGAAAATTATTTTCTCGGGGACAATCTGGATACCTCAAAGATTTTTACACCCAGAGGTGTAAAGACTGTAGGAAGGAGGAAAAATAATTTCTTACCCTGCACAAAAAATGTAAGTAAACAATAGCAAAATGTAAATGTGCAATCAAAGCATTTTTAGAGCAGGTAAGCTAAAATATTATGAGTCTAACAAGAAACCATTAGGTAGCATTAGGCTAGTGTTTCCATTTCTGTGCCAGCTTGTTTCAGGTTCTCTCAGTCTAGATTTTTGTTGACAGATTTAAGCCTCATTTTCAGTTCACTTCACTGAAAAAAACACTCCTAACGTAAAAATGGAAATATATTTCAG
This sequence comes from Corvus brachyrhynchos, assembly GCF_000691975.1. Taxonomy (NCBI): domain Eukaryota; kingdom Metazoa; phylum Chordata; class Aves; order Passeriformes; family Corvidae; genus Corvus; species Corvus brachyrhynchos. The sequence continues at coordinate 551,931 of NW_008240030.1, read as the reverse complement.
TAAAACTGCAAATTTTCCTGATAAATATTAATTCCTGCTTCTTTAAAACGTGCTTATTTGAGGTATTATGAGTAGTAGCTGTGTGTTAAATCTCCCATTCTTTGTACCAGCTTCTTTAAAAAAAAAAAATAAACCAGCCAATGAAAAGTGCCTAGACTGACGCTGTCTCCCTCGGTTAATCCAAGGCCAGTAGAGGGATAATTTGATTAAACTGAGACCCTAATTTATTTAGCTTTAGTTCTGGATCAACCTCTTCTTAATAGAGTGCTGTCGTCTCCAATTGTTTGATGAAAATTAAAGTGACATAAATACCATGGGACTTTTTCAATCTGATTAGTCAGCTAACTTGCATCAATACTACCCCAGCCATCAGGCGCTGGCGTCCTTCCTTTCACCAGCCTTACTAACAACTGACAAGTTCTCCTTGAAGACTGGGCACCCACGCTGCCACTCAGACCCCCACACTTAACCCATCATCCGTCCTCAATGGGTCTTGTTTGACAAGGTGCCCACACCTTTTTCCATTGCTGTTCATCAGACAAAGCTAAATATTGTTTTATTAGCAATCAATAGCCTGTTAATCCCAAACGATTTCACAAATCCACTGAGCTCTCAAGCTGATTAAAAACGTTTGGGTTTTTTTTTTTTTTTTTTAAGCTGCTAAATTTCAGATGGATTTTCTCCTCTCCTCCCATCCCTCACACTCTGATATGGCACATTGTAGCTGGCAAGCAAAGCCACAAAAGCAAAAGAGGTCTGTTGTCTTTAATGTTGCCTTTAAGCAGACATTTGCAAATGCTGAAGTTTCACAGTTTAAACATGAGCAAACCTGTGCCACCAAACCCTCGGCACATTTACTGGCTCCTCCACTTTCAATCTATCAGTTTGAAACTTAAGAATACAAGAGCTCCTGAGCCTTCCCTTTTCTTTTAACAGCAATATTGTAAATTCTTGCTTTTTCTGTGGGCTGGGGCACTAAGGAGTGAGAGAAGTAAGCCTCTTTCATTTACAATATATAAAATGCTAACAAAGCAGCTGTTGCACTGTTGAACTATATTGAATTCACCTGCAAGCAAAAGACACAGGCTGAGGTGATGCCTGTGTTTGCTTTGGTGGGTCGCAGATAGATCTTCTGTGAGACACAAGGGGAATAGCATTACAAACACAATTCCTCTTGGATTTACCCATCCTCACTCACTGTCTGCCTGCCTTCGCCCTGGAGACGTTGATTATGAGAACTGGTAATACAATGGCACTTCACTTAGGTGGTGCAGGATAATTCAAGGTGAGAGCAGACAGGCAGTGTTGGTAGGCACACACTGAGCCTCTGAAGCACCCAGGGACACAATGCTGACTTGGTGAGCTGGCTTTGCAAGTCTGGGTTTTACTCTTCTTACCCTGCTGAATTGTTCCTGTGGATGTGCTCCGTCTGCAACAGCAAGGGAGGAAGGGTTGTGGGCAACCTGATGCCTCAGCAATGTTGCACATACCCTGCCTGAAACAAGTCTTGAAATGGGTGGTCTTGACTCTTCAGTACAAAACAGTTAACTCTAAGAAAAATTCTTCCTGACACAGAAGGAGTTAATTTAAAATGAGCTAACACACATTTTATGCTTTTTGTGCGGGGACTTAACATACCCAAACAGTGTTTTAAGTAGAAGGGGAAAAGTTATTTCAGCAGATCCAATCCTCTGGGAAGTCTATTGAAACAAGACACAGATTTACTAAGTCATCAGCCTTGAGAACAGGGTCCTAGTTCTGAAACAGACTGTAAAGTCTCAGGGGCAACATTTCAAATCAGGAACTTCCAAAAGTCAGCACAATTACTGTGAGCATATCTGCTTGGAGAGTACTGTTAAAATTTGGGTGTCGAGTAATGGTTTCAAATGATTCTTCCATGTAAGCTCAGGTCTTTTACAGGTTCTTCTCAAACTCTTCTTTCAGCAACTTTTTCTGTTAGGACAAATATCCCTCCTATCAAAAATACTCATCAAAACAGTGGAACATAATGACAAAAAAACCCCCAAAGACCTACTCATAACTTTCAAAAGCGGTTGACATGTTAAATCTCAGACATTTTAAATGGAACATGTAACTTTCTGCCAAACTAAATAAAGAAGCAACTGCTTGTTTCTCTCTCTTTGGCTAATGTGCATGACCCTGTTGCATTTGCCAGTGGTAAAAAAGAGCCACAAATGTTGAAGAATGTTTTTCAATTTTGTATTTTTAACAGTAGGAATTAACAGGAAACAATACTAAAATCAATACTCACTCAAGCAAGTATTTACTGTGGTTTACAATTCCTCCCCAAATCCTCTGTTTCTAAGGTCAGTCATAGTAACTTTAGAAAAAGATTGCTGATTGAAGATCTGAAAACTGTCCTGCTCTTGAATTCTAGGGTAAAGCAACACATATTTTGTGTCGGGCTGGCTGTTCTGCACAGCAACTATCATGCTATTTTTATTTTGAAATTTTAATTATATCTGCAGATGTTCCATGCAATAGCCCACGCTGTTTGAAGCAGAAAAAGAGTTTGCTCCTTGTTCATAGAAATATTTTTGTGTTAGAACAGGGGGAAAATGCCATTGATACCTTAATCTTCATCTAGGCATTCTGTAAAGATTATTTGGACATCTAAAAACACACAGGGAATGAAACCTGGAACATTTTCTTTGATAGGGCAGTAAGAAACACACCATCATCATAAAGAGGTGGTAAGGACTGGAAATTAGGGAGAGCTCTTGCTCTGTGGGCTCTGGGTATGTCCAGACTGCAGCAGTCTCTGCATGCCAGCTCAGGTATTGAAAGAAGTCCATCCAAGTCAGCGTGAAACTCCACACTCTTTTATTTACCATGGACAGAAAGCTTTTCAGTTCTTGCTCAGAGTACTTGTCTTGAAAGTTCCTTAATGTTTTGCTTTTAATACACGACTTTTTATAGGAAAATCTAGTGAATAATTGAAGTTATTCAGGAAAGCAGAAGGTACACTTTTTCTGTCTAATCTACATTAATGTGAAGTTACAGCCTCAACTGTATGTCAAGACTGCAGTGGCTTCATCTACCAAAGCATTTTGTTTTGTGTTGGAGCAGCACTATAGATTTGAAGTGATCCCATTTCTGGTTTCCCCTTTGGATCTGCAGACCCCTTTTGGTAGATGCACACTGGATTCTTTTCAGAAGACAGTAAGCCAGAGTCTCCACTCCAGGTGCACACCAGATTTGCTTGCAGCAGAACGGAGGGTCTGAACTGCTTGTTTAGACTGCTTCAAACCACAGGTGTGGTGCAGATGGTGAATCCAGGGCACCAGACTAAATCTGATCTGGATTATAAACCCCTTGATCTTAAAATCACAGAGTGATTCGGGTTAGAAGGGATCTCCAAAGATCATCCAGTCAAACCCATCTGTAATGAGCAAGAATATCTTCAACTAGACCAGGTTGCTCAGAGCCCCATCCAACCTGGCCTTGAAGTTTCCAGGGATGGGGCATCTACAGCCCCTCTCCAGGCAGCCTCTTCCAGTGTTCACCACGCCCATCATTGTAGGAGCTTTGGGGTTCAGTCTGGACCGGGCGTAGACGGGGACGGTGACGAGATCTCTATAAGCAGATCTTGGAACATGCGGTTTATTGCAAAGGGCGTGGGTATAGGGGCACTGCTTAGAGCTGCAGCTGGCAGCTCTGAGCAGGCCTAAGAGAGCAAGAGAGTAAGCGGGTAAGAGAGAGAGAGAGAGCGAGAGGAATGAGAGTGAAGAAGTGATGAGAATAGAATGGAATGGAATGGACTGGCGAAGTCCTGGTTACAATACAATAAATCATCTTCTGTACTGAATATTCTAATTGTCACTAACCAATCTAATACAAGATACAAATCCTATAGCATTTACATACAGCCTATAAGAGTTCTTATATTACCATAGAGTGTTACATCTTAACTCCTAAAAACTACTCTTTGGACCCCTTCTGCTGAGCTAGTAGGGTCTGCTCTGACCCTTGGACCTGCCTGCAAGCAGAGGGTATTGTTCCATCAAGAGGGGATTACCTTCAGTTGGCCATACCATTGTTTTCCAGTTGTTCAGTAACTAAGACTTGGTATTTCAAAAGTGGCTTTCATTTCGATGTCGCCTGTAGTTTTCATATTCCCAAAATCTTTTGTCAGGCAATCATATTTATAAGACTTTCCTGTTTCATCTTCCCCAACACATCATAAAACATTTCTTCCTTTTACCTAGTCTGAATCTACCTTCTTTTAATTCAAAACCATCACACTTTGTCCTATCACTACAGCACCCAGTAAAAAGCCTGTCCCCATCTTTCTTATACGGCACCTTTAAATATAGAAAGACCAAACTTATTGTGCTGTAGATGTAAGAATTTCAGCATCTTTGCTTCTGTTTATTGATCTGCTCCTAAGACACTCTGTAAACATAGTATTTTTTGCTGTCACAATGAGCGAGCTGTTATTCCAGAGTTCTTCCCCACAGGAATAATCCCTGTGAATCATTACAAATGGTCACAATTTAGAGTAATTCCTCTGAGGTTTCACTTGGTGCTAGGGGTCACCTGCCTCTGCAGACTGAGCATTAGTGATGCTGGCGCATTTTTACGAAACTGAGGTCACCCAACTTGTTTACTGAAACTGGCAGCCAAATCCTACAGCTGAAATCTGAGGCAGATGCACAAGCAGCTGTTGTCCAAGATATGTGAGCAGCAAGGACATTTCCTGCTTTGCTCAAGTTCTCCAAACCACTGGTTCATTTCTCTGGCAACATTCAGAGCATGCTGGAGATGACAGTTATGCAGTTTTGCTATTAATTGATCAGGCACAGGTTTGGGTAGTAACAACTTGGTATCTTTAATGACCATATTTGCATGCTGAAATTCTGTCTTCTGAACTTCAAAGCCCCAGAACTAAGTAACTGTCAGAGTATCTTGAGACTGGAAATCTAGATCCAGATCCAGGGTAGAATTTGAGCCAACAGCCAATTCCCAAACAAATTCATCTGAATGTATAGTAAGTAATTTAATAAAACTAAGAGTGAGTCTGGGTGGTTTATTTTGACTTTCAGCTTCCATGCTTAGAAATACCTGACAATAAATGATTCTTCTATCAATATTATTTTCATTTTTGTTCCCCCCAAAAATCTGTGATTGCAAAAGCATGAAAGATTCTGTCTTCAATAAACTTCAAAAAATGACAATTGCCACTTTAATGTTACCATTACAGTAAACCTGGAGCAACCCTACTGAACTAATACTTTGCTATGTTACCCCACATCTGTCCTCTCCAGGAGCTGTCCTGATTATCCCTTATCAGCCACAGTTGTGTTTGGTCTCCTGTTTCCTGCTTTCCTTGCCTGCATGCTTTATTTCTGTTCTGTTAGGTGCAGGTGTCACTGCTTGCCCTTGAAGAACTCATTTTGAAGAGACATTATCAAAATATACCAGCGTAATAGAGGGAGGAAGGCTTTACCCAATATGTAGTTTGGGGTCCTTAAATGAGAGAGTGCATAACCCTTCAGGGAACCCCTGATTTGTATAACCCCTGAGTTGTATAAAGCACAAGCAACAACTTTCATAGAATCACAGAATACTTTGGGTTGGAAGGGACCTTAACGCTCATCTCATTCCAATCCCCCCTGCCGTGAGCAGGGACGCCTTTCACTAGACCAGGTTGCTCAAAGCCCAAGACGACCTGGTCTTGGACACTTCCAGGGATGGGGCAGCCACAGCTTCTCTGGGCAACCTGTGCCAGTGTAACTTTCTATACATTTACATAGATTTTCCCATTCTGCCTAATTGCTCTTGCAGGCCACTCTGGTTCCTTTTAAGTGCACTGACTAATTTTAAAATGAGCTGTTCTTCTTATTCCAAGGCTTGCATTAAAAGATTCCTCTAGACCCTGTTTTTCTAATGCTCAGGAACCATTTTATTTCTAGCATAGAAATGGAACTGCCGCGCTGGTGTGGAGCAGGGGGCCAGGACCAGTCACACCTGTTGCCTCTCCAGGAGCCTGCAAGCCCACTCTGCTGCAAGCAGGATGAGGGAGGGGAAGGGGAATGGTTTTAAAGAAGGAGGGATATAAGGAGAACATTTTTTACAATGAGGGTATCAAAACAATGGAACAGGTTGCCCAGAAACATCCCTGGAAACATTCAAGACCAGGTTGGATGGGTCTTGGAGCAACCTGGTGTAGTGCAAAGTGTCCCTGCCTGTGGCAGGGGGGTTGGACCAGATGACCTCCTGAAGGTCCCTTCCAACCCAAACCATTCTGTGGTTCTATAAGGGGCTGCTGGAGCACCCCCCATCCAGCCAGCCCACCTGGCCATGGCCTAGGGACACACTGTGCCACCCAGCAGTTTGTGTGCCAGGCTTAGGGCCAGGCTCTGGGCTGTCCCCTGTAGCTGTACTTGGCACAGCCAGAGCTGCTGGAGTGCCTTGGCTCAGCCCTGTGGGCAATGGTTGCCCACACCAGCAGCTCATGGCTGCGTGCACATCTTTGTGTTGTACATCCTGGCTGTGTTGTAAGCCCTTCTTTTCTGCTTTCCAGAAATTTCTGAGTTGCCTAACCCAGCATTTGGGGTGGCGATGAGAAATAACTGGGCAGCCTTCATCTGCGTTAGGAGCTTTTTAGTGCTGGATGTGTTGTCAGCAATGGCCTTGGAATCTGAACAGCTACAAATTGGTCTTCAGAACTGCTGAGTTCTTTACACAAGACTTCACTGGAGCCTGAACTGGCTGCCTGTAGAAGCAGAGCATCCTGCAAAACTTCCACAATGTTTAGGCAAGGAATGCATAGTTGGAAAAAACACTCCGAATGGTTTGGACTATCCAATTGTCTGTATGTTCTGGGTGAACCTGGGAGCAGAACCTGCTCCCAGCAGGCAAAGTAAGTTCGGTTCTGTGCTCTTCTAAGTAGGCGGGCACAGGAATAATTGTGTTCCTTTTGTTTCTCATTCATGGCATTAAACGAGGCGCTTCCTTTGTACCGGGCATGTTGCACGAACTTTTTCCTTTCCCGCTGTGAACGCAGGAGGGCAGCGCAGTTCCAGTTTGGAATCAAACTTCCCTGGAGCAGATGGTCTTAAGCAAAGCTCAGCCCGAGTCCGAGTAAAGCCTCCAGTTCCAGTTGAAGGAGTTTCTAATCTTTCCTTCATTACTACACTTGACAACCCACCTGTAGCTGGACTTTTAAAAAGAAATTATCTTCCCCAACCTTTGCATGAGCAGCAAATATCTGTACTGCAAAAGACGGCAGGAGGGGGGGAGAAAAGAAGGGGGGGAGAAGGAGAAAAGGTGGGAATAAAGGTGGGAAGAAAGGAGGGGAAGGAGAAGAAGGGAAGGAGAAGGGGGGAGGAAAAGGGGGGAGAAAACCGGGGACTTTGAGATGGGGTTTAAGATTAAAATAAAATAAATGAAGTTGATGTTGCATTTATCTGTACCACACATAAACAAGGTGCTGGGCTCAAAGGCATCAAAAATGTCAAGTCAGGTACACCTCTAAGAATACCTCAGAAATTGTACTTGCAGTATAAGCAGTAGCTGCATGGTTTTAAAATGTGAAATAGGTAAAGGAAATTTTAAAGAAAATTATGTGGAAAGTCTGGCAGATTTGGTTGGATTCCTTCTGATGGGTCACAGCCTCTTAATTCGAATTTTCTCTGTAAAATGGATTTCCACTGCCACATTCTGTTTCTTTCTCTGTATTCATTTCACAGTGGTTCTTCCAACAAGATTCCCTAGTGAAAAGACATTTTGCAAAGCAAATGACTAATACCACCAAAACAAAATAATCACTGAAGTAAATGAGTAGTTTGGTGCAATAAAGGTTGCACCAATAAAAATGCAATAATTTGGGGGTTTTATGCCCTTTTTTCCCCCAAAACACATTGAAACAAAGTCAGCTCTTTTGAACAGAAGTCTGTTGTTAGCAGGATGTTGACTGTAACCAGGCTCTTACCTTGTGCAGAACCTCAGATGTGGATCCCATCACAAACCCCAGGGCTAAGAACCATGAGAACATGAGATGGGTGATGTTTTACCAGCAGGACCACATTCCACACACAGCACACAAGATCACACAGAATCTGCTGCAGCCACATCAGCACAGAAGATTTTGTGCTGGAATAGTTCTTAATTGGGAAATATCAATTCTGTGGGTCATCCATTTCCTAGTCTTCTGCTGTTTGATCCTTTTGGTAGGTGAATTTGTTCTGTAGAGATACACAGAAATTGTAGAAATCATTGACTACATCTGCAACCATTAGTTTATGCTGCTACTTTATGAACATTTCTAGTAAACATTTTAGGGAGATAGAAAAAATAGTACAAGACTTACTAGTAGAATAATCACATTTACAAACACCTCATAAATAATAATAATAATAGTAATAATTTGCTTCTGACAAGAGAGGAAGTGCCCTGCTTCTGTTTGTGGTTTCACATTCCTACTGCACTAACACATTCCCATATGAATGAAAACCTAGTTCTTCTGAAAACTAAATCTGCAAAGAATGGATCAGGCAGGTTGGTGTCAGTGCTTTTTCAACGTGTGTCTAAAAACATCCTGGTAAAGAGGAGAGGTGGGATGGTGCTGCTTAGGGCAGGGAGGGGGCTGCTCTTACGAGCAGAATCTTTGATTTGGACTGGTGTAAACCCGAGGCCATAACCTGAGACCAACTTCCACTGAGTTCAAGCGAGTCACAGCTATTGGATGGAGAGCCTTTCACTGGGGCCCCTTTCCCAAAAAGTCTTTCCAAAAAATGCTAAATCCATTTTAAAAAATCAAATTGAAAATACTGAGGTAATAACACAGTGTATATATCTTCTTTTGAAAGGATTCCTTTCCAGCGAAGGTGTATGTGACATAAAAAAGATAAAAATGGCTAAAAATCAAGTGGTAAAAGAAAAAAATCACAGCAAAATCAATAGCCTCAGGAAAAGAAAAGATGAGTGAAATGGAGGAGTTTGACTTCAAAAAGAAATACTTTAAGAAACAACTAAAAAACATTTAGGAAGCCAATACTTTGGAACTCAGTTGCACTGATATAAAAATATGGAACGGCTCCCTCTGCCTTTCCTTTTGTAACAGGCTTGTCATGGGCAAAACTGACAAAATAATCAAAGCAGTCACCGGAAAATTATAAATAAATTTTAGAAAGAAAGGACCCCCAGAATATTAGTAGTTTGAAAGTAGTTTGACATTCTTCAGTGAGATGTTAGAATTTTTTAATCTGCATTCCTATCAATATTCATGTTATTCACCACTGCAATATATGTAGCTGACTAATATTATCTATGTAGCCACTTACATAGCCAATAACATTGCAATAAATCAGTTCTAAACTACAAAACATACAATTGGCTTAAATGGATTAAAACCATCTTGTCAAAGTGAAAAATGGTACAAGAACTTATACACAGCAAAAAGCATTCACCAAACCATTTGAAATTCAGTTACAGCAGTATCGTAATTTTTTAGCAAATTAGATTTTTGTATTTTCTCAGAGAAAAATAATGAGGTCTGATATTTTTTTAATTTTTTTTTTTCCCCAGGTGGGAAGTATAAAACTAAGGAAAATGTTATCAAGTTCACAGAGAATCTTCGTTAACATTGGTTTCAGTTGAAATTCTCTACTAAGGGATTTTCTGTTCTTCTGTGGTGAAAAAATAATGTTTTCACTATAGCTGGGTTAGTTTTGGAAAACATTTGAAAACTAGATTTTGGGCTGGATCATCCTTATGAAGCACCTCCATTTATTATGACTATTTTTGTTATAGAAAACGCCACTTATTCATGGATTTAAGTAGCAGAAATCTTCGTGTGTATGCAACGAGCAACCAGTTATTGCAAATAATTGCTTCCAAGAGGGTTTCTGAACTGTATAAAGTATTCAGAAATTAGAGTAGTACTAAACTATAGGAAAGTATTTGAGCTTTTACAGAGAGCAGCTGAACCAAACTACACAAAAGCAGCTGAAAAGAAAAAGTAACTTGTACTTTTGGATTTTTTTTTTTTTCATTCTATTCCAGTAATAATATTTTTAATTGGTAATCAAATTTGGAGAGAGAGTTGTTCTTTTTTTCTGTGAGAAGAAATGTGAAATCTAATGTTTCTCTCCTCTATTTTACTGGCCTAATTCTGATTTCATTTGCAATCTCTGTGAAACCCCTTCTGATACACAAGAATACATCAGAAAAAAACCAAACCTGTTTTGGTTTTTTTTTAAGCACTCTTAGAAGTAGATTGTTCAAAATGACAAGATTGTACATTTCTTTTGGTATTTCAGGCAGAGCATTCCTGAAATATCTTCAGGAAGACAGTTGGACAACTGGGAAGGTTAGCAAATCATAAATGTCAAGAATATTAAAATAATGAGATCATTGCCTGGCAGACAAACTGTTTTGAAAACTAAGATTCCAGCTACATCTCCTGCACAGCCATAAGACATGACTGAGATAAAGGGATGACCATACAGAAATATGCCTCCAAATCCTATAATCCATTTCTCCATAATTATTTCCAGCCACCAGAATGAAGAACAAACAAAGCAATCTGACCTTGTCAGAAAAGGTAAAGTGAACTGCAAACAAATCTGAAATTCCATTTCCCTCATCAACATGCTCAAAATGCCCCCAGCAGCCCACGCTGAGAGGAGCAGAGCTGAGAGCCCAGCCAGCCAGCTCTGCAAAAACACCCTTGGGACCACAAAACCCCTCAGCAGTGGGATGAAAGAAAGTGCCATATCCATTTCATTTCCATTCATCATTGTTAAGCTTCAAGTTTAAGAAAGTTCCATTGCCCATAAATACTCTGATCATAAGCAGCTGCACATGATATCATTTAGAGCCTGGTTGCATAACCCGTATTTCCCCCGAGCTTTGTCCCTAAGCTGCAGCCTGACAGGCATCAGCCAGACCCAACTTGTTGTTTTAAAAAAGCCTGTGCAGCGTTTTTACATTTAGCAGCTGAACCAAACTTCACAAAAGCAGCTGAAAAGAATTGGTAAAAGGTTAGGATAGATTGACTGTTTCCAAATTGGAATACTAATGATGATCTTTAATGAAGCCTGACAGTACAATCTGTTTCTTATTGTTCCCTAAGTGCTGGCTACTGATCATATTCACTGGCTTTAGGTGACAGAGACAGACAGGGACAAATGGGCCCCACTGGTGAGCAGGACTGTGCACAGCTGATCTTTCAACAAGGATTAAATTAATTAAAATGATTCTCCCATCAGAAGAATCAATCTTTTGATTTGTTATCATCGTAGTGGCTATTAATTTTGAATGATGTCTAATTGGTGCCACTACTGTTTGGGTCAGCTGGCTTAGTAATCTTCTTAGAAAGCAGTAAAGAATACATAATTTTAGTAGCTGTGTCAGGGAGCAGGGGAGCTGAACGAGGAAAAAAAATATCCCCAACTTGATTTAATACCTCTCATAATGTGTAAGAACAATGGAGAAAGTAGGCAAAATACCTGCCAGACCCAGCTGGTGAAAACTGACTTTGCTTTATTAATTTCGCTTCTTTCAATAAAAAATTAAGGCACTTTCTCATAAGGGTAGTCTTATATAAATGTTTTATTATGGCATTGATAATAAGCACAATTGGAAATACTTCATTCTCAGCAAAGACAATATGCTGAGGGCTGGAGAGGGCTCAGAGGGAAGCCCAGACTGATGGAGCAGGTCATCACTAGACTGCAGAGGCAGAATTTGCACAGACTGTGTAGTATCTGGCACAGCCATTTCAGGATTTGGCCCTAGCTCCACAAACAATGTCTCCCATTTCTTCTCACAGCAAGTCTTTTGAAACCAATGCCAGTCACCAAAGGAATAGGATCTGGTCTCTTACTCAAATTTTTAAGGTATTTAAGCCCTTTAAAACACCAGTGGGAGTTTAGAAGAGGTCATGGAAGCACTCGTATGTCAAACAAGATTTCCTATCTGCTTGGTTTTGATATTTAGGTGTGTTACCTCCACAGCTATAATAATGCCTAAACCATTCCTGCAAAGTGGATGCGGGGCTTCTTCTTGTGTGTTGTTCAGACTGAAGTGACAGGGTAAGAGAAGGGCCACTTTCTGTGCCTTAGAACAACAGACATCTTAATGAGGTGAGGACAAAACTGCCCCTGACAGAGCTGGCATAGTACAGACCATTTCCTCCTGTTCACTCTTGAAACATAAATATATGGTTAATGGATAATCTGAAGGAGAGCTAAATCCTGAATCTTGGATATTCACACAATTAAAACCCAGAGATTTCTTCTGGAGGAAGTGATATCCAAGTCTCACTCAGATGAGAACAGGGACATAATTCCTGGTTTTTGTTAGTTTGTCTTCTCCACATAGGAAATTGTTTTGCCTTACTTATCCATGACAATAAAGATATGAAAGCGAGGAGTGGTCCATCTGGGAAGGCATCCATTGCATCAGTGGAATAAGTGTTTAGAGGATACACACCCATATAATCTAACGCATTTGGGGGCTGAATGTGTTACCTTCCTCTTCCCTGCAGCTGGCAACGGGAGGCGTCACTCCCTTTGCAAATCCACCATCTCACCATCCCCTTCTCCTGCCACACTCTCCAGTCCCACAACTTGCTATCTCATTGGAAAAGGAAATATAATGCATGAGAAGTAGAAGTGGTCCAATCCTGCTTTCTCATGGAGTGAGCTCTTCCCCTGTAAGAAGTCATCACAATTGCTGTAATTCACATGCTTTAGCTAAAACCTCAGTTAGGCTGGAATAGTAGCACTTGAGGAAAAATTATTCCCACACATTAGCTCTTTGGAGTCAACAGCAAAACCATCAACCCAGGAGCATTCATCCACTACAACAGATGGAAAATAGGTATTTTACAATCTTAGCTACGTTTTGTAAGAAATTCTGGTTAACCCGATCTTGCCAGGCTTTACTACCAGCCCCAATTCCCACCAAATTATCTTCATAATTCAAGTAGTAAAAAGAGATTAAAAAATTCTGTTCCTAATTCCTCATCCTACAGATGGTCATTCTTTAGAAATCATTCTCTAGAAAGCAAGATAATCTCAACCAAATTAAAAGTCATTATAAGAATAAATAAAAAGCTTTTACATGATGGAGTCCAAATTGTCATTCAAGTTTGGGGAGCTGGACCTGGGTCCTATTTCGTAGGTTAAAAGCATTTATACTTGTTAGATGAAGGTTCTTTTTATCTTTTCTCCACATACATTCCCCCTACTTGTTCTGCTGTGTTTGGTTAGACTGGGCACACTCATCTTATTCAGCACCATTAATAACTGTTTAGACAAGAAGTTAAGTTGCAAACTGTAAAATCCAACTATTGTTCCTGGCCTCAGCACTGATTTGAGATAGATCTATACATCTATGACTTTGGATAGATTACACTTCTGCTTTTTCCTTTCTGGTTTTGTTTTTTTGTGTGTGTGTGTGGTTTTTTGTTTGTTTGTTTTTGGGGTTTTTTTGTTTGTTTGTTTGTTTGAATATCCTGTTCTTCAAAATATTTTTCAGCAAATGAAGCTAAACATAATTTCACATGCTCCCATGAATACATTCTTTTAACCAATCACTCTGGCATTTTAGGTATTATTCTTTTCAAAATGTATTTCAAGATTGGATGGAACCAAAGGCTACTGACTAATATCCAGTGAGACAATACTAGCTCCTAAATGTCATATCTAAGACTAGTATTCTGATAACTTTTTTTCATATCTGCATTCAGAAGAGATAAACAGGTTAAAAGAATCTCATTGAAATGTGCATTGAGAAATTTATTTCCACAATGAGAAGAGTCTGAGATTTAAAAAAGAGATTGAAATCTTTTGAAATCTATACAAGGGTGTAGTTTTTTGCTTAGTCTTTGAATCATGCTTCAAGCTCAAGTCTTCTTATACTCTTTTTAGAGACCCAGATGTTTTGATTGGGGCTTCAGAATTCCTCTGAATATGAACGTGTGTGTTAAAGCAAGCACATTAAAGAACCCATTTCTAAATTCAGCTCTTCAAAATATGTGTTGCAGTGCTATCTGATATTGTTTTCTCCAAAATATATCTAAATATAACGCTTCCTATTCTTCCTTACAAACATGATGCCTCTGATTTAAACCTCACAATTCCTTGTAGCTAAAAGCTATTTTACACACTGTGAGGCTATAGCGTAGATCAGCCATGGAAAAGCCTCATTGCAACAGTAGCACAGCAGCTGTTCAATGTCCTGAATCAAAGCAGTGTTGTAGTGCAAGGTGGAATGAACCTCTTCCCCCTCACGACAGCTGTGGAATCCAATAGTGATATTTTTGTAAACTTATTTCTAAAAGTATATTCACTTTAATGCAAGCACAGAGTTCTAAGAGCTGTTCTGGTCCTTTAAGGCTGTGTAAGTGCCTTCTTTTCTTCCCTAAACCCCGTTCAAAACCACTGTGGACTTTTTCATATCCAACAAAGGAAACAGCTGTGTTGTCCATAACAGCCAATCCCTCCAAACCCCAAAAGATGCAGGTATATAAAAAAAGAAATTAGACAAGAAACCCTGCAACCCAGATCGAAAGGAGATCCAACAGCTGTAGTCATTGCTTGAACAATAAGAATATCTCTGGCCACCTACATTATAAACTCTTCTCCAAAACAGGACAATATAACCTTGAGATTTTTTATTATTTCAGGTTTCCACCAAGTAAATCCAATCCCTAACGAGATATTGCTCTGAAAAGTGCAAGATCAGAAACCTCCAACAGCTTTTCTCTTTGATTCAGACCTGACAGTAAAATTACCACTTACTTTACAAGCACTTAAAAAAAAAGGAGTCAGAGGGATCTTGAAAGGCATAACTACATCAAAGGAAAGCAACATGGGAAGAGAAAACTCATGTGTACATTGAAAACAGAGCTTAAACAGAACCAAGCTAAAGTATTTGTGGAGAATGCTCTCATCTCTTTCTGGTGACCATGATTTCCACACAACCTATTTGGATACTGTCAGATTTTTCTAAAGGGAGCTCGGCTTCTAATGGTGGTTTTTAGTTTATATGGTGACAGGCTTTCTGGAATTCCCTGTCTCCACACTCTTTTTGTTCTCCTAAATACTTTCCTTGCTGGAAAATGCACTGATTCCAAACAGCCATAATGGCTAAGTCCTCTAGCAAATGTCTTAAGTACCTGATTTTGAATAACACCTTGTCCAAGGAATTGGTCAGTTGTTAACCTTTAACCCTGTGTACTGCCATGCAGGAGGAATCCGCTTAAAAATTCTCATTGTAAAGATACACAAGGAGTAGCATTAAGGCTGTTTGACCTCGGGATTTTCTGAAGGTAACTTCTGGACGTAATTTTCTCACATTTTTTCACATTTGCAAATAACTCCTTAAAAAAGAATTTTAACAAACTTACTTTTCATAGTGCATTTTTTCCAATGTTGTGATCCCATTTAGCAGTGAGGGAACTGAGAATTCTTTCCAGAAAAGGCTGCAAATAATTTAGGATTCAGAAGTGCCTAAGAAAGAAGCTGTATTTACTTTCCCTGGCATGGGGTACTTAAGCTGGTTTTGACAGCTGATCTTTCTGATTATAGAGTTATCCCAAGGGACCAGAAATCAGCCACTGGGAAAAGTGAAAAGCTTGGTATAGACCTGCCTTATGCATGCCACTGGAAAGAAAATTCTATATGCCAGACAGATGCCATAAACATTTTATGTAATAGAAAATGACCATCTAGAACAAATATGTAGAATATAACTGTTGCAGCCAGATATAGAAACTTGCTTGAAAAAGAAGCCACAGCATTGAGAGAGGCCAAGGCACAGTGGGGTGGATGCAAATGTAAAAAGTCCCAGAGCAGGGATGCTGCTCCACAGCTCCTCTGTCACCTGCTTATGGGCAACACCATGAGACACAATTCAGGACAAAACTCAGTTGTTCAGGCTAGATTCGTAATCTGGATCTCCAAAGTTATCTTGATTAGGCATCTCTTCTAGTCTGAAATGTTTTACTGTGTTAGTGAGCAGAACACAGGATTTCTTTAAACAGCATAGAGTTCCTTGCTGATGGTGCCACAACATTCTTAAAGATAGTTTTGGTAGGCTGGGAATAATATATTCTGTTTAGCATGGTGAAGAACTATCTTCAGAATAAAGGAGGGCAAAAATGGACTCCCTTTTCTATGAATATGTTTGTTTCTATGAAGAAATTTAAAAATTATTTGCGTGTAGATAGATCCCAGATTAGATTACTCTACTAGATTAGATTTCTTGCAGCTGTAGATATATCCCAGCACCTGAAACTCAAACTGAAACTCTCAGGGAGTCTGATTCATAAAATGTTCTGTGTTTTGTTCAGAAGGGTAGTTTGTGTTTGGTTTTAATTATTATTTAGTCTGCATAAATGGGAAAGAAATGTTTTACAGTGAATTCCTCAAAACAGGTATATGATTCATCGAACTCCCAACTTTCATTGGCAAAAATATTAAGTAAAACATCAGGCTGAAAAACTTATTTTCCTGAAATCTAGAAGAAGATGCTCTTTAAACTAAAACTGTTATAAATCCTGGCAATATCATTGTGCCATTTCCAAGATTTCAAAGAGCATTTGCAATAAAGGAGGTTTAAGTTGAATTCTTGAAGCTGCAGTGTCACTGGTCCTTTGATTACAACCTACGTGGAAGTCAAGGATGCTTAGCATTTGAAGGATTCATTTCCAAGAGACAAATGAACAGTGCCTGGGAAATTAAACTGGTGCTAGGGACTGATAGTCCCTGGACAGAAGCAAAAGCATGCACTCTTTTCTCTTCCAGCCTCCGAGATTTACCCTTCTGGGATGCAAGACTGGCAGCTGCCTATGTGCACTGCTGGCAGCACATCACCTGGCAGCTGGTTCTGTCCTCCAGTGGCAACCAGCATGAGTGGATTCTTAATTTAATTAAATTTTCATTTAATATTTACTGTATTCATTCTCATAGCCCATGTGTTCCTCTCCACTGGAGCATAGACACTTTTTCACACACACATTCATTTTTGAACACTGCATTGTTATACTTTCTTAACCAATGACACTGCAACCTCTTCCTTGGATGCAGCATGCACTCTCCTCAAGGTGCCAGAAGTAATGATCCATGTGTTAAAGAAAAAAAGAAAAGCAAGAGATAAAAAAGAAACACAGAGAAAATTTATTGTGTAACTACGCTCTTAGAAAGAATTCTTTTGCTCCCACTCATGGCAGCTACTACCAATGCTGTTAACTGATCAAATATTTCTGATATGGTCTGTCCAAGTGCAAGTAGGCTTCTTTCCGACCGTGTCTTTTCACTTAGGTATGATGCCTTTCATAAATTTAATATCCTTCACCTTCTCAGCTCTCAACTAAAACAGAGCTATCAGTATGAGGAGGTGCTGCTGATAACTAAAACATTAAAGTAATTTTTATTTTCCATTGTTCTAAAGAATTTCTTAATCTTTCTGAGGATTTATGTTCTTTGTGAACATTCAGGGATTCTGGCTTCTGGGATTTTGAATAAGTCCAGACTTGCTAAACTTTCCTCACCTTCTCGGTATCCGAAGCAACAACATGCAGATACAAAGCAAAAGGATAAATAGACAGCGATCCTTTTGTTATCTATAAATAGCACAGTGACATTCCATCAGCAGGGCTCCACTGGGCCTAATCAATACAATCCACGTTCTCCTGATCATATCCTCCAGATTACTTTAGAGGCAGGCAAAGCGCAGGGTGATGGAATGATAAATAAACCAAAAATACATGCTCCATTTAAACCATGCCATTATGTCTGGCTTTTCCCCATCCATTACTCAGTGATTTTAGATCATACAAGATCCAGTATGTCATGGGCAAATTTGTTACACACAGCAACAGGTTATCCCAAGCAAAAAGTGGACAAGACAGTGTCCACAGAACACCTCAGGTTACAGCTTGCAGACCAGGAGAACAAAGCAACCTTCATACAGTGTGATGTATGAGCAGATGAGCCAGCCTCATTTATCTAGAACCCTTAGATTCAAGAGGTTGATCATTGATCTGAATTTTCAAATTTTGGTCCCCTATTTGATTTCCAAACATCTGAAAGTGAAAGGCACAAGAAAAGTTAGCACAGAACTTTGCCCTAAAGATACACATTTAGTTAGTGTCAGTCAGAGCAAACAGCAAACAATGGATATGTGTGCATTAAACCTAAGAGGCTTTGCTTATTGACATTCGGGGACTCACTTTTGAATACTTTGCCCTTTAAACCTTTGTCTCAACCTCCCCATGTAGAAGATGACAATTCCAACTTAATCGATTTAAAGATGAAATCAAACCTTTGAAGTCATTAAAAGCTACCTATGCCCCTGAATTTCTGGCTTTTACTGGAACAGCTCAATGAGGTCCTTCAATTTTAAGTAGTACTTAAATGAAGAACAGTGCAGTTGGAGGTATTACTATTGTAATAAAAAGAAACCCCCACAACATCATGTCTTTTTTTTGGCAAAATCCTCAAATGGGTCTTAAACTGGGATTTACTTTAAAACACAACCTTTCCTCTGCTGACTGGAAGAGATAAAATCTGTAATTCATTGGCCATCTTCCAATTAATTTTGGCACTTTTCAGATTGTAGATTTCTACTATGTTCTCTGTCCCTCCTACGTGGAAATGGCTATGCTTCTATATCTCGTTGTTCATAAAGTGGAGATCTTTGAAAATATTTTCTAGTCATATCTTAGTTTCCACCAAAGTCCTTTGGGGAAATAATGAAAACTACTATAGTCTTGGCACGTCTATTTATGTGTATGGAATATTTGCTGTTCACGTAATGAGTATACTTTAGGAAATTTTAGACAACCATGTAGCAGGGGTATCAGCTAACAAAATGTTCCCATCGTGTGCTCTGCTCTGTGAATACTTCACTGATGTCACTCCACTTTTCTCCACTGACCTGGTGAGAAAAGGCACTGCAATGCAGAATTGCTTGCACAGCAAAGGAACTTTTAAAAGAAATATCGCTGAATAAGCAAAATTAAACAGCAGAAGGATGTACTGAACAACTGAAACAGCCAAAACCCCAGAGGGATGGCTCATCCCCAGACACAGTGTGTTTTGTTCTCTCTGTATTTCTGGGTTGCATGTTCTTTCATGGAAGAGAGAGTTGGCTGGTTGTGACCAAGGGAAAATATAGGTTAATCATACTCTATGCTTTACATTTTATTCAAAAGCATGTGAGAAGTTCATATAAATGTTAAGTAACTGTCAATTAAACTTCCCCTTTGCCCTCCTGTGCCAATTTCCCAGGCAGCAGGGGTGGAGGGGGAAATCCCCATGTCGGTCCTGGGTTGCTGTGTACAGCTGAAGACCAAACCAACAGGATTTATTAACTTCATATCGAGCAGCGAGGGGCTTGCCTCGGACCCACCACAGCCCTAATAGATGTCCTACTGGTCCACAAACACCCGTACAAATGGCAGGGCTGCCGGCACAATCCCAGCGTGAATAGGCCTAAATTAGCCAGCGCCTAATAACCAGTTTACTAACACCTGTATTAGTAGTGCATCGCTGTGAGGAGCACTGCTGTTAGACAAGGCATAATCCCATAAGCTTGTCATTTGCATATCCCTCATTAGCTGATTAAAACCTGAAGGAGGCAGGTTTTTGCAGCCGGTGGGTCCATTCCGACGCTCCAGCTGCCTGGGTGGCTCGATAATGAAGTAACGGTGCTGAATGTGAGGTTTATATGTATGGAAGGGATTAAGAGTATTAGAGTTTGTGTGAACCGATGTTGCCATATTCTCTCTACTGGATCACAGTAATTGGATGGGAGGAGCAAGAGTGGATCCATTAGTTTTGTCTGTTTGCCCAGGAGCTGGGTGCTAGAGATTCAATTTTGCTTCCTTTTGCTCCCTTGCTTTTGTGAAGCCTGGTGCTTTGTCTAGGCAAGCCCTTAGCACCTCTGTACACTGCCCACACTAAGGCGATTCAGCCACAAAGGAGAAACCTCAGAGACAGCCAGCATAAAATGCAGCCTAGCCTCAAGTGCTACTTGAGGGCAGCACAATCCTGCCCAGCCCAATCCTGGGAGAGAAAGTAAGAGATAATTGAAATCTATAAACACCTCTGGAGCCTTTTTATTATTTTATTAGTTCTCCACATTTGGGCTTAACAAACCCCATCATCAAAGAAGCCGTGAGCTCCTTACAAGTAAACTGAATGGCTTGAAATTTCACTGACTTAAGAAGCAATTGTTGGGATTATTTGCTGGGCTTGCATAATTCTAATGCAAAAAAAATCCATTTCCTACATTATTTGTACAGCTGGAGTAATCACTTTGTGTGACCGATGATGTAAAAAAAAAAATTTGCAAGCCTGTCTCTCCCATAGTGGCAATAATGCACCTTCAGCCACAACAGGAAGAAAGCCACTAAATAGTTCAGGGAAGCCTGGTGCCAGTGATAGGCTTGGCAGGGTGTGAAGGCACAAGTTACATGCAATAGACATTATTAACAGACATTAACTAGATGGGGAAACAATTTAGACATTTAACATCGCCACATCATTTCCACAGTGATTTGGAGGATACTTTCTTTCATTCAGGATAGCTAAAACTTTGAAAAATTACTATGTCACAGGGAAGATGGGGCTATTCAAATATAATAATAACGATAACCCACAGGCAGCATATATTTTCTCATTTTAAAAAGTATTTTCATCCCCAAAACTTAACATCATCGTTCTGTTAATTACTCCCCCCTGGAGTCTGATAGTTTGATCTGATGTTTTTGTCCTAAACAATGGCAGTTGTTTTTTGGAATAAGAGAAACTAGAAATTCCTTAAATTAGAGATGTGTGAAAACTGAAAATATTCTGGTATTTATGGCTAAACTTTAGAACCAACAAATGCACAGTAGCAATACAACATTAAGGATAATGTGTGATCTGTCCTTGTGTTACTTCAGGATATCCTTATTGGAATAGTTTTATCAGCATGGAACTATAATGACACAGACTCTATTTATCAGGTATAGATTGATTAATCAGTATCAGTGATTCTATGTAAATCAGTGTCTATTGGAATGATACTATGATCATTTATTGCCTGAATTTCATAAAGCAGGAAGACTCTTCTGTATTTTTAAGTGGAGGTAAAGGAGAATGTTTAAATTCTGGACAGACCAACATTTCCTCCTCAATTCCATCCATCCGTGTATTATACAGGCTTGTGAGCTGACCAGATGAGGCAGCTCAAGGGCATGAGAAGATGCACATCCAAAGCAGCTTTGCAGCTTCTTTCCCTCAGGTCATCAGAAGACGAGAACAGGCACAAACCACATGCCCGACTGCACAGGAGGGGTTCTCTGGGAGGTGACATAAATGGGGGATGCATTGACTCAATCACCTTTGGGTGACAGCACAATGCAGAAACTGCAGAGCCTCCTATTCCCAGAGCCATGCTGAACCCTTGGATTCAAACATTCCTGAACTGGATGGTGGGAGATGGTGCTGATAGTTGAAGATTCACAGCGTTCAAGGAGCTGAGTTTCTGCCATGGTTGACCTCCAGTTGACCGTCACTGCCACCAGTGGGTGACAACCACATAATTGACAATATTCCTTCTTAAACAAGGACTCCTGCTCTGTCCATTTATCATTTAAGACAGTGTTGATAGCAGCCAAGAGACCAAATAAAAATCTACAAAAATTTTTTGGTTTTCCCCCACTAAAAAAATTACTGAAGAAGTGTCCTCATCTAGGTACCCTAGAAGGTGTCTAGAGTGCCCCATCCCGTCCCTGTTTTAAGAAACAAGCAATTCCCCATGTCTTTACTTACTCCTCATTTATGGCAGCCACTCATCCCTGCCAAGAACAGAGAGTTCAGACTGTGATTGTCCTTGTGGGCATTTCAGGAAGCTACACAAGGTACCACAGCTTGTGCAAGCAACCACTTTCCTCTCCTGATGACAAAGCCCTTAATTTCCTCTATTCTTTCCCTCCTTCCTGCAGGAGCTGAGCCCTCTGTAGCAGTACTGACAGCACCGGTTTGGTTTGCAGGGTAATGCTACTTAGAACACACGACCTAAGCTCACAGCTATGAGAAATCAGTTCCTGCCATGCTCTGTGGATGATTAATTAAACTGCAATGGTTGTTAACCCACTGCTGAAAGGGCAGCACAGGTTTGTCTAACTATCATTTCCAGATGCTCAGGTGCAGCCAGGACAAGTGACAAAGAGGAATGAGGCTGTTCTGAGGTGAACTGTGGGTGTTTCAACAGCTCCTAAGGTGCTCAGTCTGAGCCTCAGTTGGTGAAAACATTTCAAGTCCCGGCTTCAGAGGGGAAGGAGGCAGCAGAAGTTCCCAAGCTACCTCTCATTTCCCCCAAGGAAAGGATGCTTTTAATTCAGATTATTTTCGTGTTGGGGTTTGTAACAGACCCAACAAATGGATTTGCTGCCAGGAAAGAATGGACACTGAAAAGGCAAATACTTTGTGAGTCAGTTGGGCTATGAGTGCAGTGCTGGAGTGTCAGACACATCATGTGTCTGCTGCAAAATGAGAAGAGATACAAAACAGGGTTTCCTTTGACAGACAGATTCTGTGGTTCAAGCTAGCCCTTCCAGATTGATGTTCTTATATTGAAGTATGAAATAATTTAGGAAATCACAGAATTCCTTTGGAGCTTTTATCTAAAAATAACCATCTTTTTTCTTCATGTAAGAGCAAGCACAAAGGTATGTTTTCACCACTTACTGCAAATGACTGTCTAAATAGCTTCATGCAAGAGAAGTGATGTTGTAAACAAGCCAGTCAGAACATTAGGTTGGTAATAAGTTATATTGAATTAGACAAAAAAGAGAGAGTATGAAATAACCACCTCTGTTTTTAGCAAGTGTTGCCTACCAAATCCCACCTGGTATTATTTATCTCTTAATGGCATAGTGTAACCTCTTAAGTTACAGCTGATTATACTGCAGAATGTGAAACATCGGGTACCACTAGGTTCCCTTTCCTTTGGTTGCACCACAGGATCTTTTAAGGTCCCTTCCAGCCTGAGCTGCTGTCTGTGAGGTAGTAGAAAGAAGAATTAAATCAGCGGGCTGTGAGAGATAGAGAGAGATAAATGCAGAAGTGCTTGACAATTTCAGAAACAAACTAAGGACCAGGACATTTTTTGTAAAGGACAGAGGGGTCTTGTAGTCCTCCCACTGGAGGAAATCTTTCAGGCCCTGCTATGGATGTGCCATTCCAGAAAAGAAAAACTGAAATCCAGAATGCACACTCCATGGAATTCAGGAAAATAAACAACTTAAATTCATTAAATTACTTTGGGGAAAACAAAGGTGGTTTTGTGCCCCAAACTGAAGGGAGTTCAGCACCTCTTCAATTCAATATGTTTTAGTTAAGAATTCACAATGTCTTTGGAGTAGATGATGATGATGACGATTATTGTTGCTGTTGTTGTTAATCACACACTTTATTCATCTTACTATCAAGCTGACTCTGTATGGAAAAAGACCAACAGTTTTCTAAAATGACCGTACTAAGCTGTAGGAGAAGGCTGCCAAATGAATCATGCTCTGGCTGCACTGTGGTAAATTCCAGAGCACATAATAATGCTCCCAGTTGTTTGTTTGAATCATCTTATGGTGCTACATGCACATTTAGCTGATGTACTGGCACTAATGCTTCATGCTGTTCTTGGAGTTGGGTTTATAAAATATCTCATAAAAATAAACAGCTTTCTTGCCAGGCTCATCATGAATGATAATCCCGCAGATAAAAACCATTTATCACAGAATGTATCAAGGTAATTACCAAAGCAGGGATCTGTTTTATGGAGTTTGTGGGTATGTGGTTAGACTCTGCTCTTTCTGCACAAAGCAGACAGCAGTTGCCTGCTGCTGAAATCCCTCTGTATCCACAAGGATCACATCCTAATAGAACTATAATGTTCAGCCAACCCACATTCATCCAGCAATGTCAGTGTACTGCCTGCACAGATCCTTCTCCTGCCACTTTTATTTAGCACACATGCAGACATCTCAACATCACTGCTGGGAACCAAAAAACCTTAATTGCATGCTTATGCTTAACAAGGTGCAATTCATAAACCAGGAGAAGGGCCTGACTCTCAGAGCTGTCATCTCTGTCTATTCTGTTGCTTGTGAATAATGAGAGAATGAAGTACAGAATGAGGGCAGTGGGTTGTTTGTCTCCTCACTTCAAACCTTTGTATATGAAGATGGAACTCACTTTTTAAAGTTGGAAACATTTTGCACTAAGATATTTGCTAATAATTTTAATTTCTGCCATCTTTGACAATTTATTTTGTTTCTAGTCAGCACCACCATCTCATGTCCAACACTACTGACATGGCATGGAGGGTTAACAACACTGCAAGAAGCCATTCTTTCCCTCAGGCCTACTCTGTTTCATACCTTCTCCCTCTATCACCAACCCCCCAAAAAGCCATTAAAAATACAAGAGGGGAAGTACTATTACAAAATCCAGCCTAGGCTGTTCTCCAAAGCACAGCTGAGCCCTGGGATTCTAGGCAGCCAAGAAACACCTTGAAAGAAAGCTCCACAGTCTCATTAAAGGGGAAAGAAAAAAATTTATTTGTGAAAGGACAAAGAATGAGCATCAACGACGTTGGTCCAGAACCACTGACTCTCTCATAAATGTTGTCTCAAACATTTATCCAGCTTTCCATGTTACATATAACCAGGTATCCCTACAGAGCCTGTGCCTCACATCTAAAATGGGCAGAAAGCTCATTACCCAGGTTATCTTCATTTTCCATCTTTATACTGGAATTCTCCTATCAGTAAAAAACAGTGTACAGCAAAAATAAAGGGATCCTCTTAATGAGATCCTTTAAGCAGCGAGGTCTCATTAGGTCCTGTGTCCCACGATGTGGCCATCAGAGAAAGGCTGCAATAGCACTACCTGGAGCACAGGAAACTTCCCATTTTGGGCTAACTGGTACTGCCACAGACTTGTGGGGGGTTTTGTGAATCACAGAATCATTTAGGTTGGAAAAGCCCTCTAGGATCATTGAGTCCAGCCATTAAGCCACCACTGCCAGGCCCACTATGAAACCATGTCCCCAGGTGCCAACGTCCACTCATTTTTTGAACACTTTCAGAGATAGTGGCTCCACCACTTCCCTGGACAGTCTGTGTACCAGGGCTTGACAACCCTTTCAGTAAAGAGATGTTTCCTAACATCCAAAATAAACCTCCCCTGGTGCAACTTGTGGCCCTTTCCTCTTGTCCTGTCACTTGCTACTTGGGACTTGCTGTGACCTGAAATACTGGGATGGTTTGTGGAGGACACCTCCATCTTCCCTGTGATGAGAACCATCCGCCCTAAACAGTTGTCTCCATGCAGCTGTGCTGGCTCCTCTCCCCTCAGGAAATGGATTCCCATTGCCCAAGTCCCCACAGCTGCACAGGATCAGCTGTGGAGGATACTCAGTGAGAAACATTTCAGCTCCAAAATGAAAATCTAAGTGGCACTTCAGGATGGCACGTGAGAGAACAGCTGAGGCTCAGCTGCACTTACAAGCCATCACCAAGTCTCCAAGGCTGATTAAATTCTTTGAGTTGACTGTATCTCCCTGTCCCTTTTGCTTACCTGTGTCTTGTAGGGGGTCTGCATGTTATTCTGCTAGTGAAAAGGAATAGACTTTAATATACCTTTGTAATATGGAAATAGATTTTGTGCCCCATTGCACCACTACGATTTGGCTTTCACATCCTGGGACATCTTGGTGAGTGACACCTGAAAAAAACTCCCAGCTTTTTACTATTTAGTCTACAGCATCATTGTTTTAGCATTACACAAAAAGTACACAAATAAAATAATGGAAAGGGTCGGGGCTAAACAGGCCACAGGACCTATGCGATAGGAAAACCTATTTAATGTCATCTGGCAGTTATCTGTTTAAACAGAATTACAATGTCTTTAATCATATTGGGACGACAATGAGCAGAACAGAAAGTTGATCACCTTAATGGACTGGGGTCTATTCCTGGGGTTTTGAGCCATAAGGTGTGAGCTGAGAGTGCCACTAGGTCCAGTCCAGTGAACACGTTGCTTGGTGATACTTAGGAATTTGGACTTCGTGATGGTTGTAAGTCCGTACTACCTGAAGGACTATTCTAAGGTCAGTAGTACTAAAAAGTGCAGTTTGCTGAATGAGTGGGGGATACTGGTGGCCTAAGCACAAGAACAAGGCACCTTAGCAAAGTTACAACACATGGAATCACCTTCCCCGTGCCTATGCTTGCTCCAGGGTTCCCCCTGGCTAAACACAGAGTAGTTGCTCCCTTGAGTGCTACTACCACAGAGTAGTGGCAGCGCGGTAAGAAACACCATCACTTACATGGCAGTAATGAGTTTAATTGCATCAACCCTGAGTCTTTCACACAGAAAAGCATCTCCTTTTTTGGTCATAGAGAAGAACAAGAGACATGTTCGTATTGAAAACCAGCTCTCATTTGGGCTGTGGATGATCATTTATGTCAGTGGCATCTTCTGTAGTTGGGAACAGGTCAATTGTCATGGAAAGTGACTGTAAGTTGATTTTTAGATCTTCTTGAAGAGAAGGGGCTAGAAGTTTGAACCTGAAATCAAGACCTTTGCTATACTAGGCAAAAGGACAGAACAAAAGATTGTTCCTGACAGCAATAGCTGGTTAAAATAAGTCCACATTTTTGGATCACTTAACTGTCAATCAAGTGTCAAAGCACAGTTACTGATTCTCTATCCGAACTTCATTGCTCCTTACTGTTCTTTCCCAGCTATCACAAAGGTGGGAGGTGCAAATGGGTCACTGACTCCGCCCTGGACACAGCCCCCTTTCTCTTCCCCTTCCTCACCCTCCAGCCAAGTACCAAACAGCGTTGCTGACTCTGGAAGAGGCTTATATTGGGGAATCTGTGTGTGCCCACAGACACACTTGCATTATTTAACACACGTACACTCCTTGTTCTGTCTTCTCTGTCCCCACCATTTACTGCTAAACAGGTCCCTTATCTTTATTGATCACTTAATTTATCTTTTCTTAACTCCCCTTGCTCCGTCTGGTGCAGTGTGTCCAAGGTATTGAACCTAAACATCTGTCTGTTCATACTGTCATGACTGGTTTGCCTCTGGAAGAATAGGGGGAGCAGGTGGTGTGACTAAGTAGAGCCTCGACAGAATAGGGGCACCATTGCTGTGTCCTGTCCCAACCTGCCAGCAATTCCCCACCCTCCCAACTGTTCCACATTAAAGCAGTCAACTGTGGCTTTACAGTCCAAGTTTTACACAACTGTTTTACAAACCAGGAAGAATTTCTTTTGTTGAAAATCTTTTGTTAGGCAGCGCAGAACGGGGAGGGGAGCAGGGTAGAGGGAGTGGAGAAAGCCCGTTCTGAGAGTGAGCGCATTTTAATGTGCGTGGATATACACTACAGGATGTGCCAAGCTCCTGGGGGAGCCAGCTCTGTGTTTCTGTGCTGCCTCTAAGCTCTCTCTGAAGACAGCACAGCATAACTTCCAAAGTCACTAGTCTTCCAGTCCCTTTCCTTTGCTCCTGTTTATGCTACTATTTTAGTTTATTAGACCAAATAAGACTGAAAACCAAATAAAATCAACTCTTAAACATTTTATCTTTTCAGTAAGAATACAATATCCCTTTTCCAGTGTCGCAAAATTATTAGAAATCCAACTATCTGGATAGACAACCCCAAAGAAAAGTCCAGACAGTGCTTCAACCACATTCCAGTTTCCAAACAGTCCTACTGCGGGCACTGTGCTGCTTCTGATCCAATACACTGCATTTCTTCATGGGATTTGGAAGTGTATCTTTCCACCCAAATGTAGGACAGAACTTACATGTGAGTTATCTCTGAGATAACGTACCCTGAAATGCTCTGCTCCATAGGAGACAGAACAGGAAGTCACAAAACCGAACCCACGAACAGCAAGTATTTGTTACAGCTGTGAAACTGTTCTGGTGTCACCACTAAAGTGCTACAAATAGCTGCATACAAAAGCTGAACCTATCAAATTCTTCTCATTTGTTTTTTTTTCTTTTCCCCCTCCCTGTGAGAATTCACAATCACATAATTCACGATTTTTTCAAAGCCAAACACAAGATTTGGGTGTTTTCCACATTTTTAAAGGAAAATTACAAGTTTATGCATATTCACATTTTGCCCTGTAGGCTTTTTCCACAGGATAGAATGTACTGAAAGTTCTGTTTCAGGTGAAATTGCGAACCAAGAGACAGAGATACTTTTCTGTTTGGAAAATACTGCAGTCAATCGCTTAAATCTTAAAACTGCAAAGGGAAAAAGGAAAAAAAAAAAGCATAGAGGTTGTCTTTTCTTCCCTTCAGAGACAACTGTCTTTCTGCCCTTCCCCTTCCCATCAGACAGCAGTGGAAAGACAAAAGCTGAGACCCCGCTCCCATAGGAGTCAATGGTAAAATTTCTGTGAGGCCTGAATTTAACCCAATCTGCTGAGTCCTGCAGCAACAGCAGAAATCAGAGACTGCTGGTTAGAGAGGGGAAGGATCCACATTTGTTACCAGATTCTTGGGAAAGTACTGAGATATAACCCTAGTAAAAGCACTGATTTCTGTTAGGAGCCTGATCCTCTCAAATATAGTAGTGGTAGACTTTTCAGTCCCATTGATATGAAGCACACAGCTCAGATTCATGGGGGTTTTAGCTTCCAAATCATAAATAAACCATAGAAATATTAAAAAAAAACATTCAGGAAAGTATGTAAATGCTTTAGTATGAAACGTATGTTAAAAAAAAAATAATAAAAACAAGAGAAAGCATATATTCAGAGAAATCCTGACTGATGTGTGTCCACAGCCCCTTCAGGAGGCTGGTGTGTAGGTCACTCAATCCTTCACTTTCAAGAAAGTCCCTGAAGTGCTTCTACAAAGATCTCTAAAGCCAGCAGGACAGACAATGACATGGATGCTGTCCGATTTTTAATTGCAGTCCCTCGTATTGCTGCATTTCCATTATGCATAAAGAGAACATGTATTTGAAGACAGCATCACGAGTGTCTTTTCTCCCAGACCAGTGTCCTCATCATGAGGTTCTCCAAGCCTTATTTTATATTTCCTATCTCACAGAATATTTATTTAATACATAGTGAAGCACCACCTACAAGAAGCAGGGGAGGCTCACCTTGTCCTCTCACCATGGTGCTTGGGGTGGTCACCCTGCAGAAAGAAGACAAAGATTTGATTTTTACAAGATTGAGGAGAATAACGAAACTAGCACTCCAGAAATATGAACAAATACACTTCTACTAAAATATTGGATAAAAAGAGATCATTATGACTTATTTTCAGTCCAACCTTTTTCTCAAATGCTGCAAGATTTAAAAATATTTATTTGACAATCAAGGTTATTTTACAGTCAAATTGGTAGACAGGGGTGCATCTCCCAATGTTTATTCAGACCTGAAAGTGATCATCAAGAAGATGAAGATCAGCATCACCGAGAATGAAACATTTTCAATGTCCTGGCTAAAAATTTACACCACAAACACAGTAGAAAACAGAGCTCCATATTTTAGTATTGTAGGTAAGCAGAGAGAGAAGGCACTTACAGAGATCTGTAGATACAGAGTCTCTGTTACTTAAAAAGGTGTACCTAGCCATTTTCTCAATAATTGATTTAAATCTGTGTTAAAGCTTGAGGGAAAGACACCTTAAGGTCTTTGCTTACATCTTACACCTCTGCTCATTTCAAAGGTACTGCACTTAAATGTCTACTTCAGAAGAACTCTGTCACAAAGACTGCATTGCCTGTAAATTACCCAGCTGCCCTCCAACTATGAAATCACAATTATAGGTGAGAAAATCCTTCCAAATTGTTCATTTTGAATATTGTATGTGATGTCTCTACTACCATGTTACACCGTCTCATTTTGTTCCTACTAACTTTTTAAATGCTGACTTCTCTCCAATTTGTGTATGAAACATCAGTACCTTTGGATGGATGACGTTCAAGATGTAGGTGTAAAAGACAGGTGGGAAGCCCACAATCATTCTATTTTATCTGCTCGTGCAGCTTAGTTTAGAATCTATTGGTGTACAAAAATATTTGGAGAATTACTAAATTAGTTATAAATTTATCGCTACATTATACTAAGGATAGACAAATTTACCAAATAGGTAGAAAAAAATGTGGAACTCGACAGGAGATAATATGATGTTCCTAGTGACCTGAAATGCAAGTCTGAATTAGATCACAAATCCTCTAATTATATCTGAAATGAGTCTCATGGACTTTCCAACCCTTGATGGATGTTTTTCTACATCACAAAAATCACAGTACAGTTTGCCACATTTTGATACAATGACATTTTCCAAGAGTCTTATTGCTTGCAAGGCACAGATATTGTGGTTCAGAATAAGTTGTGTTGCCTGCTTTTCTGTAGGAAATGTTGCACGGCAACTGCCAAAAGTTGTCTAAAATCAGCAGTGCTTTTTAAAAAAAAATGAAATGAATTAATGAAACAACCCAACATAGGGATAAAAGAAACATAGTTTTACAGGACAGTCAGCTCCATGCATCTCTTTATTCAGAGGTAAGAACAAGCTTTCTGCACTGGTATATGCAACCCTCAAAATATTTTATGTGGATTTTGCTACTTCTATGAAACAACATTGTCACTTGCTGCACACATCAAACTCGATTTAACTTGCCTAAAACTCACATAGTGGTATCCTTAATATTAATAATGCCATCATTTCACTTCCCAAATGGATGAACAAAATTATAAGAAGAGGGGAGAATAAAAATCATTTAGCATCAACTCATTCCGTTGCAAAAGCAATATTTGTGTAATTGTGCATAATAGTTTAAAGTAGAATTTAATACATCCCTTTAACAACCCACAGATTATCACTTGACAACTAGAAATAATAGGTCTTTTTGTTAAAAACAGAAAGCATGTGAAGACTAAAGGTTAAACAGGTCTTTTCATCATGATAAATCACTGGTTAATGAGCCTGGTATTGTTGGGTATTATACTTGCTCACTTCAATGCCATTACCTTCTGGTTGTAAAGCTGACACTACTAATGATCTTCATTCTTTGAACTTTTCCACAATATTGACTGGTTGCATAGAGCAGATGTTACTTGGATTTGACTGCAAAAGTGGCAATTCTTCTAAGGCTCAGAGCAGCCCTGAAAAGAATGATACTGAATACAATGTATTTTGATATCTCTATGTCTAAAGAGATTCTTCTCTAAGTGTCAATTCTTGCTTTTGCAATTTCTTGGTATCACACAAAAAACAACCATAAATAAGGGATCAAGATTCTTCATTTATCTTCTGCAGTTTCCTTTTTTTTTGGTAAAGTTGTAATACTGTAATGAGCTAACACAAGAAAATGGGCCTCTCGTCTCTGTTGCTGTACCCATAACTTCTCCTGCATTACAGTACTTGCAAGTAAATTAAAAAGTGAGCTCTGTGTTTCACAGCTTTTCTTGGTGCTGCCTGAAGGACGCTGAAGTCACCAGGAGCTGTATTAGTGAGCCAAGTGCTGACAAAGCAGGATGCAGAAGGCCTGCACACATATGCTTGTGTACCCACATCCATCACTTTTTGTTCCAGAGGGAAGGAGGCCCAGCAGGCCTTCCCTAAGCAGGCAGTTAGGAGAAGCAAATAGTTACTTGACACCTCTTTAACATACGAGGGCTGTCTTTATTTGTGTGAGGGACCTGGTTCAGATAAACTTACAGAGCCTTGGGATGGAGAAGGAAGACTTCAGGCTAAGAAAGCAGGAACCAACAAGTTAATTTAAAACTGCAGCAATGTGGAAGCTTCATGTTTATCCCCATTCCTTTCTCTTCCTGACCTTGTCCTTTTCTTGTACTTCTTATTGCTCTGTTCCTGTCACTACTTGACTCTAGGAAATGTGGACTGTAGAGCAGAATTCAAACCTTAAGAAGGCAGAGGTAGTTTTATCTCAGTTTGCATACAGCTCTGGACCAGAAAGATTTTGCTGCATTCTAGAACAGGAATGGGGACAAACAAACTCACCATTCCCTAAGTCAAACCTCAGACCTTGTACATTCTTTGGAGACTTCTGTGCAGCAGCAAGCACAAAGGCTGCACAGTTCAGCTTGCATAAAGGCCAAATTCTGCCCTCTTTGCACCTCTGTGTTGTGCCAAATGCACGTCGAGGACTTCTAGATTCTTTTCTACTTTTGCTTAAGTAGGGATGTGTTTTCTTTCAGTGAGTTTGTGGAGAATGGAGAATGAGGATGTGACTGCTTTTACAGAGGGCATTCTTGTTCTGCTGTTGTCTCATGTGAAGTGAATGGAAAAAATTGAGCAGTTTCTCTAAAGAAAGAAAATAAATGCTAAAATGTCCATACTCAAAAATCTGAGCTAGCAAAGACATTTCACGTGTACCTGTAACAACTCACTGGTATGTAAAAAGTGATTCATGAAAATTTAATCCTGAAGGTTTAATCCTTAATCTGCATGGGAAACTTAAGAAACTTATCAATGCTATTAATTTCACAGCATGAAAATGTAAACATGAACATACTTACAGCCCATCACCTCTGATCCTACTAAACTCTGTTGGACTGAGAGAAACAGTCTGCGCATAGTAAGTCTATCACACCAGCACCTGAGGCTATCTGATGTACAAAGAAGGCTTCTCACTTAAACAAAATAGATCGGCTCACATACAGGATAAAATAATGAACAAGTCAGCCAAAGCATCAACAAAATAAAGATTTTACTAGAGGAGTAATTGGACACCATTCATTTATTTAATAGGGGATGAGAGGTGTGACATGGTCTTTAATACTGCAACCTAAGAATTTATCATCTGTAAGATGTCATCTCTGAAAACTCATGCCTCATATGGGATCTGCCCTAGTGTCAGAGAAAAGCTGTCTCTTGTCACTATTTCAAAAGTTAGATATACCTAAATATCTATTTATTGTCCCACAATCAGAACAGCAGTCTTGCAAAATCCAGGCTGGCTTACATTATAAAGATATAAATCCTCTCCTGCTCAGAGCTTATCAAACACATGGAACAAGAATTTTCATTTGAAGAATATTTACTTGTTAGTATAAGCAATTTGTTTCTATTTTAGTGTCTACAAAGTTGGTTTTTAGCATGTAACAATTAGTCAGAAGTACTTTGAAAGATGTTTTTGATAAAAGGGCCTTGGAAATTTTTTTTTTAGCGTGGGTAATACCAACATTTTTTCCTTTTGCTTATCAGTTTAAGTGTTTCCCATTTTATTGATAAATCAAGAAAAAGAAGAGTGACTTCTGCTGTGAAAAAAAGCCCTTTGAATCCAGTGGACTGTACACAAATGCTCCATGTATTTTAAGATTATTTTTCAACCAGTTCCAGTGATATTGTTGGCTGCCATTATTGCAAACTGCATTCTCACTGTCTCTGTGGTGTTTTCAGACAGCCTGTATTTTTGCCATAAAACGCTTGAACTTTAAAATCCTATTTCTGATTTTTTTTTTCTTGGATGAGATGCAACACCAGTGGCTGGACACCTGCATTCATTTGGACATTCAGATATAGTTTATTAGCATGTAATCAAAGCACTTCTACACTATTTGAGCCATGAAAAATCACTAGTGGTAAACTTAAGCACAAGCTAATGCAAATTATCCAAGAAAGGCTTTGTTAGGCAAACCATAGTTCCAACAGAGGCAGATGCATTGGGAGTCCTGGTTTCATGGAAGGTGGATAACCTCTTTAGTCAAAGAAACAGCAGCATCTGACTTCATTCAGGCTCCCATTCCTATGTCCTGACCCCATGATTCCTGCTTATCTTGTCTCCCAAAATCAGAAAACCCAATAAAAGTAGTATGTGTATAAAAATTCTATCAAGTAATACCTTAAATTACTTATTTCACTATTTCTTTAAGCAGAAGAGGTTTGGTTGCAAGGAAAGCAGCCCACATAAATTTGCATGTATGTGTGTCTTCAGTGTTTGTGCAGCACAGCCTGCTGATGTATAAAATTCATTTAATGTACTTTCCCATGTGCTAGGCAGGGGTTTATAAAATTCTCAAAAAACCTCCAGCCTGGCAGCAGAACTGGTTGGAAAGACTTAGAGCCAATCCAGTAGAATATTTTCCCCACATATACATTCCTGCAGCCTCCTCTGCCTCTCACCCCCTTGACCACATTCACCCCCACTGGCCCTTTGCCTTTGACCTCTCTCTGCCACTGCCTCCGATTTTGTATTTGTTTTCTGAGGACCTATTATCAATCACTTTTAAGTACCCTTAAGCAGGACATTTAACCTAGGCATGTGAAAGTACTAGATCCTTCCCTTCAAAGAAATAAGTTGTTGTAGGCAAGACATAGTTTTTATCCCTCAATGTAGCAAAGCCAGAAAAAATAATAGGAAAATTAAGTTTTGCATGTTTTAGTTGCTAAAAAACCCAAAAAACCAAAGCCAAAATAAAGAAGTTCCCGTACATGTGGCAGTTGCCAGAACTTGTATGAAGTTTGAAGTGCCTCACACCGTTACCTACTTTGATAACCTACAAACCAAGACTTCTGCCCAGGAGAGTTCAAGTGCTGGTGTCAGCTAATTTCTCTTGTACCAAAATGTTGCATTTTATTTCTGCTGATTAGCATAAAATTGTTCCCATTGTCTCAGCCACAGAGGCACACAATGGTGCCAAAGATCCCTGCAGTGGGGAGTTTCTGTGTATTTCCAGCTCCTGGCTTTGCTTTAGAATTCATTAACCACAGGAACATCACATGCTCTGTGCTGGATTTCCACACGTACATCAAGAAATACACAATTTTTTCACCAACAGCTCCCAGAAAATTTTAATTTTTTGCTCCCAGCAGCCAGAGGAACTATTTTGTCATCATTAAATTGTGGTTGAAGCAATAATAAGCCTGTGGAACTGGTTTTTTCCTATTTATCCCTTTTTTTTGGCCAAAGTCTATCTTTACCTTTTTTGGCCAATGTCTATCTTTACCTGCCAGTATATTGTGTACATTATTACTTTCTCAAGTGTGGCTTTCATTAAATTCTCTCAATCATGAGAAAACTGCATATATGTGCAAAAAAAAGCAAAAAAAAAAGACAAATTTCCCTTACAAAATGCTGTGAAGCATCCAAAAGGGTTTAAAAAATGCCAATAGCTATTATTTTATTCCCGTTGCCCTCCTTTCTCTTTAATTTCTCTCCTACTACATTTCCACCTAACTGCTTGGAGTTTGCATTATCCTGGGAAAGTTATTGTTAAAAAAACTGAAGAAAGAATTAAAGAAATGAGGAGAGGTTTTGCCTCTGGCTGGGTGTGATGAGCTCTGCAGCCAGTCCTGTGTCCATGAGCGAGACAGGGCAAAGGAGGAGCTCCTCACATGGGATTAGTATGACAAGCTCCATTTTTCTGCTCTAAGAAACCTT
>NW_008240030.1:486157-511157 GCF_000691975.1 Corvus brachyrhynchos | reverse complement strand
TTTTCATGTCACAGGAGGCTGAGAGTGCCTAATATAGTCTGAAGTTTTGCTGATTAAATCTACCCGGTAAATTCATCGGGGCAGTTTGCTAGCCCCAGAGAGGGAAGGTGGGGTCACCAAGCCCTCCCTGCAGCATTACATCATGCACTCTGACATGCATTAAGCTCCTCGGGAGGGGTTTAACCCCTCCAGCCTCTGCACCATCTCTCCCTGGGCATAAAGTCATTTGAACTACTGAAGGGACTTTGAAAAATATGGTTTGGACTTCCTCTGTTCCAAGAGGACAATAGGAATTGTGTAGGAATTAAATTAAATCCTGCTCAAAAAGTCAGTTTCTGGAAATTTAGAGATGTCTATTTTATATGTGCAGGGGTAACTGGTTCCTAATTACTTTCTCTCTTCTAATTATCAACTTAGGCAAAAATTCTGCTCCTACTTGAAGCACAGAGAAGCAGATAACATGAATCTTGACTTGCTAGGTTATCTACAACCTGTTCTTCAAAAATCACCTGTATGAAAGGAGTGTGTTTGTGGGCGGGAAAAACAGGGAGAGGAAGAGTAATTTTCATCAGGTCAATGGACAGCTTGTGGCAGAGCAGACAAAAAATCCAGCCCAAGAGGTAGCACAAGAACAGACTAAGTTCTTTCAACATTTACTGATAGTGCAGCTAAGGTAATATTTTCAGGCAGATTTACCCCATTTTTAAAGTTAATTGACTAGTATTTTGCTCTTCATTCTGGTTTATGTTATTTAGTTTAAAATGGCAACAAGTCTTACTACAAAGGACAGAATAAACCTTTTCATAGTTGGGAAGCTCATAACACTGAAATTTAAGGCCATACAGCTTTGCTCATCCCAGGGAAATTTCCTTGTTAATCCAAAGTTTTCCACCTCTTCTCCTTCAGCTTCAAGGATACTGATTTCTCTGGAGCACCTGTATGGAGCTGTTAAGTCGTGGTGTTCAATCAGTGGTTCTCTCCTGATCAAGGACTTCTGTTTCTCTAGTCAGGTTGAACAGTAAGTAACTCTGTAGCACACAGGCACTGATGATCAAGGCACTGCCTTACTTCTCAGTAGCTCTTCCCCTCTGAGGTGAAGAGAACGCCTTTGTGTGTGTTCCTGACCCATCTGCATCACTCCTTGCCCTGCTGAGTTGGTGTGGCAGCTTGCTAGGCAATGGCCAGCATTATGTGAGGCACTGCAGTCCACAACAGAACCAGTGTCCAGACAGGCACCAACCCAAACCCAGGAGAAGAAAAGAATGGAAAACCCCCAAGAGAATTATCCATAAAGAAAAGTTCAAATTGAGTCTGCAGCTGTTACTGATCATTTGGTAACTCTTCACCAGTTTAAGCCAATGCCTTGTTTGTTAAAAATAAACCCATAACCAACCACAAAACAAGCAGACATACTAAAGAGCCAGGTTTCAAACTTTGACCAAACAAAAGCTGATTTATTAAGCATCTTGGCCAGTTTTCACAATTATATAAAAAAAACCAGAACTGTGAGCCATTAATGAACATCTAAGGGGATGCATGACATGGCCAGTTTCATTTGCAGTCAACTCAAGGCTCTTAAAGGATGTATCAAGGGATCATTTTTTAATCCATGCCCCATTTGTTTTACTGCTGTGTCGGGGATTCTAAATGGAAAATGGGTGCTTTGCAGTATCTCTGCAATTCTTTGTTCGGATGTTTGTTTCCAAAGCTGGCTTGTCTGATTAGTAAGGCCAGTGTCATACAGAATAAGAGAGAAACGTGTCACATTATTTCTTTGAACAGTTAAACATCCTTCTGCCTCAGTGATTATTTTTCTATCTTTTTTTATTTTTTTTTCTAATTTACATTGCTTCCATGTGATCTGCAGGGAAAAAAAACCCTTCATTCCCACTTGACTAGGATCAAAAGCCAATTACAATCTGATTCTTTGCTCTATTTAAGCGTATAAGCCAGGAATAATTCCTGATTTCCCAGTTTCAGTATCTCTCTGAATTGTGACCCTCATGTTTTTTAAACCTAAAAAAAGGTTTTAGGTGTGTGTATCAATATGGCAGTGGTGGAAGATGAAAAGACTATGTCTTGCCATAGAACAAGAGAAGCTGTATTGCTCCTGGGGCTCCTGGAGCTCCAATTAAGACAAAGCCACAATTAAAGAATCTATCTCCTGTAGCATGTTACAATTATAATACCATGGTGACTGCCAACAGCTGTGAAATATATTTCAAGGTGGTTTTGCTTCACTTTTTTTTCAATCAGCCATCATCCTTGCATTGAGAATTAAATACTGCCTGTAAAAAGTATTAAGGCAGCATAAATGCTTCCTTAATGAACATAACTACCCATACATTATAACTCTTGATTTCGTTAATAGGGTGAAGACCAAACAGTGGTCGTAAGGTAAATTGTGTTAATAATTTACAGGAGTACAAATAGCATGTTGTCTGCTACAGAGTAACAGTTCATCAAGAGCATTACCAAAGGTAAGTTCAGTTAGGACAGATTTTCATCTTTTTTAGAAGGAAAATTTACAAGCAAGTTGAATACAGGGCAAAGCTGTGAGTCAATAAACCTTAGTGTCAAATCACAGAAGGTTTGAGACCTAAAAATACCCCAAGAAAATAAAATCTCAGTTTTTCTTTAATAAAAACTCATTTTGCACCTGAAAAAAAAAAAATGGAAAAACCTCAATTCTACCTTGAAAAAATTTGACAAATTCTCCAGCCAGTGCATGCAGGATAGCACAAGTTGGGTGCTCTTAACTGCTGGTTCTCCACTGGCACTCTGAACTGTAATTAGTCAGTGGCAAATGCCAAATGTGCTGGTAAGAGCTGTCATACCGGGTTTGCAGATGCTTTTTCTCAGTCAGAGGAAACACAGCATCTTCTTGATGCAACACCACTTCGGTGTTCTGGGGTTTTGTTTATTTTCATTGCAGCACTTATCTGTGGGGTTTAGGCTGTGTTGGTATTTGCCCTGTCAGGTGCTTTTCCTTCTCAGCCCCTGGCTTGCTGTGAAGGGTGCACCACTGGCTGGGCTACCCCAGCCTCAGCTCCAACATGTGACCCAGCATGTTGAGCAGCAAAGAGTGGGTGCCTTCAGGAGAGTGTAGGCACACCCCCAGCATTCTCCTATTTTTAACTCCACGATTTTCACAGTAATTGCATTTCTTGTAGAACTGCAGTTATTTTCTGACAGAGAGCAGATGACAGGTTTCCTTCAGAGCAGAGATTGCGAGCGCTGGCACTGTCTTCAGCACAAAGCAGAGCAAAGAGTCACCAGTACACAACCATTTGCTAAGAGTCAAGACAATTCAAAAGAAACAGCCAAGAAAAGCAGGTGCCCACACAAGCTACTGACTGGTAGTTTAGCCTCATAAAGCTAACTTTTAAGAACTTTGACATTTCAGATTTGGCAGTCAAATCTGTCAGTTTGGCAGTGATCCTGGTGCAGAAAGCACGAGTACTGCCCTTGATTCTGTTTGCTAGTGAGATCCAACAAGGAGTATTTCTGGGACTGATCATAGGAAATGTTAGTTTGGCCTAGCTGTGTGGTAAACAACCAAGACTTTGCTGCTAAACTATTCATTTTATGGAATATAATGGTCAGGAAGTTTATTTCTCTAAGGATCAGAAAGGTCTGAATCTCTCCTTGTATATGGTTTTTGTGAGCGAGTCAGAAGCTGAGGGTAAAGCACGATCAGGTGTCTCTCAGAGCTGAAGACTTCTTTCCCAGACACTAAGGACTACAATCAGGGATCATACAAATAATAAACCTATCTCATCAAGACCTGGTTTCCTGACTTGAGTCTACACGCTCATCTGGAGAAGTGACGAAGGAAGTTGTGGGAAAAATATTTGATGTGTAAGGAAGCCTTCTCAGGCAAAGATGTGAACTGTGCAACTTCTCTCTCATCTTCTAGAAATGATTCTTGCTTGTTTCATCTGCTGTTGCTTTCATAACTTGTGAGCTGGAGGGAGCTGTATAAACAGGTTATGCTTCTGAATATTTCTCTGTTTTGTCTCCACTTATTTGGAAAGGAGGAGGAAGAAAAAAGTGTCTGAGTGTGTGCCAGCATCTGAATCGAAAACTTCACATGTAAAGAGTTTTCAGGTGCCTATTTTCAGCCTAAGAAAATAAGTTCCTCTTTCCATCTTCTACATCCAAATCACCTCCATCCTTGCCACTGACCTTGTCTCCCAATCTGCTTTACACTGCCAAGGATAATTTAATTTTTGACACCCAGGATATCGGCAAGAGATTCTTAGTTACCAAACCCTGACACGCAACCTTAGAAAGGCATGAACCAGATTGCACATTGCAGAAATTATATCTTAGTCCTGCCTCCCAAAGCAGCCTGTAACTCACTTCTCCTCAAAACATCCCTGGCTCATTGTGCTTGATTTGAAAATGCTAGTCACTCAGGGTGGAGTTTATGCTTGACATAGACCAGATAAACTCCAGTCAGCACTTCACAATACTTTTTTTTTTTTTTTAATTTAATCTTTAAAAGGACAGGCTGCTGGTTAACTGAGAGTCCCCTGTTTGATTGACAGTATCTGTCAGAGGCAATGAACTCCACTTGAACATTGCCTTTATGTTCCTGTGTAAAGTTGTTCAACTGTGACCCTTCCATCTGTTCCAGCTAATCTGAAAGTCATTTAGGCCCGCTTCTCCATTCATCCTAAACACAGCGCATTCTCCTGTTAACACACATATGCAAAGTTGTCAGGCTGTCAGCTACGTAAGGGCTTTTCTCCCCTCTTTTTTTTTTCCAAACTCCCACAACATCTGTGTATACGTTTCCTTGTAATGATTGTAATTACAAAAAAAAAAAATCAGAAACTAGCTCAAATCTTACTAATTGCTTTAATGAACATGATGATAAATCTCACAGCATCACTTCAGAAAATATTCAGAGGGGTTATTTAAGGAGAGGTCATCAGGTAGCTGACTCCAGTGCTCCAATGTGCATGTGCAAACCTCCATATTTTAAAGACCGAAACAAATGATTGCCTTGAAGGTGTAAGATCTTTACCAAAAAATATATTTTAAGATTTTCAGATTGCTACTCATAAATAGCTGTTCAAATCTACTTCAAATATCTAAGATTGTCATATCTTATTTGATATGCAATTTTAAAATGCATATGAACTTATGAAAAAATGTCTGGAAACACTTAACAATGTGGTAGCCTCAGTTAATTTACTCTTTAAAATTCATCTTACACCACTAGGAAACTATTCCACTAACAATGTCAGCACAATTAGTATTTATCTTGAGAACAACTATTAAATCATCTGCTCCTTGCACATGAAGTTAATGTTGACTTTAAATTCAGGAGAATAAGTAGTCATTATGGTCCTGCTCAGATATCACTGAGAAACTATGAAACACATCCAATAGGAGAAAGAAAAACCTGAGAAGCAATTTCTGATGTGTCCAAGGAAATACAAAGGGAAGGTTCTCACCCACTTAGTTTGTTATTACCACAGAAGAAAGTATTTATATAAATTTCATCATTCATTATTCATTTCTGGTATATGTACACACCAAAGTCTTTACAAAAGACCAGTTTTTTTATTAAAAACAAAAAAAAATAATAGCATAATGCCATCTATTGTAAACTACTTTCAGAATAAAGAGAAAACTGCTAAAACTTATGGAATAAAAGCAAAATAACAATCAGAGGGGAAAAGAAAAGTATGGGAATTATTATGGAATTTGTTGTGCTTCTCAAAGGGACCATGACTGCGTGCTGTACCCACCCACACTATGTCTCGAATATTTATTATATGGAATGTGTACTTCTGGTAGAATCTTGACTTCTTGGTAAATGTTAGCACAAAATGAGTGACACGTAGCAAACCTTTGTTCTCATGGCTGATTTCTCTGACAGAAGTTATATAGAAGAATAGAATCAGGAAAAAGAAGGAAAAAAACCCAACAGGAAAAAAGCCCCAAATCTCCCCAGCCTACTGTTCAGCTCTGTCATAGAGAAGTAAAGAAACTAGACTTCCTATTCATGTATTACCCACTCTGGTTGTCATGCAAGCTTTTTGGTCTTTCTCATTGTACTTGAATGGTGGTAAAGTAATAAAGGCAATGGGATGAACGTCTCTTTTTTTCCTTTCTTTTTTTTTTTTTTTGCACTCACAAGAAAAAAGTGTTCCAGATTCCTCTTATGATTTGACAGAGTCTCAACAGTGACAGTAAAAGTCTGCCAGCCTCACATTAAAGACTCAGTAGTACAAGTTTAAGTACAAGGTTGTAATTTGTGCTGTGATTTTTATTTATTTTTTAAAGAAACATGCATTGAGCTTGCATGAATTTTCAACAGCAAACTGAAATAATCCTTATGTGTCCCAATGCTTTCCTACTATATTTATAGGAATACTGCTTGTAAAGCCCGATGTAACAAAGTACATCAAAGTTGCAGAGTTAGTTGCGAAATGCTCAGAAATGACTCAAAAAGACTTGTCTGTCTTTTCATGCGTATAGTCTCTGCTTAAAATATAGAGTCTCTCTACCTATCTACATCAGCAAAGACTTTAGGATGAGAGTCACCTGCTATCTTTTGAGGTCTGTAGGACAGACAGA
Source organism: Corvus brachyrhynchos (assembly GCF_000691975.1). Classification (NCBI taxonomy): domain Eukaryota; kingdom Metazoa; phylum Chordata; class Aves; order Passeriformes; family Corvidae; genus Corvus; species Corvus brachyrhynchos. The sequence goes on along the minus strand of NW_008240030.1, from coordinate 504,560 downwards.
TACATATGAACTGGCCTGATCTGCAGAAAGAAATGTCTTCTTTTAGGGTGTTATCTCTGCTCTGCTTGAAATGTCAGCCTGTGATGAGGAGTCACACACCTTAGATGTGCTTATTTCTCTTACTATAAAGGCCCTTGAGACAGGGAGCTTGGACACCTGTCCTGGTCTGGTTTTGACTGATGAATGTAGCCTTTATTTGCCATAAATACCATTAATGAAGAAGCTTTGACAGCCCTCCCCAACACTTCTGGCCCTAAAAACTTGGTGTAGAGACACTCCTGTTTGCTGTGATGCTGCTCTTCATATCTTCTTGCATTACTGATGGTCAAATTAATGTCTTAGAGGTCTAACAACACGAATTTTCTAACTAATGCAGGAAAGCGTCATTAATAATACAGTTAAAATACCTTCCTGGTATCTACGTCTCTTCCTTGACATGAAAATCGTGATGGACTTCAGGGATGGGTTCTGAATGCTGCCTGACATGTATTGAGATTTTACTTTACCACCTGGGGATCACTGTTGCTTTCCTTTTATTTAGGATAAGGGGAAAGTAAAATGAATTTGCCATAACATAGGGCATTAATTTCAAGAGAGAAGATGTCACAAAAAAAGGAATTAAATTTTCTTAGAGATGGAAGAGAAGGTGGATTTTCATGAGTACGGGAGCCATGCATAACTAAAAGACCTCTAGGGAGAATCAGGTCTTTGTGTGTTTTCCCAAAATCTCAGAAGAACACTAAAAACCAACAACTGCTATAGCACAGTGAGAGAGAAGTTATAGCAAAAGTGATATTGGAAGTCCAAGAGGGCTGCAAAGAACAAACACTATCTAAGATTCACTGAAAGCTATGGTTCATGTCAAGTTTGAATTTTTTAGGTGCTCATGCCTGTTGTTTTTTCCAAACATCAACACTTTGTAGGAATATGTAAGAAGTTGCTAGTACGTTGAGTCTGAAAGAAAAATTCATGGATTTACAAGAGGTCCTGAAGGGGAGTTCATGGGGGAAAAAAAAGACAGAAGATAGAGGTCCGAGCTGATAATAATTCTCATTTGTAGACATATGTTTTACTTTGACAGTAGCACTCCTGGATCTGGATTTCTAGGATCTGGATTTTTCTCTGTATCAGAAGATGAGTGCTGAACATGCTCTACCTCCCAAGGTGCAAATCACCCTCTGGTTTCTTACACTGTCCAGTATGTATCAAACCTTTGCCCAGTCCTCACTGTGGAAAAAAAGATTATTTTTAATTAACACTTATACTTTATAATACTACCTTTATCTGAAAACAGAACTGATAAAATGATAAGAAAATCTGTTTGCAAACATTACTGTCATCTACTCTGTACACTCAATTATGAAAATTAGAGACTGCCTTCAAAAATAGACCTTTTTAAAAAAAAATAGAAATTCTTATTATTTGCCTTTTGATATTTGCCCCTAAAAAACACCTTTGCCACGGAGCCATTGCCAGCTAGCACGCTGCCCTGAGCACCGGGCAATCTTCTGCTTGCCCCGAAGGGGAGGACGGGGCCAATCACAGTGCAGGAGGGCAGGCAAAGCTCCTGGTTGGGTTCACCTTGCCCACCGATGCCAAAGGTGCGTGAAGGAGGCAGGAAAGAAGCAGAGGAACTTCTTCGGGGGGGAGAGGGTTTATTGAAGAACACAGGAAAACCACGGAGAAGCCGAGAAAATGGGACTGACATGGGGTTTTATACCCCTACAGAGTGGGCATGGAAAACACGCGGTAACCAATAATACATCAGTTAGGGGGCGCTAAGAAGGCGGGGAAAAGGAATTGTAGCAAATGGGAGAAGGAATAGGCGGGGAGGAGTAGCAAGAGCCAATCAACTACTGAGGAACATAGAACTCTCCGGAAAGACAACCAAATATGAGAAATAAGGGGAGGGGAAGGGAGGGCAGCGGCCAATGGTAAGGCACAGATCCACATATTTTTTACAGCCTTTTGGGTGCTCCCTGTGACTTCAAGGCTTTTGGGCTGTGGAGGCACCAAACCAATGGACCTTTTGGTCCACTTGATTCAGCTGACCCTGGTGTTGGCCATGGTTCACTGAAATACATGGAGGTAAGTTTTAATGGATTTTAAGATGAAATACCTAAGTATAGGGAGAGCAAGTAGGATTAGCAAAAAGGTAAGCATGACCCAAACAATGCCTTTGACTATTGTAGAAATCCAGCTAGAGAGTCCCCAGGATGAAAAGATGTTGGTAAATCAGTCATCTCCTTCCTCTTTGAGATGGGTAACTTGCTCGCAGAGCTCCTCAATCTGGGCGTGGATCGATTTGCTGTGAGTTGTTAAATTGAGGCAGCAGAGCCCTTGAAACTCTTTGCAGCTGTGGCCATGGGCTAAGAGCAAGAAATCAATGGTGGCCTGATTCTGCAAAGTTGCTTTTCTGGTGGCTTCCTCGTCTGAGAGGAGCTGGCTGAGGGCGGAGGAAGTCGCCTTCGCATTTTTCCCCAGCCAGCATGAGATGTGCGATAGTTCTCCAAGGGCTTTGTCTGCCGCCACCCACGGTAAGAAGAGGGAGACCACTGCCCTTTTAAAGTGGGGCCAATTGGTGACTGTGTCATCACAGTTATCATCAATTTGCAGAGCAGATCTCTTGGTTCTTGTCAATTTTACTGAATCCTGCCACCTTAATAGTTGGGCCCTGTCTTGGGTTAGGGTGGTTAAGTTCCCAGGGTACAGGGCCCTCCTCTCAGAAGAGAAGGGATCCCATTCCAAGCCCGGTCACCACAAATCAGAAATACTCCTGATGGTAACTTTTTCAGATGGCTAATAGATCGGGACGTGGAGCAATCTTCCCACACCAGTCTTTAGGGTCATAGACCCTAGAAGTCAGGTTGGTGGACTGGTGGCGTGTACCGGTCTGATGAAAGAAATGAACACAGTACACCACTTTGGCGGACCCCCGCAGATGTAATTCTTGGGGATTTTGGTCCGCCGGGGGAAGATTCCACATCACTCATCCCAGCGGTTGGGCTGCAGTATGTGGGCATCATGTGTCAGGGTAAGAAACTCTCGGGACTGGAGGGGGAGGCCTATTAAGCAGGTTGACATTGGGTCGCTTGCTCCACCCAAGGCCAAACAGAGTCCAGTTTAACTCAACGCCTGGGCTAACGTAACCCAAACATTAGCTTGGAGCTGCTGCACAATCCACGCTGTTACCAGTAGAAAGGGCAGGACAAGGAGTCCGAGGCCAAGGAAGAAGGTCTGGGTCACCATCCTGGAGACTCTAGAACTTTTGCTGAGATTTCTGTGGGTAAAACAAACAGAAAGGGTAAATGGCTTGAAACTTCTAAAGAAGCATTGGCCTCATGTTAACTCCCCGTTTTTCAAATTAAAAGGTAGTTGTGGAAAGTTAGGGAGTAGGGGAAAAGGGAAGACATTCATGGAAAGGGAATAGCAGGAAGAGGGCAGCAAGTTCTTCTTCAGATGCTGTCTGGTGTCAGGGCCTCTTCCAAGCTGTAGCTTTGGGGTCGTCACTGCCTGGTGAGGTTAGGTGCAGCTTGATGAACCTTGCTGGCACCCACTTCGGTCCAGCTGGGGTTGACACAGCAGCATACCCCCTTCCCCAAGCTAGTAACTTGAATGGGCCATCAATCTTGTGAGTTTCAGGGTCTTTGACCAACACTGGCAGATTTTCTTTCAATTTAGTTCTGGTCGAATTTTTAAAGTGCCGGTATACCGAGGGGGTTGTGCTCCTCGAAGGAACAGTTCAAAAAGTTAATAGTAAAGAGGGCCCTGCAGAGTCGCTCAATGGGCGAATTAGTCTCTGCTCCTCTCCGCTGTTGGGCAAGGACTCTTTTTAGTGTTTGATGGGTATGCTTGACTATAGATTGGCCAGTGGGGGAATGAGGGATACATGTGCTGTGGCAAATTCCCCACATGTCAAAGAACTGATGGATGTCCTTTGAGACATATGCTGGACCATTATCTGTCTTAATTTCTGCCAGCACTCCTAGAGTGGCGAATGCTATCAGAAGGTGCTTAATGACATCCTTTGCCTTCTCCCCACAATGAGAGGAGGCAAAAATTGCTCCTGAGAAGGTGTCTGTGGAGACATGGACCTACTTAGACCTCCCAAATTCAGGAATGTGAGTCACATCGGTCTGCCAGAGCTGGCAGCTATTGAGACCGCGTGGACATATGCTGGACCCCAGCTATGGGATATGATGTTTTTGATAGTCCGGGCACATTGCCACAATGGCCCTAGCTTGGCTGCGTATGAGATGGAACATGCAGATCAAGGCTGGGACATTTTGATGGTAAAACTGATGTCCCAACTTTGCTTGTTGGAATGTTCCCGGTACTGATGGTAATCGCACTGGGGTGGCCAAGGTGTCGGCTTTCTGGTTCCCTTCCACAATATGACCTGGGAGGTCGGTGTGTGACCTCACGTGCATTACATAATAGGGTTGCTCTCGGTGGGACAGCAAAAAGATGATCTGCGAGAGCAAGTTATATAATTTGGGATTTGATACTTCTTTGAGCATTGAGTGCTCTGCTCTCTCTACCACTCCAGCTACATAGGCTGAATCGGTGACAATGTTTATTAGTTCTTTTTGGAATCACTCGAAGGTCCTGGCTGCGGTGGCTAACTCAGCAATTTGAGGAGATCCCTCAACTACTTCAATAGCTTTTTCCCACTCAGATGTTTGGGGGTTCTTCCAAGTCAGAACCAACTTATGAGAAGCCCCTGAGCTATCGGTGAAGACTGTTAGGGCTCAGAGCGGTTTGTTACTCTGAAACAATTTAGGAACTAATTTGAAGTTTAGATTAAACAATTTGTGTGGTGGGTGGTGGCTAGAGAGTTGCCATGAGTAACTATCTAGGGCAAACTGGAGGCACTCACTGCTTTGTAGAGCGAATTCAACATCATCTAATTTAAATGGCATGTAAATGCACACAAATTCACACCCTGCGAGAACGCGGAGACGAGACCTGGCCTTCCTTATCAGTTGCACCATCAATTCTTGTGGCGTGGTAATACTTTTGGACAGCTGGTGAGGCAAGAACACCCACTCTATGATTAAAAGGAGGTCCTTGATCCTCTCATCCCATTGGAAAGTAAGGCCTTGCAGATGTGGTAGCTGGCCCATAATTATAAACTTGAACTGGAGGTCTGGTTCCATCCGGAGGGCCTGCCTGGTGGAAAGAGCTTTCTGGACCTTATCAATGGCCTCTTGTGCTTCTGGGTTGAGAGATCAGGGAGAATCCAAACACCATTGCCTCACAGGAGGCTAAAGAGGAGGGCGAGGCTTTCCGTGGACATCCCCAACAGGGGCTGGACCCAGTTCACTGTACCACACAGTTGTTGAAAGTTGCAGAGGGTCTGGGGCTCATCAGTGATGGCCAGATGTTGGGGAGTGACGGTAATCTCATGGATCCGGAGGCCAAGGTAGGTCAGGGGGCACAAGTGCTGGACCTCGTTAGGATGGACTACAAAACCTGCAGCTTCAATTGCCCGGATTGTCAGACCTAGGGTTAGGTCTCAGCATATCTCATCTGGGGCACACACAAGGACGTCATCCATGTAATGAAGGATGACTGCCTCTGGGGCCTACTTCCGGACAGGGGACAGGACCCGTGCAACATACCATTGGCAAATGCTGGGGCTGTTCTTCATGTCCTGAGGCAGCACTGTCCAATGATATCTGTGCATGGGGGCTTACCGATTAACAGATGGCACTGAATAGGCAAATCTAGGAGCATTGCTGGGGTGTAGAGGTATGTGGAAGAAGCAGTCCTTGATGTCTACGAGTACTAACTTCCACATACGAGGGAGCATTGACAGTGAGGGCATGCCTGATTGCGGGGGCCCCATGTCCTCCATGACTGTGTTGATTTTACACAGGTTGTGGAGGAGCGTCCACCCATTTTGTTTTGATTTTGGGAGAACGAACATAGGGGAATTCCATGGGCTATTATTGGGAACTATGTGGCCCTTGGTAAATTGCTCCTCCACGAGGGACTTGAGGGCGCAAAGTTTTTTGATGGATAAAGACCACTGTTCCACCCAAACCGGGGTGTCAGATAGCCAATTAATGTGTGGGTGGTCGCACTCAACAGTGGCCCGCCCTAAAAACCCTGGGCTGCTGGAGCGACAACTCAAGTTGGGATACTGGGACAAGGTATCCCTTCCCCACAGGGTAAACCCTGCGTCAATAACAAATGGCTGGACGGTAGTCAAATTGCCTTCCGGACCTTGGATGGTCACATTTTGGGTGCTCCTTAAAGCTGTAGCTTTACCCCCAACCCCAGCAATGTTCTTGGCCACTGGTTCAAGTTCCCATGCCTGGGGCCACTCTCTGCGAGAGATCACAGTGACATCTGCCCCGGTATCCACCACACCTGGCATGCGAACTTACTCACCCCCTTGACTCAACTCACACTCAAGGGTTGGCCTATTGGGACCCATCACTTCTGCCCAGAACACGTGTGGCTCTTGGTGGGTCATTAGGCAATCTTTCGGGATGACCCGTCCTTGCACAATTGTAGCACCTTCTGGGATAAAAAGAGGAGCCTGGTGACATTTGACTAGGAATAGAAGCCCCCCTCTCCCATCGGTGGTTAGTATGGATGGGAAGACTTGAACTCCCGGGTGCTCTGATGCTGCAAGTCTGGTAATAAAAATGTCTGACCCCAGTGGGATGGATACCGCTGTTTGGGCCAGAACAGATCTGTCACCAGTTTTTTTAAAAATGAAGCTGGAGATCTGGATGATTGGCACCATCCTACCCAGTCTCCAGGTATAAAATTGAACTGCTGTATTGGCTAGCTCAGCTTCTGTCCAGTCTTGTAAAGTATCTTTTTTTTGGTGGTATAGCAGCTCCATTTATGTCCCCGCACAGAACTGAATCTTGCTGTCTGCTCAGTTTCCCAAGGGTGGTGCTTGCGCGTTCGGTCGGTGGTGGCTGCAGCAACATCCCTGCCCCAGCTGGCCCGAACCTGAAATGAGAGGCTTGGGCACAGGTGTTACTGCTTGGGGTTCCTTACATCCCTTTGCCCAGTGCCTCAGCTTTCCACAGCAGTGACACCAGCTCTTGGATGGAGGTTTCCCTCCTTGACTCACCACTCCTACAACTCCCCCTTTTTTAACTTCGGGGTTGAGTGACACTAACTTTACACAGGCTTCAATCATTTGATCTAAGGTGGGAGGAGGATCTAAAGGTAGGGCTCTGAGGACTGCTTTGCAGGCTTCGTTCACGTTGGAGTGGGCCAACTCTGTCAGCAGCTGCTGTTGAAATTCGTGCCCATGTGTCTGCGAGCGGATTTCCTGTGTAAGCTGCTCTACAAAATCTACAAAGGGTTCTGATCGCCCTTGGAGGACTTGTGTGAAGTGGGTCTTAGGGGTGGTGGTGGTAGGAGTGAGGAACAGAGCCCTCTGGGCGACCTGCTTAAGGTCTTGCAGGATGGGAGCTTCAGGGATGTTGGCAGCCTGTTCTTGGGGCTTAGTCCAAGTTCCTTGTCTGCAGAGGTGGTCCATAGAGAGCCCAGCAAATTGGGGATTGCTCTGGCAGGACGTGAGAAGATCTCGCAGCGCCCTTTTCCATGTCCTTTCCCAGAGGAGATACTTGGTCTGGGAAAGGAGGCAGGCCATGACATTCTTAATGTCATGAGGAACCAAAACCCTAGGGGAGAAGGAGGCAAGGAGTAAGCTCCAGAAGTACTGTGACTCCTGACCAAACTCTTTGCTCGCCTTGCACAGCTCTTTTAGATCAGCATGGGGGAAGGGTTCCCACCATAGGTATACTCCACCTCAGTTGTAAACAACTGGTGAGGCTTGCACTTGATCTGCATCCCCACTTCCAGCTCTGAAACTGTGAGAACCGGAAGAGGGAGCATGGGAACCAGATGTAGGATGATAGGGGGTGGAGCTTCTGCTGGGGGGAGGAGAAGGCAGGGTGATGCTCAGGAGGGGGAGGGGCTCTGTGAGATGGGAGGGACCCAACGCAGAAACGCCCGTCGACACAGGAGTGGGAGGTGCCGATGCGAGGGAAGGGGGTGGAGAGGAGGGGGGAATGAGGGAGGGGTCAAGGGTGTAGCTCTGCAAGGCGGCGGGAAACTGAGAGGACGAGGGACACAAAATGGAGGACACTTCGTCTTTTTCTAAGATGGCAGCAGCTGTCACAAGGGCGCTGGCGCCATCTCGGGTGAATAAATAGGGATTAAGGGAAGAAGAATAAGATGAGGGGGCACGGAGGCAAGAAGGGATTAAGGTCTTTAGAGGGTACAACAGTCTCTTTCTCGGGCAGAGTAGGGGACGAGAGAGAGGAAAAGGGGTTGAGGGAGGACCTCAAGTTCAGGTGCACAAACCCAGCTTGAGGAGGGTGGGGAGAAGCCTCAGGAGAGCCGGGGAGATGGGAGCAGCCCTATGCCGTCAGGCGGGTTGCAACTCCGAGACTAGTCCCTTTAGGGGCACGGGGAGAAGGAGAGCTGGGGGCAGGAGAAGACGAAGGGGCAGAACTGGGGTCGCCCTCCCCCCTGGACCTCTTAAGAGCATTTATAATAGCTGTACATAGGGACATGTACGGGTAGACCGCCCTGTCTCCCGTAGCCTCCTCCCAGCCACTCCCCAGCCCAAGCCCAAATCTTAGGGTTTCGGACTCAGTCTGCAGAGGTGCCAGGGAAGCAGTGGAAGATCCACTTCACAAATTTCTTAAGAAGGCTTTTAGAAAACTGAAAATCATAACCCCGAAGGATACCCACAACTGGGACATAAAAACCCCGCTGAGCCTGGGACAATTTATTCCCCATGACTGGTGTTCTTTCCCCCCACCAGGTGTAAACCGAAGAAATAAATGCAAACCCCAGGTATCTTCTCCCCCGTCTTTGAGCTACTCACACCCCATGCCAAGTGCAATGCGCCAAGCGCTCTAGGGGTTCCGCTTACTGCAGGAATACCCCAGAACAGACAAGCCAGTGAGGGTCCTCCTTCTGGCTGCAGGTCCGGCGAGGAGATGTCCCGCAGACCCTTGAGGAGCTGCACGCCAGCAGCGACGGCAGCGGCGCACTCCACAAGAAGGAGATCAATGTCTGGTGACAACTCCCGCTGACCTCGGCCAGCAGGGACCCTCCAATCCACCTCTGCTGGAGGCAGGCAGGATGATGGACAGCTGGTCAGTTGGTCAGTGGCCCCACATTGTGCGCCAGCTGCCATGGTGCCGTTGCCAGCTAGCACGCTGCCCCGAGCACCGGGCAATCTTCTGCTTGCCCCGAAGGGGAGGACGGGGCCAATCACAGTGCAGGAGGGCAGGCAAAGCTCCTGGTTGGGTTCACCTTGCCCACCGATGCCAAAGGTGCATGAAGGAGGCAGGAAAGAAGCAGAGGAACTTCTTCGGGGGGGAGAGAGTTTATTGAAGAACACAGGAAAACTATGGAGAAGCTGAGAAAATGGGACTGGATTGGGGTTTTATACCCTATAGAGTGGGCATGGAAAACACGTGGTAATCTAAAATACCTCAGTTAGGGGGTGCCACAAAGATGGGGAAAAGGAATTGTAGCAAATGGGAGAAGGAATAGGCGGGGAGGAGTAGCAAGAGCCAATCAACTACTGAGGAACATAGAACTCTCCGGAAAGACAACCAAATATGAGAAATAAGGGGAGGGGAAGGGAGGGCAGCGGCCAATGGTAAGGCACAGATCCACATATTTTTTACAGCCTTTTGGGTGCTCCCTGTGACTTCAAGGCTTTTGGGCTGTGGAGGCACCAAACCAATGGACCTTTTGGTCCACTTGATTCAGCTGACCCCGGCGTTGGCCATGGTTCACCACAACACACCTTCAATAAATCTTTTCAGAAGTTATTTCACAATCAAAAGAGCCAGAAGCATACATTTCAATGAAAAAGAAAGAAGGTAGCAACTGCTTTGTAACTATATGACTCCAAGAGCAGGGGACTAGAAAACAAATAATAAAAAAATACAGATTTCTGAGCTGAGACTAGGGAGCTTGAAAGGTCAATCAGTCTATTCGCTTGCCTCAATACAGCAACTAATGGGAGGAGATAAAATCATACAGCTCTTTGCATGATCCTGCCATACCTGCAACTGGAAAGATTTTTCTATTGACCAATGTCTGTCTTTAAAAACTAATTCTACATGACAGAAGTTTTAGAAATAGAAACCTAATATGCTCATCCATTGAAAAGGAGAAACCAGAAAGTGAATTCTTCAGTTTTCATTGCTAATTATTGCAATTTTTGAAAGTTGCAGTGACAGAAGTGTTACCTGTGGCCCACAGAAAATTATAAAAATCTGTGATGTTTTCCCATGCCCAGATTTAGGTGTTTAATCTTGGCACTCTGAGTTGCCACTGACAGTCTTTTTGAGCTGATCATCTCAGGAACTTCTTGCATCTCATCTGCATGTAACAAACAAACCCCTGGAAAAGAACAGTTCTATATTTGTGTTTGTCTGCATTTGTGCTTCATCAAGAAGGAGATCAATGTCTGGTGACAACTCCCGCTGACCTCGGCCAGCAGGGACCCTCCAATCCACCTCTGCTGGAGGCAGGCAGGATGATGGACAGCTGGTCAGTTGGTCAGTGGCCCCACATTGTGCGCCAGCTGCCATGGTGCCGTTGCCAGCTAGCACGCTGCCCCGAGCACCGGGCAATCTTCTGCTTGCCCCGAAGGGGAGGACGGGGCCAATCACAGTGCAGGAGGGCAGGCAAAGCTCCTGGTTGGGTTCACCTTGCCCACCGATGCCAAAGGTGCATGAAGGAGGCAGGAAAGAAGCAGAGGAACTTCTTCGGGGGGGAGAGGGTTTATTGAAGAACACAGGAAAACCACGGAGAAGCCGAGAAAATGGGACTGACATGGGGTTTTATACCCCTACAGAGTGGGCATGGAAAACACGCGGTAACCAATAATACATCAGTTAGGGGGCGCTAAGAAGGCGGGGAAAAGGAATTGTAGCAAATGGGAGAAGGAATAGGCGGGGAGGAGTAGCAAGAGCCAATCAACTACTGAGGAACATAGAACTCTCCGGAAAGACAACCAAATATGAGAAATAAGGGGAGGGGAAGGGAGGGCAGCGGCCAATGGTAAGGCACGGATCCACATATTTTTTACAGCCTTTTGGGTGCTCCCTGTGACTTCAAGGCTTTTGGGCTGTGGAGGCACCAAACCAATGGACCTTTTGGTCCACTTGATTCAGCTGACCCCGGCGTTGGCCATGGTTCACCACAACACACCTTCAATAAATCTTTTCAGAAGTTATTTCACAATCAAAAGAGCCAGAAGCATACATTTCAATGAAAAAGAAAGAAGGTAGCAACTGCTTTGTAACTATATGACTCCAAGAGCAGGGGACTAGAAAACAAATAATAAAAAAATACAGATTTCTGAGCTGAGACTAGGGAGCTTGAAAGGTCAATCAGTCTATTCGCTTGCCTCAATACAGCAACTAATGGGAGGAGATAAAATCATACAGCTCTTTGCATGATCCTGCCATACCTGCAACTGGAAAGATTTTTCTATTGACCAATGTCTGTCTTTAAAAACTAATTCTACATGACAGAAGTTTTAGAAATAGAAACCTAATATGCTCATCCATTGAAAAGGAGAAACCAGAAAGTGAATTCTTCAGTTTTCATTGCTAATTATTGCAATTTTTGAAAGTTGCAGTGACAGAAGTGTTACCTGTGGCCCACAGAAAATTATAAAAATCTGTGATGTTTTCCCATGCCCAGATTTAGGTGTTTAATCTTGGCACTCTGAGTTGCCACTGACAGTCTTTTTGAGCTGATCATCTCAGGAACTTCTTGCATCTCATCTGCATGTAACAAACAAACCCCTGGAAAAGAACAGTTCTATATTTGTGTTTGTCTGCATTTGTGCTTCATTTTTAATGTTTTTTAAAGAAATTGGTTTGATCCAAAAGAGAAATGAAAATAAAGAGAGGTATATCTCTTACCCAGGTTTGCCTGCTTGTTTACAAAAATCAGCATTTTCAGCTATGATGCTATTTTTGATTTGTATAAACTTAGCTCCAGGGCATTCCCTGAATCCTTAAACAGCAAGGCAAAATAATATTTCTTATTATTCATATCCAGCTAAATATTAGAAAACAAAACTGGCATTAGAAAACAGAATTGATTACAGTTGAAATATGATCACTCCACCCTAACAACTGCACTGTATATCTGACAGAAAGACATTTTAAGGCACAAAGAAAGCTCTTTAGTAAATACATGGATGTACCATAAAGACAATGGAAATAATTATCCTATTTAAAAAGTTTAATCTAAAATCCCAAATTAAGTTTGGCTAAAACCCTGTATTTGTCACTTGAGCATGGCTGAGCTGCAAAAGAAATGTAGATGGAAGGGAATAATCTGTAGTGCAAGCAGACCCAATTGAAGGATGCCAAAACAAATAGTACTAAAAGCCAAGGAAGCTGAAACAGTGACAGAAATGGGATGTAGGAATATCAGTCACATTAACCCACATGCACCATACTCAGTCAATACCATCATCAATGGCCTTCCTATTTAAACTTTTAATATTGCTTTTGCATGTGACAAGTTATTTACAATGACTTTAAGATACTTGAGAACTTGGAAAAATAGATGCTAGATGAAGTACAAGCATGAATTAATTGTGTTACTAACTGCAAAACTTCAAATATCACATAGCAATCACTTTATTTTACATCTTTAAAAGCTACCGTGAATCTTTTATTTGACTTTGAAAATTAAAGCTTTCTAGTATATTTAAGCCATTTTCATCTTTTCTACTGAATTCCAGTGAGACTGATTTTTTTTTAATGAAAGCTGATATTCTTACACAATGATACAACTCCAGGAGCTGTGGCTCTGAAGAAAAGCACTGCTTTGAACAAATTATCCAATACATGAGAATAGCTGGTTACACTGGCTAATCACTAGGAACACTCTCTCTCACTGAGTAACTTTGAACACAAGTATTTTTAAGCTCTAAAGGATGGTTTTAAAACGTAAATATAAGTTACAGAGACAGAAGTCAGTTTAATACATAAAACTGAATAAAGGAAATAGGAAAAATAGTAAAGATGTGCGGCCAATAACCACAGTGCTTTATTCACTCTTGAGCTTTACTCACAGGAGTATTTGCCACTGCTCCTGTGAGGACCATTCATTCACTGTACGTGTGTACACCAATCCACTTCCTTTCTCCCAGCACAGTGCAGAATCCCTCTGGGAAGCACTATGTTAATTCAAATGCCGCTTATCATATCAAGCTACAACAAATAGACTCATTTCTGGAGCTGGAACAAACAGGCTGAAAGGCAGAACTGGCAGAGTAGGGAAGGTGCTCAGGGTGGAGCTTATATGCAGGAGAGAAATTTCATAGAAAACCCAATTTCCAATAAAGAAATATCTTTATGAAAAATATGTTCACACATTTACTCCTCAGAGACATCCACACTGGAGCCTAGTGGGAGACCATCAAATGGCTTTGGGGAGCCTGTTAAATGAGTCTCAGTTCTCTTCTGAAGAGAAGCCTCTTCACTTGTCAGACCTCAATTTTTCAGGGATTCACCTGGAGACCCTCTGTTCTTTCACACATGTTAAATAATGAATTCTCCTTTCTCATCTTTTGATGTTGTTGCACAGATTTATGACTACCTTTTACCAGTCGACTTGCCAGAGTGTCTGAGAGCCTGTGCTAGACTCATAGCATGAGCCAGGGGCACTAGGAGGGAGCATTGTTGTGCTGCAGCAGTGCCAACACTTAGCACAAGCCATAGGAGAGTCACAATTGGCCTTATCAGACTGAACAATGAATACAAGCACAGCCTTATCCAACCAGACTGACATAACCCAGCCTCCTAAACATATGGAGAAAATTATTTTAGATCAATAGTAGAATAAATAAAATAAACTCATACCCAGGAACATGCAGTTCCAACTCGATTTTGCACAGCCCTTCCTCCAGCACCCAGGCAAACAAAACGTCGGAAAATTTGGTTTCATACCACCAAAAACTGTTAGATCTTTTATTCTATTTTCTTGAGCTGACCAGAGATGGAACGAGTTTTCCAAATCCTTCACCCAGAGACAGAGCAGATTCGTAATCTCCATGAAGTCTCTCTGCCCCACAGATATGTCATGGCCACCCAAAGATTCTGCTTTGCCTGCCGTGTCTGCAGTTGTCTGCAATCATTCCCTTCTCTGCTGTCTGAAGTTACATGTTGTGATGGAACATCCGAGCAGGAGACTAAATCCTTCTGGCACTTCCTTTTATAAGTTTAATTATCGTAACAAAATTGATTTGGGGAGCATGTTTGCCCAAGAAACTCAGCAGATAAAAACAGCATAGCCAGATTGCAACCAGTTTATTCAAAAGCTCCAGTTCTGGTGATTTTTATATTACTTATCCAATTACTGCAATGAGATGAGGTCTAAGAGTCTTCACATAAATGACTGCTCAATGTAAAAAAGCCTAAATTAAAAGGAAAATGCAACTAAGGACCATTGGGGGGAAAAAACTCAACCAACCACAAGTTCTGTTTGTATCTCTCTCTTTATATTCATTCCTGCAACATCCAGAAGTAACAGATATCTGTAATACACTTGCACAGCAGCAGGGCTGTCTCTGAATCACAGCCCAGCCCCAGAATTTGTTTGGGTTTTGATCTTAACTTTCTCCTTTAAGAATTTTTAATTTAAAAAAAAAGTGCAGACTGCCCAGCCTGGTATCAATCATCACCACCAGCCCCCCACGCACCCCCTGCCTCCCTCCCCCTTCTGTTTTTTAAAGCTCCATTTAATATCTTTTTTTAGAGCTGTGTAGCTCAGTGTAGTGGTTTCAAGGACTTCTCCAGGGAAGCAGCCAGCCAGGTTCTGTGACACTGGTGCTGGGTGGCAGGCAGCACAGACATGCACCAGGGTGGGAAACATTGAACTTCATCCTCAACAAGTATCAAAAGGCGACTTCATTAAAGCCAAAGATTTTTTGCAGTGAGGTAACAGCTTATAGTGTATTGCAAAGAGATATGAGAAAGGGCAGATTTTTTTATCTTTTGTTATTGGAATTGACCCTCAGGGTCCTTAGGCCTTGGTGAGAGCTTAAGCAAGCTTAGATCAAGGAAGGATTTTGAAATTGAATTTATTCAGATTAGCAAAACCTTCCATGAGAGGATTTACTCTCAACAAGCTGTTGCCAACTCGGAGCTTAGAAAGCCCAGCACATTTTACTGATTTACAATCAACTTTTTTTTTAAACCCACGGCTGGCCTCATTAAAATGTTTGCCATCAACACTCACACAGTCTCAAAGATTCCCTGCCAAATGTTTATTTATAGGTACTTTCCTTGCTTGTTTGGATAATTTTCATTCAGATGACGTTTCAGGCTTTTAGGAAAAAGATATTGCAAATAATGATACTGGGGAACGTGTGAGAGGAAGAATGAAGTAATGAAAAAATGCTCTATTAAAATGAAAGCCACTTCTCAGTCACTACTTCATTTCACAACAAAAACATACCTAGACTGCATATAAAAAATTTCACTCTTGCACTTCACATATTGATTTCGATGTTTTTAGCTCTAAAAAAGTGAATTATACATTCCCATTTCTGTCCTGCAGCCCTGTGGCACACACAGACCTCTCAGTCCCAGTTGTTTTATTTCAGCAGGGAGCAGTCTTATGAGCTCCAGGAGAAATCCAAGCCGTGTTCAAATCACTCAGCATTTCGCCATCCACTTCACCGGGTCAGGATTTTAACTCACAGCTCCCAAACCAAATTTGCACAGTTGGAATCCATTATATGCCTCACTGGGAACTCTCTCCCTGCCTTCAGGCAGAGGAAGAAGGTGCAGCAGGGAGTGACTTGCTTAGAGATGGCTTTTCCAACTCAGGTGCCACACCACCACCACGTTCTGGAGAAAAGCCCGTTTTTTGTGTCTGTGCCTGATGAGTCAGTGGTGTGTCAGAGACCTGCACCAGGGCTGTGAATCCCACAGGTGCTTTGTACAAATTCGTACCTTGCCCAGCCTGGTGGGAACGTGAAGGACACCACGACAGCTGCCACCAGGAGGAAAGTGTGTGGTGGAAACCTCCCCATCTCTGGGGAGGGGCTGAGGATACAAATGCCAGAACTCACCTGTTGGGTTTAGCACTATTTTAGTGCCTCAGACAATAATTGAACTGCAACAGTCTGCCTCAGCCAATTTCTGTTCAACACAGTCTAAATACTACCTTTTTTCTTAATTAAAGGGTAAAAGCCAGAGCAATACTAAACTGTTTGTTGCAGCTCCTCAATCCTGTGACTTCTTTCTTGGTTGAACCCTAGAAATGTGTTTTGCATTTCAATCCTAGTTATGAAAATCTATTAGGGAAAAACTAAAAATGCATTAATACTCAGGTATATATATTAATGTAAGGTGAAATGGTGCAAGGAGTCAAACACAGCAGCACTTGCTAACAGATCTTATACTGAGTTGATGCAGGAACTATTTTACACAGTTTTAATTTCCTCAGCACATTCAAATTTCTTTGCGTGTATCAGTGCTTGTTTTATTTCTCCAGCTAAACCGGTTTTCTTCAACTCAGAGAAAAAAAATTTTAAGTATGTACCTTTCTTAGTGTGGAATATCTTACATAGTATTTGTCCCAAATAATATCTATTTTGAGAAACAAGCAAGCATAATTTCATAAAGCCTCCTCAGAATAATCTTCCAATTTCAATCCGTAAAATGTTTTCACACCTTTAAAGTGTTTTAGTTTCTTTTTTTAACCTAAAAAATGTGAGAAAAATATATTTAACAAGGAATATTTCTATACAAACAAAGCTCAAAACTTGCAGAAAATTTTGTAACTACTTGATTTTATTTAATAATCCAGTGTTTTCATGTATTTCTGATTCTGACTGAATTTTGTTTCTTTGAAATGAAAGAATTAACTATTAAGTTTTATCAAATAAAGACCCAGTAAACTTTTTTTTTCTAAAATGGAAGCTGTTAAGAAAAACTACTACAAAGGACTGAGAAGTCAAATCTTACATACAGCTCCCTTAAAGCCGGACTGGTAAAGGCACCTATGAACTAGAACAATTAATGAGATCTCAACCTTTGCACCTTTGGTGTCTGTAACAGTCCTGTTGCCAAAGAACTTTCTTCTTTGGGTTGAAAAGCAAGTAAATGTTCAGTAAAAAATGCATGTAAATTTTCTTTCCCTTACTGAATTAACCGTAATTTTTTTAATTAACAAAATTGAATTTTTCCTGCAGAAAAATACGATTTTCTTTTTGAGAGTATATATATATGTTTTTTGCACTGACAGCAATTTCTGAAAAATCATCTTCCCTGTTGCATGGTGTGTGCTGAGAATCTGCTTAAGGTACATGGGCTTCCCCTTTGCCCTCTGCCAAACTGTGCACATGCATATGTTATGGGAGCCAGGTTTGGTAACTCTTGCAAATTCTAATTTTGTATACTTGCCTAACCCTAAGCCCATTGTGTGTGGCATTAGGCTCGTTTCTTGTCAGAAAGATTACTGTTGTATGTATACTATCTTAAATGGTCTTTTTGTGACCTTGCTCTGTGCCCTGAAACAAATGAAGCAGGTTTTTGGTGGAGGTTTTTGGGCTTTTTTTTTTCCTCCTGATGGGCGTACTAGGAGTGGGGGGGGAGGAAAAAAATCATCATTACACATGCGGTGCACCAAGGCACAGAGACTTCCTTGTGACCGTATTTAAAGAAGCGGGCACAAAGAAATAGTCATTGCAGCTACAATAGGGGAGATCTAGTATGCATTTCCAAGGAATCACATTTTGGGGAGAATTACAGAATAATTACACATATGCTTAGATCATGAGCATTCAATGAAGCGGACAATATTTTGAGGATTTAAGATGTTGGTGTTGTGGTCGTCTCTAAGAAACCAGGATAATTCAGACATTCAAATGCAAAAATGCACCATTTGGAGAGTGTAATGCGGTCTGTTCTGGTCAGTGTTACAAATTCGGAAAGGATTCCCCGGCTGCAGACATTAGCCACTTAAATCTGTTTCCAAATGTAAAGCATACAACAAAAGTCTTTTGCATTAATGAAATGGATCCTAACACACATTTCATTAACGTGTCACATTACAGATGTAAAATATAATTACAACAGATATGCCTGTCCTACAGCTTGATAAAACCCGTGGATGAAATATTGTGTAAGTAATTATGCAATAAACCTCCATCTTGGTCCCATCATTTTCTGGCTGTAGACTGAGCTGATTTCATGCCAACATACTGAATTTCTCAGCCTTGCAGCTACCCTTAGGGGTGGCTCAGCCACGTCGATTTGATTTCTGCTGGTACAGCAAAAATATCAGGCCATGATAATTGTCAACCACTAATTAATTGTTAGGAAGTGCCAGCAGTTAAGTGCAAATATCTTTT
>NW_008240030.1:470103-486132 GCF_000691975.1 Corvus brachyrhynchos | reverse complement strand
CTACAGCATCACAACATAAACCATTGCCACTTGGGCTGGCTGTGCTTTTAAATACAGAGAGATGCTACTACACAGAAGTTTAGAAAACTTCACATTGTTTTCTCTCATTTCATAAAAGCAGAGCCACTGAGACACTGAGTACAGCAAAAAACCAGCATCTAACCCTATTTCTTTTGATCTTCTGCTTTCTTCAAGTGTATTTCAATACTCTTTAAAACACAGGGCAGGTTTTGCTTCTCTGCATCTGCTCTCATTATAACTGAGAGCAAAAGAACAGCATAATCAGTATGCAAACGAGTATTATAGTATCACTTGTGTGACCCAGGGCGTTCTACAGTCATCAAAGGAAGAATAAATGGATTATTATTATTATTGTTATTGTTATTGTTATTGTTATTATATCTAAAACATGCTACAGCCATTACAAATCAGTAAAACGATGGCTGTAGTCTGAAATCCTCTCCTGGGATGAGCACGCTGCAGAATTTATGGGGCTGCTGGTGTGGTGAGAGCCTGCTTTGAAAATTATGATGTCTGAGAGACTGTATGTAATTGCTGATTCTGCAAACATTTACTGCTGGGAAGTCTTGATGTGGTGCTAGCTTATGGGAAGAAAAGCCTTCAGATTGGAGCACAGGAGGGCTGGAAATCCATGGGGTGATTTTCCACAGGGAGCACCCCATCCTGGTGTCACAGAGGCAGCACAAAGTTGGGCTCAGCGTTTGAAGGCTCAGCCACCACAAAATGCAGCCTAAGCAGAATAGTTACACCACTTCAGAGGCTCTGTCCAGGCAATACAACGAATCTGAGACAATTCCTCTAGTTCTTCTCCCAAATCACACCACCAACATAAAATAATAAGGCCTTTTCCAAGAAATTAGGACAAATTTCCCTTCATTTAAAATGTGGTTCGTTTCTGTGATTCCCTTTGATTGTGGGCTTTAGCCCTTCTCTTGATGCATTGGCGTTGAGGTTTACAATTTTTGCTTCAAAATAAACTAATTAAATTGAGGAAAGCAAATTTAATAAAACTTATTAAATGTATTAAATAAAAATAATCCACAGAACTTTCTTACAAGTCACAGGATTTTAGAACCTGAAAGCTGCTAAAAAATCTCCTATTTGGATCATTCTAGGCTTGAGGAGTTTTAATACTTTTCAGTGGACTTTTTATATCTTTGTGTTTCTTGGGAGAAGAAAAGATATTAATAGACCTCACAAAACTCCTAAAAAACCAACGAAGAACAAAGCACACAAACAAAACAACAAAAAAGAGAACCCGAAACCCACACAACTTCAGACACTTCAGTTTCTCAGACACTGTGGATGTAATTCTGCCTATCAGGAGATAAAGTCACTTGGCAGCAGTGGACCACCTTCTCTGAGACTTTGAAGTTTTTATGAAGCACAGGCACTATGTGTACATGAAGCACACAAAAAGAAAGGAAAAGATGGCTGATAATCAACAACAGGTCTCTACTGTGTGCAAGAGTGTGGAATAATAATAATAATAATAATAATAATAATAATAATAATTTTAAAAATCAGCATGCTGTGGACCATCAGGTTCATATGAGCTGTGAAATTCAAGTGAAGGTCACAAAATACAAGTGTGTGAATAATATACATAAAGGTAAGCAATTCACTTGATGTTTTAGCTGCAAAAATTGTAAATGCCTTTGAAAAAATAAACAATTATCTTTCTATAATAGAACATACAGAAAAACATGGTCTAGTATACATCCAGTCCTTCCAACAAAACGATGAAATAAATAGAAAGGAACAGACAAAAGAAAATAAGAAAAAAGTGAACTTCATAATTAAAAGAAGTTGATAAACGTACAGTTACAACTGTAGCATTCTATTCCATAAGGATATAAACCAGGCAGAATTCACTTGACATAAATATTTGGATTGAAAAAGGCTCTGCTTTGAACATGGGAAGTGGAACAGGCATTTTCACCAGTAAAGAGCAACTTGCCAGTGCTGCAATTCCCCACTGATCACGTTGTGCCAAAGATTCGACTGATACACCATCCTAATGGATGGACTCATTTTCCCTCGAAAATTTTCATTTTTCTCTCTAAAATGTAAAACCCGTGGACTTTTCTCAATGTATATATTTTCAGTTTGGTTTTGATTTGCTGGCAGCACCCCTTCACATGCATGTTGATTTAGAATATGACTGCGTTGCTCAAGTCTCTTTATGTTTCCACTTGTACAAGCAGCTCAGAGTACTTATTAACCATAAGTCACAAAAGAATTATGGGCTAATTACTTTAAAAATAATATTTTTATATCCTTGTAGTCATGTCACACTTTCATCCACCATAGTCTAATTGCATACTTTTTATGCACTTTACTGCATTATAGTGACTTTCAAGCAGCACTGTGCATACTTCCATAGATGTTACCAGAGCTGAGAAAGATCAGTAAAAATCTTAATTACTGGGACCCTAAATAGTTTGGGGAGACATAAGGCAGGTTTTTAACCTATGTCTTATCAATTCAAGCTGCTCTGTTTTAGCAATGACTGAACAAACTTTTTACCTCCTTTGTCTTTGTGGAGTCACATCTCAGCCATTATCATTCCAGCTCAAAATCCAGCATGGGGTGAATCCCTGCCTGTTGCTCTCACAGTAATGGAAGCATGAGCAAGAGGAAGGTGATGGGGAGCAAGGAAAGGGTGGAGGATCATCCTCCATTCCCACCATACAATGCCTGGAGCTCTTTATGCCAGCACATTCCATTCCCAGAGGCCAAAACCATACCCAAGCAGCCAGTATTCCTTTAATCATACCAAATGTAGTAGATAACAAACAGTCATGGCTTTATAGCAAACATTTACAAACCACTCCTAGAAATGTTCCCACCTGTTGATCCTAGACATCTTCCTTTGCCTCCACTAAGTCCAACAAGAAGCAATTCCAAACAAATGTACAAGGCAGAGGTAAATCTGGTCATATCAGCCTCAATGGAAATAGCAGTCACTTATTCTGAAGGGATAGTATTAAATCCTCCCTGTGGTAACTGCAGACCAAATTTGAAGCAAAAGCTCCCTAAGTAGTGGAGATCTGTACAATCCTCTATAAAACCTCACTCTTCCTACTATCCCTAACAATATTTTGGTGACATTATCCTTAGTATAGGTCAAGAGTAGCTGTCTGAGCAGTCTTTGTTTTCCATCAGCTTTTTTTTGCACTGTGAGGAAAGATTGTGGAAAGGGAAGAAACAGGACATCCATCAAGGCTCAGCTCTCAGACAAGAGGAATGAATATGGGAGCCTGATTTAATTTCATTTTCACAGAGAGTAAAACTGCTGTGCAGTATTGTAGCTCAAGTCTTCCCATAGGAGGTATTTGTTAGGTCCTGCAATGCTTTCACTTACTCTAGATTTATGACTTAGAAACTGCTGACCAGAGTGAACTTGCTCCTGATGCACACCAGCACAGCAGCATAGCCAGCCAAATCCAATCCTTCCAGTCTCAATTGGAACTGCTCCATGGGAAGAAATACACAGCTATCTACCAGCAAACAGAGCGGTGGTCTCTGTTTCATACTTGCTGGGTCTATGTTGTTGCCTCAGAAAAGCCAGATCCATTTCTTCCTCTTACTCAGACCATCCTTTCGATTAACAGCTAAAAGAATTTCCCTGTTCAATCATGAACTGATTAAATAAAACTTCTGCTAGAAATGCCCAACATCCTCATAGTTAGCACACAAGAAGTGTAACACATTCTAAAAAGGATTTATTGAGGTCTTAAATCATCTTGGCCGTTCTTTGACACAAAAGTGTCTGGTGGCTTGGGAAAGCATATTTGTATTATCACATCCCCACGGGCAAACAAGACTCTATAGGCTCTACTGTGGCTTCCACATTCTCCATAAAAATAGACAGGAAAGCTCTCCTAGCCTAGCTCCATTTACTCTGTGTGTCAGCCAGTCAGGATATATATTTCACCAAGTACAAAAGCAGTGTCATGTACTCCCTTCACAAAGTCACAGGGAAGTGCAAGGGCAGCTCTGACAGAGCCAGCATCACCTCTGTGTCAGAGATCAGCAAAGAAGAAAACATGTAACCCGGGTTACAAGAAGTCTGAAGTTTTCTGAGGTCACTCAGAAACATCCTGTTAATTATTATGGGTTCAGGTAATGGCCAGATCTGCCTGGCACATGAAATCGACGTTGTAAAGTAAAGAATGTCCTATCCATCCAAACCCACCTGCCTTTTTGTTAGGATGCTGTTTGCAGATGGTCCCTGTAATGTACTAGAAAAATCTGTAACAAATTGAAACATTTGGAGTTACATCTCTGACTAGCACTAACCAACACAGCCCCACATTTTTTCGAATTGCCTGAAGGTAGAATCATGGAATGGTTTGGGTTGGAAGGGACATTTAAAGATCCTCTAGTCCAACCTCCAAGATGAGCAAGATCTAGCCTTGCCAATGTTAATTGCCTTCCAAATACCCAAAGCCTTAAACTTTGCATTCATGTTTAATCCCAATACTCTGAAATCTAATAAACCACCACTCAGATGCAAAGTAGCAAATAGTTAAAGTAGAAAAAACCTGTATGACTTCCAATTTGTTCTAAACATGTAACTGATGACCAACTCAAAACATACAATACAAATTTCTCCACAACACCATCTTTCTGTGGAACAAGGGACACTGCAGCGCTCCACAATTTGGCTGGCTTTTCACGCTCTCCCTATTCTTCTAGAGAAATCTTAAGCCATGAAATTTCTTTTTTGTTAGTGCAAAGACATGGTAATGTCAAGCATTCATGACCATAAGCATGGAAAATTGATGAAATTACAGTGTGTTCAGGAAAATAATGCGGTGATGACAGAAAGAATCTCTGCTTGTATCTGCGTCCTGGTGGCAGCTTTTTGAACAGGTGAACATTTTTTTCTTCTCTCTGTGCAAAACATCTCTTTGCATGAATACATCAAATAGATGCCCAGGGAGAAAGGTCAAAGGGAAATAGTCACACAAATAATTAAGATATGAAGAGACAGTGTATTAGGTTCATTAATGCTTTCCACTGTCTTACTCAGTTGAGGTGCACCTTTCAACTTGAAACAAGAGAGTGTCTGCAAGGCTCTATAAAAATGGAAAACAATGGAGCTGGCTGCTTGCTGCCACAAAACCAGGAAAAGCAGAGTGTGGATAACAGGGTACCCTCTTCTAGAGCTCCCCACAACCTAGCAAGAGCCATCTGCAATCTTCACAACCCATGTTCCCCATCTTCTGGGGTGTTCCTGGTTTGGTTCTGGAGCTACAGTGGGATCTTCACACACCTTGCTCCCACACAGTGGCCGAGTGAATAAATAAATGAATGAATACACAAGGCCAAACAGTCATACATGGGGCACCTTGGGCAGCTCTTGAAAGAATCAAGAATTGGTTGGAACATGAATTACATTAACAATTACATCAGTAATATTAAGGGCTAAAATTAAAACTGGAAGACTAGGAAAAGAAACAAGTTGAATGACACAAGAAGGCAAACTGGAGAGAATGAGTCCAGGTGAACACCCTACTCTAAGAGCCTGCCAGGATCCCCTCAGACTGGGGAGAGCGCTTGGCTAAGTCCCCAGTCCAGCTCTCCCAACAATGGGAGTTCTTCCCCACAAAGAGTGTTCCCCTAATTCATGTGTCAGTGTGCTCTGCCTGGGGGCAGAGACTTCTCTGCTAAAGACCAAAGCACACAAGCCCTGTCTGCTTCTGACCAGCACCTAGCTTTCATCACAGACCAGCAATCTGGAGAACTTGGTCATAAATAGGAGTACTTCCCCCTCAAGGATGGGATTGCTTGGCTGGAAAGATATCCATCACAGTAACTTCAGACACTTAATACATAGACAGGATCTCCTCTTTTAAGGGTACCTCAGAAAAACCTGTTCTCTCCTGTTTTCTTTCCTAAATTATTCTTTTCACAAAGGGCACACCCTGGTTTTAAAGGAATGGTTGCAAAGAATCACAACAACCATGCTGAAAGTGTAAAATCACTCCAATACTAACACAGTTTCTCCTAACTCAAATTTATCAAGTCAGGAAATACTTCCAGCTATTTATTTGACATCCTAGTAGTACTATGTAGTTTCTTAAAACTTTTCAGTTTTACGTGAATTTCTAGATTTCAGATTTTCTACAAAGGTGTCTTTTGCCCAGGCAGACAGAACACACTCATCTCTATGTGTCTTACCTGTGCAGTAGGTGCACAAGTATTTAGGGAAGGAGTCACACAGTAACAGACTCTCTCCCATGGCCTGGGCAGCTCAGCTGCAGCTACTGAAAACACAATCCGAGGAAAACCTGCCACCATTTGCCTCCTCTTTGGGGTTCAAACATAAGAATTTATGTCACTGAAGCTCAAGCCCATATTCATTAAGGGGAAAATAAATGCATATCTAAATTTCCCTGATGTTCAGTTGCTGCAGGCTGACACAAACCAAAGCTTCAGTTTTGTTTTAAGGCAACACTTGGTTTGCCACAGGTTTGCTTCTCATTCAAGTCTCTGGGCAGGGACCCTGCAACAAAAGCTGCAGTTCCTGGCCCAGTTTTCATCTGCTCTCCAGAACCAGCCACCCCAGTCTGATGCATCCCAAGGTTCCTGACTTCTTAGCCAAGCCAGCACAGGGCTGATTTTCAGGCAGTTGTCATCACACTACTACTCTTTTAAACTCATAAAAGCTTCTTGTTCTCTTTTTAGTTGAAGTCACCTCTTAATGGTTTTCTGCACAGGTCTGAGGACCAGGGCTGTTTTCTTAAAATCTGAAATTCATACGTATTCATAAAGCTCCAGAAGCAGATGTGCCTCACATCTAAAGGTCTGCTATAAACTGGAGAGAAGCAGCACTGGCACTCCAGATCCCAAATCTTACACAACTTCTGCACTTGGAAAGACTAGGAGTGAAACTTTGCCATGTAACACAGTGGTGTGTTACCTCCCCTAGGCTTTAAGTAGCTCCCCAAAGCACAAGGCAAATGCCAAACAGGCTCCCTGTCCTACCCTCCCAGCACACAGCTTGAGCTAAAGGCAAGGCAAGCTGCACAAATGCTGCAGGAATTGCGAGCTATGTTTTACATCACCGAATTTCTTCCTTAGCATCACTCTTTTTGTGCTCATGCTCATGTTGCCCTCTCGTGGCTGCTCTGACGAAGGAGCAGGCCCTACCTCAACCCACTTCGGGCTGAGCTGTGGCTGTAGATGTATTTTTGGAAGTTTAAGACCAGCTTTTTATCCCTAAGAGTGATCCATTATAGCAATAATTCTTTTATTCTGTTAATCCAACCAACATCCTCCCATATTTCATAGAACCGTAGAAGGTTCTGTGGGGTTGGAAGGGACCTTAAAGATCACATAGCTCCACCCCCCCTGCCATGGGCAGGGACACCTTCCACCAAACCAGCTTGCCCAGAGCTCCACCCAGCCTGACTTTGGACACTTCCAGGGATGGGTCATTCACAGCTCCTCCAGGCAACCTGTGCCAGGACAGCACCACCCCCACAGGGAAGAATTTATTCTGAATATCTAATCTTAATCTCCCCTCTTTCAGCTTTGAGCCGTTTCCCCCTATCCCATCACTCTATGTCCTTGTCCAAAGCCCCTCTCCCTCTCCCCATCCCAGCCCTCATCTGCTTCCCCACGCACCCACGTACACAGCACCATCACCCTTACATTACACAGCACTTTAAGCACATTTATAGAGATTTTGCTGGTTTGCTCCACTGCTTTATCCCAGCAGGAAAATTCCAAGGCTTCTCTCACTGACACCAGTGAGTTTCCTTCGATCAAGCGCAAGCAAGGGAAGGCCCCCAAGCTCTCAGCTGAAGTTCCTCTTTGCTGTACAAGTGAAGCCATGGAAAGTACTGCCGGACCAGAGACCCTTCAGAAGTAAGAACTGATCTGTAAGGGCACCACCAGCAAACAGCATCCAGGGGCCTCAGGATTTTTTGTCAGGCAGTGACTGCCACTCTCCCTTATCCCAAAAGCTATTCAAGCTCTCAAAGCCCTATGGCTTCCTCTAATGCCCACTGATTTCACCCGCAATTAGCTGACTTACCAAATACTCTAGAGATGAGCCTTAATCTCCTGGTGGGTCAGTGATTAAGGTAGAAAGTGTGAATAAGCCCCTATAATCAGAAAGTGTTGTGAAAAAGGAGACTTAATATACATGAGGCATAGATACTGTATGCAAAATAAACTTTGTTTCAGCAACAAAAAGAGCATCAGGATGCAGTGCTCAGGGGGAAAAAAGAAAAGCAGTTTCATTTCTGAGAGGTTTTAGATCCTACTAAAAGCTGTTTAAGTTAATTCAGGAAGATTGATAGTTGCTATAGGCGGACAGAGTGCCAGAAGAAGGAGGACCCAAAAAACCAGAAAATTGTCAGAATTGGACAAAACCCACTATCCATCAATTTTGTGCCCTGAGAATACATTGAAATTATTTTTCCCAAACTGTTTCTAAAACAGATGCTGCTGCATTTCTCTCTGTAAACACAAAGAAAGAAAATTAAATAAATAGTGTTTACAAATAAGCACAAACCTCCTGTGCTGTGTGACACTGACCAAGAAATAAAATACACATGGAAAACAGGTATGAAAGCACATTAATTTATATCCCCATGAAAACTAGTTACACAGACAACCTTCATGTAGTTGCTAAAGCAACATTAAAACTTCCACTGCTAAAACCACTAAGTAGACATCGTTTACAATTTGATTCCACCACTACTTAAAAGAAAGTTAACTTGAAAAGTTTCCACTTCAAAATTCCCTTTTAAATATTTCTCCCTGTAAGGTTTGATATTTCATAGAGCTCTCACTTCTGCAAATGCGGAACAACACAAATGCAGGACAGCACAGAGCAGATGCTGGTGGGACAGTAAATGGAGTGAAGTCTCTTTGGCCTGGAAGGATGGAAGAGGAATTTAAAAATGTCTCAATTCTTCACAGTTTGTTTCAAAGCAGCTGACAAATTTTTGTGGGGGGAAAATTAATCATTAATTGGCAAGGCATGACATAGTAAAATGTTCAGAATTGTGCCCATGCTTTATCCAAACTCACTGGGAGATAAAAGAGAACTTTTAACCATTCCCAAGCTTTCCTTTTTGATACTGGGCTGTTACTCTATGAACCAGTAGATGTTTTTCTTCATGGGGTACTAACTAAAACTTGAATTAAATCTACACCAAGAGTGACAAGCTGGAGGAAGGGCTTATTACAGAACCAAGGGCCACCAGCAGAAAGCACTCATGGAGTGCCTTGGTGAGCTCTTGGGTGGGTACAAGGTGATAACTCTACCCCAATAAATCATTCCAAGTAGAGATATGGTCTTTCCACTTTTCTTAAGCATGAGAAGAAAATTGGTGAGTTTAGAGTGAGCATGTGGTTGCCTTTAATATTTCATAGCATTGTCGTCATCATTATGGTAGCATTGTTTTCTCCATGCCTGCCAAAACATGAAATTTGATCTCAATCTGAAGCAGTCAGTGCTGGATGAAACACTGGAGTGTTCATAAAATACATAGGCCAGCTCTCAAACAATGCATTTCATTGATAGGCAGTGGAAGTGGGGTTTTGTTTCAGAAGCCAAATCCTCCCCCACAAGAGGAAACATTCCTGTCTTACATGTTCTGGCAAAACTTACTGTGCAGAACACTGCTGGGAAACTGGGCAGAGTCTGTAGATTCATGAGGACTGGGAACCACCTTGAGCTCTTTTGTCCCTCTCTCTGCGTTGTCTGTGGTTGACAGAACTTTGCAGCACTCACTTTGATTTTGATTTAAAACTGTCCTCAAAAAACAATTTAAAATCTGTTATGAGCAAACTTCTGTAGCGCTTCAGCTGAACTATAGCAGAAACAATTTGTCACAGCAACAGCTGGAACAAGATGTGTCTGCAAGATAAATGTCTTGTTCATGCACACTGCAATGCTGATCGGGACTGGAGGGGAAAAAAATCAGACCGTATCCAGCGTGTTTCAGGCAAGCAGAAATAGCAGTCATTTCAATTCAGTAAAGATGGATAAATGTCTCTGTCTTATCAGATTTCTTAAAATAATCCCTGGCTAAGGAGAGCAGAAAGCTTCTGAGCCAAGTCAAGTCTATTCATTCATATTCTCAAAACCATTAAATAATAATCAGGCAGATGTTTTCCAAAGATCCAAAAATCTGCATTGGGGTGGCCACCTCTTTCTAACATAAGTAGAGGAATTGGACTTCTCAAAGTGCTCACTCTTAGTTTATTTTTTAATTTCGTATTTATTTTCTTGCACTTATTTAGCACCTATTTTAATTGCCAAATACTATCCCTATATAGTCTTAAAAGTTGCCTGGGCCTTGGTAGCCAAATGAGATTGTTCTCATCCTGTGTGGCAGGGTTTTGAATTAGAATTTCACACACCATGCTGAAGTAACCATGGTTTTGCAGAAGCAGAGGACAGAGCATATCTTTTACTTCATGGAAGTCAGCATACACCTCTATTTGTCTCCAGGCATTAGATAAAACCAGAAACAGACCAGCCTCTGCAGCTCTTGGCTCTGTGCTCTCAAAATGCACTCACTGAATTCTAGAAAAAGAAGAAAAACCCCCAACATTTTTGGACCTGTACCAAACATCTTGTGGCCAATTGTGAGTAAAAGCAAATTTTGTCCTTTTAAGTTTTGTTTTGAAACATTTGGTCTGGTTCTGAAATCCTTAAATTTTCTGTTTACACCCTGCAACTACCACCCTTTGCTAGCAGCATTGTTACTGGTTTTTTCTTCATTACACTTACTTACTCTTCATTAATTAAACTTACTGTTTATGTATATTCACTTTGTTATCTCACTCCTCCCCTCAGTGCATCCATGTTCCTGTCCAGCACAAACCTAAGGTTGGCCCAGGGCACTACTTTCACATGAGTTTCAAATCATGTGAAGTTTGAACTTGACTGATAGGGGAAGTGGATAAGGGATACTTCTAGTTTGAGAGATAACAGAGAAGGCAGAGATGTCCCACATGACTTTTGCCATGACTGGAAGATGAAACCATTGCAACTTCTTGCCTGTGGCTCTGAGGTGCAGGACAAGCAGAGGAGTAGAGCAAGACATCTCCTTTTACAGCTGGGTTTGTTACTACTTCTAGATTAATTCATTCAGTAGGATTTTTTTCATCTTCTTCATGTTCCTTCAGCCTTTTTCTCCTTTCCTTTGCAGCTCTCAAATACCCCAAAGACAAAAAAAGTGAATTAATATTATCTTGAATAAGTCGCTCAAGTTTGTACACTAATTCTTAGACCTAAGAGATAGATAGAGATAGAGGTATAGAGATAATCTCCATCCCATATAAATGTCCATAAAGACTCATGTATTGTGAAGCTATAATTCCATTCTTTCAGCAGCATACAAAATCAATATTAAATGCCTTTCTGTTAGCTTGCCTGACTCACAGGTATCACAGCTCAAGATTTTTTCCCTTGCATCTTAATCCCCCATCCTGCATCATGGATTTAGAAGGAGATTAGATAACCAGGGCAGCTGCCTTCAAACTTCATGTGCTTCAGTATGGTACAATCACCAATACTGGAAAATCAGCGCAAACACACACAGGCAGGTTTGCTCATGTTTCGCCTTCTGAAACTTCAGGAGAAAGTTTTGCAAGGTTTCTGCAGAGTACAAATTATCACCCATTTACTCCAACCTTCCTGCTTTATGGCTGCTCCTCTAATCAGCTTTGCCATTTGCATCCACGCATAAGGATCCTGATTCCCTTGGACTCACCACCCCCAGTCCCCTAAGCTGGAGAGGACAGGCTGGGAGTGTGCCACCTCAGATTGTCTCAGTGGTAAGGATTTGTGGGAAGTAATCAGGATCAAAAAGCATTTGCTTAAATTATCTCTATTATTATTACATAAAGTCCAAGAAGTGTTCACAAGGGAGAAAGTTTTCCTTGAAACTTTGAGCTTTAGGGGTATTCAGGCCCTAAAAATTTCCAAAATTCTCCTCATAATTGGTTTCATAGTACGTATGTCATTAAAATCATCCCCAGTGTACTTGTCCAAAAATTTTTTAAAAAGAATATATAGCAAATTCCAACTTTTTGCCCTTCCTGACAAATCATTCCATTTTGACCACCTGATGGGCCCTTGGGGTTAATTAGAAAATCCCCATCAAGAGCTCAGAGGCCAATATCAGCTGTCAAAATCCCACATTCCCCTCTTTCACCTCTTTCAAGTGCAAAACAACCTGTGTCTGAAGATGTGCCAGAGAATAAAAGGGCACACCACAACCACTGTGGGCTCTGACTTAGACCTATTCATGGCCTCACTACTATGAATACAGCAAAATCTCAAATGAAAGTTTTAATCTCCCCACTGCATTCAACCCAAAGAGAAAAGGGCTTCCCTTTTAACAATTTCCCCCCTTAAATCTTTTGTGTTGCCATGCTCCTGAAAAAGCTGAGATTTTGCTCAGCCCCAGCGAGGGCTTTTGCCACAGAAAGCACTGCACCTAACCCCTTTGTGCTGACATAAGAGTAAAGGTCTGCTCAGACCAAAAGTAACTCATGCAAAAGGCCTTCAGAGGCTCTAAATACAAACTGAACAAGATCAGAGTTAAAAGTGCAGGCATCTGATCTCACCCAGCTTGCCTTCCATGCTCCCTTCCCTTGTTTCCAAAGGTGCATGGTAAATGCAAAGATGAGTGGGGGAAAAACAAACATTGGAAAAAAAAATCAGATGTACTAGTGCTGGAAGATGAAGACAGAAAAGTCCTGTTACTCCATCTCCTCTGCACCTCCAAGTCTCTCTCCAGATCAGATGAGATCTCTCTCATATATACAGGTGAATACACCGCACCAGAAAAGTGCAGACTCATTGACTCATGATTGCTCATCCCGGTGATCACCAGCTGCTTTCCTCTCCCTGTAAGCAGACCCCACTTACAGAAAAGTCAGTAATAAGTTAATTTTGCACTCAATTTTATGAATGAAGGAAAACAGCAAAGACTATGATTTCATTAACTGCTCGGCCATGCACAGGCACATTAATGGTGTGAAATGAAAACTGGAAGAAGCAGTAAGGATCTTCAGATGTGCCACTGCTTCTTTTGGGGTTTGGGGAGCTTTTAATCCATTTCACTACAAAACCTACTTTTCACCTCATTTTGCTCAGAGCAGAACATTTCCTGCCTGGTGCCCCCAGCCTCAGAGAGCACCACCCAGCCTCACTCTTTGTGCCCAGCCCCTCTCACTGACACGAAGGCGACGTGGTTTTCTATCCTTCCGAGGGACTGTGCTTCCCCCCCTGCCCAGGACGCCTCCTCTCCCCTTCAAGTGATTATTGTTTTGTTATTTTCTCCTCGTGAGCAGTAACACCTACATTGTATGGGGAGAGACAGCGAGCATTCATACCCCTCAGAAAGCCATTCACTCCAGGGCAGCTGGAGAGGCTCAGTGTTCGGCTTGCCCTCTTCACTCTTGGATGAGTTTTGTGCAAAGCTCAGGCTTGGAGTCCTTTCCCTCCCAGAGCCAAGCAATTAATGAGAGGTGGAAAAAGGAGAGAAAATGTCGCAGGGTTTTGTCTTTCTTCACAATTTGTTCTTTTTATGTTTGTTTGTATCTGAATTATGTTATCTGGTTGCCCTGGAAGGATATAAAAGCATACTGGGGAGGAAAAAGGAAATTATGTTTAATTAATTAATATGTCCTTGGGCTTTTTTCTTTTATACTAAAGGTTTGGAAATAGCACCTCCTATTCATGGAGCAGTGAGTGGAATTGCTGCTAGAAGAGAGACCACTGGCCAAGCAAGATTAGGGGTGTTTTAATTTGGTACAGCCCTACTTCAGATAGTGGCTCATCTCTTTTCAGAGAATGTTTTTGCAGATCAGAGTTCCAAAGGTCCTAACAGGCTGTTAACAACTTTTGTCCCCTGAGATTTGTGCTGTACTGACCAGGATCACATTCTAAAGCAGCACTATGGCCCTTTACACAATAAAGCTGATGAAAAAAAGTGGAAAAAAAAGTTTAAAAAATAACCCCCCTCACAATTTCACCCATCTTCCCATCTCCTTTCCACTTTATTTGCTGTTGATGCAAAGCCATTGGATTTTCAATTGCATGGTATCATCATGCTTTATTTTTATTAGAGATGCACCAAATACCTCCCACCCCCTCAATATTACATGGGTCACTCTTCACTAGAAAGTTTAAATTTTCGTGTTCTCTTTAGTGAACGAGATCCTATAATAATGGAATAAACAGTGTGGTTTGTTTCTGGTGAGCCAAGAACTAAGATCAATGAATTGGTTTTGTTGTTTTGTTAGTGATATAACATACAATATACCATTTGTTTTTAAGAAAATACAAAAGTAATGCAAAAATTTCCATCACTGGTGCAAAATGAAAATAAACACCGGGGATGAATTTCATTCTTTGGTTTACCTTGGCAGAAGCCGACTTTGTTAAGCCACTGAAACAGCACAGTGTAATCATACTGTGATGAATCCAATAATTTTACTAGAAAATTGATCAGCAGCAAATGCTGTTGTGTTCTATATGGCAGAAAAGTCATTTTTGTCTTCCTTTTGCTTTTACTAATGCTAAAATAATAACAAAATATAATGAAATAATTATATCATTAAGACTAACAATAAATAACATGAGAACTGATTACTACAGAAAATAATTTTGTCATGTTATTTTCCATAGTAACATAGTATTTTGCTATTTAAACCTAAAAATAAAATTAAGTAAAGATAGATGTTTCTGGATGATTTAGAAGGATGTGCAGCCTTGGCCTGGTTGGCACTGGATGGGAATCAGAAATACCCCTGTCAATCCAGAGTAAGTGTCAAATAGTCAGTAAAACCCAAAACTCAAAAGAGTTAAACACTCCCTTCATTCCCATTGCAAAGACAAACGGGGGGAAAGAAGGAAAGAGGAGTCTGGAGGCCTCACTTAGGTGACAGTTCGCTGTGTCAGGTGCTGGGTAAATATGTAGCAAACAGGAGTCTTTCTTCATAGCTTGTCTAACCAAGCAGAAAGTTCAGTTTGAAGGTATGACTTCAGCTCTTTCCATCCTCTCTCTTTCCTAGATCCTGAATTGAACAGACACCATTAAAAATCAGCAATCACATTTAATAGCTGGTATAAGCAGGCCCCAAGCAGGGTAGACATAAGCAAGCTGGTAAGTTGTGTTTTATGGTCCTGTTTGTTACATGATTAGAGATCTGCTGATACAGGACAGCAGATGGAAACAGAGACTCATCAGCCCGAATATACAGAAATGTCTCCAGGACAGTGTTTATTCTCAAGGGGTATTTTAGGGATTGGTTGGGCAATGAAGCTGGCAATTAACGATTTGGGAGTTGTGATCAGTCTCTGGTCACTACTGCAAAGTCCAAATCTAGACCTCGATTCAGGTCTTGAGATCCCTGGGAGGAAAGGTGTAGTATCAGCAGAGTGGGGTTTGTTGAGATATGCCCAAGCAAAGGAACCACTGTGGCCAAAATTACAACTTGTTTGGCCCTATGGCAGGATTTTGACAGATCTCTTACATTAAAAACAACCCTTTCATCCTGTTCAAGAAAAAAGTCCTCTCAGGATATCTCTACTTTTACCTAATTTCAGTAAATGATTGAGATCTCAGTGAAAGGCACACACCCATAAAATTTTATTGCAGATTTTATCCAATTACTTTTGGCCCCCAGAAAACTTGAATTACTCTCCTAGTATGATACAAAGATTAGATTTGGCAGTAATATTCTAAATATTGCTCCTGTTAGTCCTTTTTCCTAAAGCTTTTGAGAATCCGTCTGCTCAAAAAAAAAGTGGATCTTCTCTCAGAATTGGGTTTGATGATCTCTGACTACTGTACTGAAGGGAGGTAGAGAATCGAGAGTACCTTTGACTTGGATCCTTTGCTGCGTCTGTGACTAAGTTAGTAATCTGTTGCCATGCCTTTAGACTCCCATTTAAGCACCATTTGAACATCACTGCCAAAACTTCCTCTCTGGATGTGATCAGAGCAACCCTTC
>NW_008240030.1:465188-469991 GCF_000691975.1 Corvus brachyrhynchos | reverse complement strand
CTCTTTCCTAGTTTCTACATCCTTGAAGTGGTGAATGGCACTTTTCTATTTTGTGCATGCAAAGTGTTTTCAATAAGATTGTGCCACAGGTATGGCAGAAACTCCACTCCGTCCAGGAGAGATTCTCTGTCAAATAAAGACAATTCAGTGAAAACTCTAAAGCCCTCTGTGTCAGCCACAGTGAAGAGCACAGTATAACAACAACAGATAAAGACAAACTGAACAATGTGACAGACAAGTACCCGGGGATCTGCCTATTTGCAAAATGTCTCCTGTTTGCATGTGAACACTGCTGAGCAAGCCAAAGCCCTTGCTCAGGAATGATTTAATTTATATGCCCTCAGAATGAGGTCATATCCATATCATGCGTGATCTCTACTAGCTTTACAGATGCTTTAACCTGAGAAGGTTCAAGCTCTTCAAGAGCTATTCATTCTTGGCAGGTTGATATAGTAACTGACAATTCACTGCCATCCAAGTGTATCTGGGAACACAAAGCTCACATAAATATTGTCGAGCATATCCCATTGTCAGTTACTCACTTCTGCCCTTCAGCTTCCTGCAGCCCTGAGAGGAAGATCATTTCTCTCGGTGTCATATGTCTGACTGACCCAGCAGATACAAAATTGTTTCCTTTTTACCAGTAATGGACTGTGCTTGAAATGTCAGACACAGGTTTGTTCAACCCCAACCAACAAACAGTGTGAAACATAAGAGGTCGTGTGGGCAGAGACTGGTGAGAAAGCCTGAAACAGCTTGTAAAGGTGTATCTACACTGAAAAAGCTCCAGGAGGAAGCATGAAGACCTACTTGATATTTTTTCTCCTGCAGTTTCTTGGCTGACCTGCCTGCTTACCCAACCTAAGCCCTTACCAAAGACAGCTGTGTGTGAACAACGGGGTTTTCACACTGTACTCGTGGCTTTCCAGCCCAGAAATGCCCACTTGGTCCTTTGCTCTGGATTTATTACCCTCACCTGGGCCCCTCTCCCTCTGTGACAGCTCTCAGATAGAAGGCATGAAAAGAATAAAAAAGGATGAGAAAAACAGAAGAAATAAGTGTGCAGAACTCATGGCTTTCAAACTTAGCCTGGACCAAATATTTCTGACTGATAAATCTGATTGAAGAAGGGGTGCACTCCATTCTAAATTTGGAGAGGTATTCTTTCTTTTAATTACCTGACGTGCATCTCTCTCACACACTAATTTACCCTGAAAAGAGTAATCAAATTAAATAGATACATGTTATTAGCTGCACTAATTCCTATCTTTCAGCCATAACCCCCTGTTTCAAAAAATTGCTTTCTTTTTCCCTTGATGATCTTCCAGTTGAATTAATGAATGAAACTGGCTCACAAACAAGGCAAATGAGTGGCAGAACTGCCACAAGTGAAACCATAGACTCATGGGGTCCAACCTTCCAGCACCACAAGCTACTGGCAGAGATCAGCCTCCTTGTCTAGCAGCACCCTTTTAGCATCACCTTCAGCTTCAGCTGGGCAACCTGGACAGACTGGTTTATTGTAAACACATGAAACAACCTAGGCACATCAGTGGTGCCCATGCAACAGCTATTGTTTCATCCTGACTGCTGTCACACGTACTGTTATTTGACAATTTTGACATGGCAGATGCAAAAAAATTGCCTTTTTTCTTTTCTGCTATTCCCCTTTAAAGTAATGGGAGTTACTGGAAGTAAAATCAGCTAATATCTAAACCGTAAAAATTGTATACTGGGTACTAAAGGTACTAGGAAGAAACAAGAAATCCAAAACTAAAGCTTTCTTTTAAGATGTAAGCACAAGTAATTTAAAGTCTGTTTCTGGTAAAGTATGGAAAAAAGTAGATCCATTACTTAATTGTCAAAAAAACTTCTTGATTTGAGTACTATGAGCACTATAGCCAGACCTGATGGAAGGAACAGGAGAGGCTGAGTGAAATTTATCCATTTCCTTCATTTCATGTTGCGGTTGGGACCATGAAAAGAACCCAGGAGCCTTGGTGCCCTGTACTGTCTTCAGTGCATCAGGCACTTTTCCTCCCATGGCATCAAGGTAAACAGAAGTTCTGGATTTGCCTGAAGTGCTCCTGGCTAATTCAAAGGAGTACATTTCACTACCCAGATCAGTCAGACCAGCACAGAGGCTCTGTTTCATTTGCCTTCAACTTCCCCCAGATTAAACCATCAGACCCACATCAATCACTGGGTGTAAAAGACATGGAGTAATTGGACTAGGAGGTTGTCGACAGAGTGAGGGCTTCTGTTCAGAAAACAGATGTCTTGGCTTTTCCTTGGTCTTGTTTATTCTTCATAAATACCAGAGCAAGACAGCAGAGTCACTATTATCTCGTAACAACGTTCTGTTAATCAGGCATGTCATTTGCTTGTATGGCCCAACCTTCTGCAGATCCCAGACATTCCCCTTCCACAAGAATTAACCACAAAAATACTGCAGTGTAGCTGCTTTATGACCATGGATAGGATCAATTTGTTTTGTGCTTTCAGACACTGATCTTGCAACAGCAAACATACAGACACTGTAGCAGGCTTCTTTACATAAATAAGGGATTTTTGACCACCACCTTTCCTTTTTCAGTGGCAATTTGTCAAGATCTTTTCCCTAATTCCCAGCTTAGTAAAGAGACAGCGTTGAACTAACAAACAGCACATCCTTCCCAAATGGCTCTGAAAAGCAATCAACAGAGTGAAAGCCAGGTTAAAATAATAATGACACCAGGAGCATATTATTGGTGGACTAAAACCAGGAAAGAAAAGGAAAAACAAAAAAAAAAGGGGGGAAAGAGAAAAAGAAAAAAAGGCAAAACAAAATCAGGAGTTAAAAGAAGTAACCAAAGAATTCAAGAAGTAAATATGAAGTTACACATTGCAGCCTGAACTCACATCATGGCAGAGAGGACCCGTGCAGAAACCAGAAACAAGGACCAGGAAGGGGATGAGGCAGGAGGAACCCCACTTCCCATGTGTGGACACACTTCCAGATGATCTACAAATTACAATATTCCTGCCTAGAAGGCAAACTGTTCTTACAGTGCCATTTGCTTTAGCATAACCATAATCTGTGACATCAGCTTGATTCTCCCCAAGTATCTGGATTCAGAGTTCTCATCTGGAATAGCCACTGTGAGTTTCCTCAACTCTGAGCTGAAGGGGAGGCAGCACCTCTCTTATCCTCACTGTCTGCTGGGAATCTTTATGTTTTAGCAGGAAGAACTGAACTCAGAGTGAAAACCTTGGTAGTCTGCAGTGGAGGCAGGTTCACTACAAAATCCTGACATCTTTAATCTTAGTGGATGCTTTAAAACTCAAATGAATCCAATCAGCAGCCCAACTTTCCTGCAAATAATCAACTAACTCTAGCAAATATGGACGTGGAGGTTGCCTCCCACTCTTCATATGGCCACTGCTCTACTCTAACTGCATCCTGACATTCTTGCTGGAAGTTTTATATTTTGCTTAATTAGGGCATGTGTTTTTCTTACTGGCAAAACGTCTACAGACTTCAATAAGAGCAGGATTTGGACTATTTTTTTGAAGCTTCTCACTACTGTGTCTTCTGAATTTTACACACTTCTGTCCTCAGAGGTCACATGATTCAAAACCAGTCTCAATATCTGTGTGCAAACATAATATCCTTTGCCAAACAGTCAAGCACTACAGATGTGTGGATAGTAAAGAAAAAAAAATCAAAACCAAACCTTACATAACATTTTATACATGCAGTGGAGATGCACAGTATTTAGGAAAATTAAGGAAAAAATGAGATGTGATAGAAAAACATTTGCGTGACTGCACATGGGTAGGTGCACCTCCCCATATATTGTCCTCTATAAGGGAATGCTTCAAGTGTCATCTCCAAAAGTGAAATGGGGAGACTTGGTAGGAGGGGAAGCAAAAAGAAAAGAGATTTTTTCCTCTTTGAGCCCCTGCTTGGTGCCAGCACTGGTGTTAGACCCACTCAGTCTCCTCCCTCACCACACTGTGAAGTGCGTGTGGCCAGCAGAACTGGGATCTCTCATTCCCATGTCTCACAGGATAACCAGGCTTTCACACAAACAGCACTTGCACTCGAGTGCATTTGTCTCTGCTATTTCTTTATCTCCCCACAGAGCTTTGCTGCAGTTCAACACCTACACACGGTGCAATTTTATTTAGGATTCATTTTTATTAAATATCCAAAGTTATAAAGGATGCCATTGTTATAATTACTGAGAGCAACATCAAATACAAAAATGTAAGTGTAGCTAGACATCAGAACACAGCTTTTTCAGGACGGTGTCAGACTCCCCAGTGAACAAGTTTAGCTTTTGGTTTTGCACATCAGGGTTGGGGGGAAAATGGCTTGAGGAGCCCTGTAGAGGTGCTTTTGCTTCCCTGACTTCTCACACAATATTCTTTCGAATGAATTTAAGGCTTTTCTTGTCCAAATCCCCGCAAAAGTAACCACACTGCAGTTTTTCTACTATTATGCAAATAGATTAATCAGCCAACGCTCCAGTGAGAATTAATTTATATTTGAATCAAATGAGGCCTTAGATTCTTTATAGCCCAGCCCCCAGGCCAAGGCCTGGGCTAGGTAGCAACCTCATATTATTCATTTGACGAAATGTGAACTGACATAAATACCATGGCTAACTTTCAATCCGATTACCCCGTTACCTCACATCAATGCTCTCCCAGCCATCAGCCTCCAGCGTCCCTCCTTTCACCAGCACAGCCAACAACTGACAACTCCTCCCTGATAAACAAGCACCCACGCTGCCACCTCAGACCCCCACTCTTAAC
>NW_008240030.1:460757-465162 GCF_000691975.1 Corvus brachyrhynchos | reverse complement strand
AAGGTACTTTATTTTGTTTGTAGGAATTGGGGCACTAAACAACACAAAAATACTGTTTTGCTGGGGCTGTGATTCAAAGCTGCCCTTTCAGAGCTGCTGAGCACTTGGGGCACTAACAATAAACATCCAAAAAAATATGGGAGCATCATGTCCAGCCATACATAGATATTTATAACATGCATGCACACATTTAATTTAATACAGTCACTGACATCTGTTATCTTTCATTCTCTCCTTAACCCTTAAAAAAAAAAAAATTAAACAATGTTTGGGGCTACTATGTCCAAAGGTCAATATAAAGTGAACCCACATTTTACACAGCACCCTTATACTAAACGCATGTTGACAACCACTAAATTCTTTCTATTGCCTTGCACAGGAACTTGTTTTTTTAAAAGGCTTCCCCCCCTCTCCCTTTAAAACTGTAAGCATTTTAAAAGCTTGGCTAAACAATCCACCAGGTGTGAGAAAAGCCTTCTCTGTGCAAGCAGCTCTGTGTCAGAAAACCTACACTTTGTAATTAGATTAGCAGGCAAGGACTGAATAGCTCTGATCAAAACATCCCCCCTCTGCATATTGTTTATAGTGCATAACTGATAACTAAGCTTCTCTAGTCATGGTTAAAATCTACTTAAAAACAGGAGTCCTCTGCACTCTGCAATTTAAATGAAGAGGAAAAGAAAACAGTGCACATTCTTAAAAAGCTATATGTAATTACTTGGCTTTCTTGCTTAAACAAGGCTTGATTGGAAAATATGTCATAAAACAAACCCTGTGATTTAACAGCAGCTCCTCATAAATTCATCACTTAAAACACAGTTAAGGAAGTTAGAGATGTAGTTTTTACCATGAAAACATTCTTCATAGTGAACTCAGGAAGAGAAGGAAGACAAACCTCTTGGCCACATGGCCCCAGCACTGAGGGACATCCCAGATCCCTGTCAGGAGAGCCAAAAAACTCCTCAGCCCACGAGGATGACTTGACTTGTCCATCTTTGTGGATTTTTTCCATGTGGCCAGACAATCTACTTGTGTACTGGAGACAGTTTCCCAAAGTAAAGAGCAAGTTTGAAATGTGCTGACTTCCTGGACACACTAAAAGTGGGGTGAAAAAGAGTTGCATCACGTTAGAGAGCACATCATCCCTACCTGTTCCTTCAAAGGAAAGGCCTACACTCACCTGGATATAATGCTAAATGGAAAATAAAGTGCTCCCTACACCTTTCACACAAAGCTTATATATTTTTCTTGGAAAGAGTGAGGCTGTTTCCCAGCCCTGTTTCATCTGCCTGGAGTGCAAATATCCCAGTTTTGAATTTTGAACTCAGCCAGTCCAGTCTGACGTCAATCCATTTTTGTACTGGGGGGCCTGGGACCAGATGCAAATTCTTGTATGTCTCAGTCTTTCCAAAGAGAGATCTCTAATTTCTGCTTCCTCCTGCTAAGGTCAGTGCACCTCATAAATCCCAACATTATTTCAT
The DNA here is from genome assembly GCF_000691975.1 of Corvus brachyrhynchos. NCBI lineage: Eukaryota > Metazoa > Chordata > Aves > Passeriformes > Corvidae > Corvus > Corvus brachyrhynchos. The sequence goes on along the minus strand of NW_008240030.1, from coordinate 463,681 downwards.
CCTTCTTAAAACACTCCTTTTAAATATTAGGTCTGGTCAACCAGAACAGAGAGTAAAAAACTGCCTTCTCTTTGGCTAGAGGACACTGTGGAAATAGCAGAAGGTAACAAGAAGACATTCTCCGTTTTTCCTCTCACAAATCTGGGGACAGTTGCCATATACACAGCAGTGGATGGAAACTTTTCTGTGCTGTCCAGCCTGCTCCTACTTCTGCTGTAAGTGCAGAAGCAGGGAAAAGGCCCAGGCATGAATTGTCCTGGCATAGAAGTCCAGCCTCATTGCTCGAACTGCCTGGAGAGAGTGTGTCACTGATCACAGTCAGCAGTGTAGTCCTGTCTCTACACATTCGCCCATTGGTTTATTTATCTGTGGGAGAAGGAAACATTCACCAAAAAAGGATAGAAAATTTTTTTTATAGTACCATAAGGGAAAGTTAGGTAAAGATTGATAGGTGAGGGACTAAACTTCCATTTAAGACCTAAGACAGAACACTTTAAAAGACACTGGAGAAATACACCTTATCCTAGTACATCCGTGAATCAAGAGGCTGCAAATATAGCTTAAAGCTACATTAAATTCCTCTCTCCTGAGCTTTCTGGGTTTGACAAGTCACAGCCAGAGTATGGGTCCTCAAAAGGGCCTGTCCTGTGCCAGGACAACATGACTGTACCAGATTTCATCAAGTCAAACTTTAAATCGCTGAATCCTACCTGATGCCCCTAAAGACCTTTCTAGAGACATGAAATTTTATGCTCTCTGCCCTCTTATATTTTTAATGGAGAAGGAAAAACTGAGAGAAAAAAAAAAGACAAAAAGCATGACATGATGAGAGGGAAACATGTGAATGTGACCACTAAAACATGTTTTTTGTAAAGTAGTCCTCATTGCTACAGGTGGGACAAGAAACCTGAGAAAAGCTGTTTCATCTTATGAAGATCGTCTTCAAACATCCTGGCTGCCTCATTCTAAACTTCAGTTGTCTTTGATATTTCCCCCTGCAGTACCAAAACACTCCTGACAAGGTCCTGAAAGGAGACAAGTACATTCAAATTCTTCTAGGGCTTAACCCCACTGCATTGAAATTACCATGAGTTTTGCCCCTGACTTCAGCTCTGACAGAACAAGCAGCATTCTCGGGCCAAAGGCATGGGGAAAAGCTTTTCTACAACTCTCTTTACATGCTTGCACTCTCCTTAGTCTCAGAGATTTCCGTTTGCTTTCAGAAAGCTGAAGGCATAAATGGGCAACACACTTCACCGTCTATCTGTCCAATCTCATGGCTGCTGGAACACAAGTAGGGCATTTTTCTTCTGTTTGTCAGAAAGAAACACAATTCTCTGAGAAGGGATGTACTTTCAACGGGTTGGAGACGCTCCCAGGAGAAAGGCTTTGGCTATTTCAAGAAAGATTCTCAAGATCAAGGACCTCATCAGCTATTCCTGATAATGAAATGGAAGAGCCCTTCATCTCCGAACATCAGGAAGCTGCGCTGCTTGCAAACCAAACCCCAGAAGAAGGGTGGTCCTGTTCTAGTCTCCACGATAAGCCAAGTGTTTTCTGAGGAGAACAACTCTTTCTCACAAGTGGAGATCCAGTAGAAAATCTACTGGGTATGGTTACCTACCCCTGAGAATCCTGAAGAGATGTCCATGATGCCTAAGACTATGGAGCTGTTAATTCCTCAGGCATTATTGCTCCTTGGTTTTCTGTACCTGAAGCACCTCACTTGCTAAAAGCATCCCCAAGGGACAACAGAAACACAGCTATTTTCATTCATTTCACTCTCCATTTTACACAAAGTGACTGGGAACATAGCACACGGACCATATGGACCAGTGCTTGCTCACTCATTTCTCAGTGGTTCTATGAAGGCGAACCGTGAGGGGCAGTTTGTCATTCTTCTGTCAGAGCTCCAGAGATCACACTCCACATCAACATCTACAAGAATAGCTCAGTATTTCTGGAAACTAAGCATTCTATACCTATTAAAGAGGTCCACACATTTGGTCTTATCCTCTATGGATGCTGGACAGTTTACCAGCACCTTACAGACATGAACATAGCTGTGGTCAGGGCATGGTCTGTAACTGAACCATATAGCTGCAAACCCATTGCCTTAATGGACAAGGTCACAAATGCAATACTTACAAGATAAAAACACTAAATGCCCAGGGAATCCAATAATCAAAAACACTTGGAATTCATGTTTTATTTTCTTAAGATATTCCCGCATTTGAATTGTGAGGCCATTCAAGTATCTCAACAAGGAAATTTTGCACTTCTGTTTGCTAAAGAACTGTTACACAGTATTTGAGTTTCTTTTCCTTCCTTATCACATGGCTTTGAGTCCCACCAAATGATGCACAGGTTAATCTCTGTCAGAGGACCTTTTCAGCACCTTCACAGAGGACTCAGAGAGAAAAACACTCTCCCCACAACAGCTGTTTTCCCCACTGAATCATGACATCTGAAGGTATTTTCACCTGGAAGGAGCAAAGTGAGCCTCCCAGCCTATCACCATCCTTCTGGATACCAGCACATAGCTCGGGGAAGACTTTCCATTGGGAAAAGTGTTTCCACGTACCTGGGCTCTCATCAGCATCTCTCTTCTGAGTCTCCCTCCTAAACCTTCCCAGAGAGACTTAAGCCCAAAGGAAGTGCAGCATCAGCTGGCTGGCATGGAAGAATTCAAGGGATTGAGGGCTGATGATCTAGCACTTTTAAGAAAAGGTGTACAAACAAGAGAAGGTCCTGGGTTTATCGTACAGATAGTTAAATAGTGACTCTGTACTTTTTCTGAGAGACAGAGGTCCTTGTGTGATGTTCCAGCAGGAAGAGGGGTAGAAAGCAGCCATTAAATCCATTCTTGTGGCAAACATCAAGGGAGTGTGTGGGCTCAAGGACCCTCTATTCAAGGTGACAGC
>NW_008240030.1:459078-460699 GCF_000691975.1 Corvus brachyrhynchos | reverse complement strand
CCTGAGAGTCCTGTCCTCCAAACAAAGTCATCCTTCCGGTCTTAGCCTGGAGAATGAGGAACAGAACTGGGTCTTAATGAGTGGAAAAGTCAGGGGATCTTCAAGTCCCAGCACTTAAAATTGACCACTGCAGAGACATTTCAGTGGATCATTCAGCAGAGACATTTGCCACTGTCATAAGCAAAGGACCACAACTTCAATTTGCAGTGAGGAGGTAGGAGTACTCCTAAGAAATTATTTGAAAGACAAAAGGATTTTTAATTTTTCTGATCTACTTGAGCAACATGAGAGAAATACATTTTTGAGAAAATAAATGGGAAAATTTCATGTTCTGTCATCCTCCACCTTTCATCTGCACAGTCTAATTTGGAAACCCTTGGGGCAGAGACCACAACTGAAACAAGCAGGACCCTGCACACCAACATATGAAATCCAAACTGCCACTGTCCAATTCCCAGCAAGTTTCCACTGGGCCAAGTAATCATGAAATTGAGGCAGCAAATAAACCATCATACTGTATTTTGCAAATCCTAGCTCTCCAAAATATGCCAATCTTAGATTGTGAAAGGAATTGTTTTTCAGGAGTTTGTGTGGTTGTTTATTAGACAGATCAGTGGAGAAGAAAGAAGAGGGATTTTTCAACCCCAGATTATTTTTTTGAAACAAAGGTGGAGGTTGGGGAAAGGATAAAAGGACGAAATGGACAAAAATAATCAAATTTGGAAGAAAGGATGCAAATTAAACTGGCTTGGACGGAGTTAGTAAAGCACAAGCAAGACACGGAGACTAAACTAAAGTTAATTACTTTTGACATGATCAGATCATCTGGTTGCATTTCAGGCTGCATGCACTCTGGGCTGGCCAGCATGAATGGCGAGGGAAAAGAAAGTAACTCTCCCCTCGAGGTCCCTTTGCCAAGTCTGGGCTGTGCGCTCTGTCCGAGCTCCCTCTTTCTTTGCCCAGAGAGAGAGAGGGGGAGAGGAGAGAGAAACACAGTTAACCACCTGTCAGGGCTGAGGACACAATAAGGCAGCCCCCAAAAGAGCTTTTCATGCATGCGTAATATATTTGTTCAGCTATTCACTTAATGAAGCTGATAAATGTGATGCAAAACAATAGTCAAGTTAATCTATTTAGTAAAATGTTTTGAGACTCTCAGGCGATGTTAAGGAGGGTAGTGTGCTCGGGGACATTTTCATTTCAATACGCTCATCTCTTCCCTCTTAGGGGGGTTTCAAGCAACCTATGTGAATATAATTTCTTATAAATGTGTCTTTAATGGGTTTAATTCACCCTTGCCAGCTGTTTTTTTAGCTATTTTGTAAGAGCAAAACAAACGTGCCAGGCTTGGAAAGCTAGTTAAAATTAGTTTCGGTCACTGGGGCCAAGCTATATTTCCTGCAAACCATCTGCTTGATTGGCACAATAGAAGGATTTTCAAGAAAAGGGGGGATCTAGAAGAGCTTTGAACGAACCAACAGTTACTGTTCCTTGTGCTTGAATTCTAAAGGTGAAGACTTAGGTGTCTTAATACAGCCTCGCCCCCGCAGCCTCCATTCAAGCTGCCGGCATGGTCGATGAGCATCGTTAGGGGGCTGGGACACAGCAGGGACGGAGCATA
>NW_008240030.1:455591-458778 GCF_000691975.1 Corvus brachyrhynchos | reverse complement strand
GTGCCGGCCCGGCCCTGCCCAGCCCTTTGGTCTCCGGATTTGAAGTGCTGGCTCTCCCAATTTCATGCGGATTACCAGCCTCGGACCGGGACACACGCAGCTTCAACCCCCCACCTCCCCCTCCCTACCCCTCACCCGCCGGCAGTTGTGGGTTTGGGCTCTTTTTCCCTTTTTTTTTTTCCTTCTTCTTCTTCTTTTTCTTTTTACGTGACAAAGAAAGTGAGTGACTTTTAAGAAATAAATTTTAAGATAACGACATTAAAATGAATGGCAGGAAGCACAAAACTGCCTGAGCATAGGTCAAACGGCATTAGTCACAGGTTTTATCCTGAGACATTAGAATTCCCTTTCTCTTAAATGATCACTGCCTTTGAAAAGAAACTTCCAAAGGAGATCACTTAAAATAAGATCCTTTCGTCTGATTTCTTGGTTTCTTATGGTCTATCTTCCCTTTCAATAGATGTCTAGTCCCTTTTGCCGTGGTGCTTAAGGAATTCTTTATGAGTGTGCTCAGACGCATCACAAGCAACCGGGTCCACGCGTGCCCCAGCATGCGTTTGACCCAACCTTCCAGAAAATGTCAGCCCCTCTTTTTTAAAACCAGAGAAATTAGCAGCAGTTGGTCTATAGTGAGACAAAATGCCCCCAATGTATAAGTAAAGAAAGGAGTAAATCATCTCAAAGGAAACGTATAATGACTGTAAAAAACTAAGTGTTCTCGGAACAGCCCGGGCGGGGCTCAGCTGGGAAACGCTGGGATCTGGGGGCGGCTGCGAGAGGGGCAGGGAGCAGGGGACAGGGATGGGACCAGGGGCTGGCGGGGCGCCAGGTAATTATTTTATTGGGAAAGCCCCATTTACTCTTTCCATTCGCTGCCGTCCCGCTCGCTTGCTAAATAACACCCTGAGAGCAGCGCTGCGCTTTCTTTTAATTACCTGACGCCCAGGGTTGGGGGGAAAATGGCTTGAGGGAGAGCTGAGCCCGGAGCAGGGTGGGGCAGCCCCCGCTCCCCCCGGGCACCCCCGGCACGGCGGAGCCTGAACGGGGGCGGGGGGCAGGTGGCGGGGACCCGTCCGCACCCCCGAGCCCGCTGCGCTCTGCCTACGCCTTCCTTCCCCTTTTTCTTTACCTGCTAAGCATCAAGACCAGCAAAACTGGGGAGCGGGGGGAAACTGTGGCGAGGTTTTATTTCAAAGTGATGCTTTCAGACGGCAGACCTTCCAAGTCAGCCGTCTGCAGGTGCTCATCTGCTGGGGGCCGGCGAACAGCACCGGGAAAGCTTGTCAGGATCATAGAATTTCCAGGGCTGATTCCGTCCTCTCTAATAAATAACTTTTTGATTTGAATCAAGGGAGAGGTTTAACAGACTTTCTTTCTTCCCTAATGTGATATAAATCGCAGATGCACTTTTATTGAATGGTTAAAGCATCGACATGGAGATAATCAACACAAAACGTCCGGACAAAAACCATCGAGAGAAATAAAGCTGGTTAATAAGATTTTTGAGAAAGCTTTGTGTTAAAAAGTAAAAAGGGAAAACAGCTGAAGGTGACAGTTAGTTCATGGTTAATAGGATAAAGGCTGCATGGTTGAGCTGCACACTTCTGCTTGCAAAGGTTCAGACACACCAAAGGACTGAATGGGGTGCTTTTAAAACATAGGACATTTAACACATCTGTTATAGTCTTTAACAGAGAAATCAGGTAAAACCACTCTCAATAGTCGCTTTCATCACCCACCTCCAAAGGAAACTAACCCCACTTGCGCCTATTTCCATATTTGCCACCACAAACAAAACCTCTCTGCCAGAAGAATCCCTATTTACTACTTTCCCGTTAGACGATGCCATTTGTCCCTCGCACCAAAGTTAGGGGACTCCGGGCTCTGTCGCACTGACTAATACACCTTCCGAAATCCTGCACACGCCCACAGATAAAGAGCGAGATCAGGTGAATTTGGCTGCTTCGAGTCACTGACACCGACAAAGCCGAGAGTAGATCAGACAACTTCAGCCAAAGGGATCCAAACGCTACAAAGTTGTCTTCGTTTTCACAGCTGGAGGGTAGCGACTCTCAGTATTTTTAACGTAGATAAGCTACACAGAGGAGCAAGAGACTGAGAACTCGAAGGGGTTGCTCTGGTCCCACAAAGCTGCGCAGATCTCTTTTGTGTGCAATACTCAGATTTTGTGGGAGCAGAGCTCTTCCCGGCCACATCAAGGCTCACATTTAGGTCTGGGCAAACCTCTCGCTTGAACACAAGTACACGAGACTTTTACGAAGCTCGGATCTTGAAAGGAGAAGTTGACACCGCAAATATGCCTTATTCCGGACCTTCGATGTGCAGAGAGAAAACCAACCCCATCTACGCGCACTAATTCTGCCTCATACTAATAGCAGGAGCAGAATATGCTCAAAGCACGGTGGGATCCACTCTCCAAATGTGTTTCTCCCTCAACAGAGCTTGGTTCAACGTTTTCTAATTTGTATTTTCAAATCCACAAAACCCGTGCTTTTCTGAGAGCCCGCAGATAAGTTTCTATGAATATTTATTGATTTATTTCCTAAACTCAGCAGGGGAGCGGCAAATAAATTTAGTGCTTTCTTTAAATAATTCCCTTTCTACGAGGCAAGATGTCATTCGAAACTTTTAAATAGGCATTTAATTAGCCTGTGTGTGTTGCCTCTGAACAAAACCCCGCTGGGAGCCTTTGGAGTGCTGTATTCCAAAGAGGCGGTCAATATGCAAAATTGATGACTACACTTTCTTTGTGGCGGGGCCATTGTGCCCCGGTTGCTTATGAAGTCTAATCCAATCATAAATTGCAGCCCCGGACCAATGGAGAAGCCGGGAGCTCGCCCTGAATGAAGCTCAAGTGGAGAACTTTGTTGAACCCCATTGTTGGGGCTGTCACTTTTGAAAGAGCCTCAGCGGGGCTGACCACTATAAAACCCATGGTCCAGGAGGAAGGGGCAGAGAGAACTCCGCCAGACTCGCTGGCTGGATCTTTACCAACCCAGGTTTGCAAAGCAGAAAACAAAAGCAAACAAACAAACAAGCAGGCGAGCGGCCCCAGCCCGGCTCCGCGGACGGCCCCTGCGATGATGTTCCCCAGCCTCATCGCCCCGCCAGCCGTCTACCCCAGCCTCCTCCGGCCCACCCCCCCCCTCACCTTGCCTCCGTCGCC
>NW_008240030.1:436786-455374 GCF_000691975.1 Corvus brachyrhynchos | reverse complement strand
AGGAGAGGGGTGCAGGGGGAGGGGCAGCGCAGGGAGCCGGCTTAGGAAAGGGAGGGAGGACCCTGTCCCGAGATGCAGAGCCCTCCGGCATCGCTCGGATTTCGGGGGCGAGGGACAGCGCTGCCCGCGGCAGGTCCCTCTCCGCCGCCGGACGGAAGGGAGGAGCAGGCGGAGGGAGGGGTCCCAGAGACGAGGGGTCCCCCGGCCGTGTCTTCTGGCTGACCCTGTCCTCACGGGTGCCGCTTTGCTGGCAAAACCAGCAAAAGTGCCACTTTTCCTCGGCGGTTCCGGGTTCAGTCTGGCTCTTTTACTTTTTCTAAAAGTACCACAGCGTTGGTCTCCAGGACCAAGCGACAGAACCCAGCCTTGCCATGGGTCGAGTCCAACCGGTGGTTACCCTCCGTTTAATTTGATTTTATTTATTTACTAGAAACCTCCCCTGCGTTGCTTCAGAGCGTCCCGCCAAAGACTTTCTCCTTTCCGTACTTCGAAGGATCCTTCCAGCCCTTTCTCAGATCTTCCTATTTCCCAGGTAGGTGTTTCAAAATGTCCCTCTGCCGGCACTGCCCGCTGATATCTGCCGTCCCTCCGTTCCCCCCGGCGGGGTTATGCCGCAGTTCAGAGGTTGGAGGGAGTACAACATTCAAGCATCAGTCGCGCCAATTTGCTGCCCGATTTAGCACAGGCAGTGACTGCCTGACATTCCCTGCCCGCTCCTCCCGCTGATCCGCAAATTAGCCGGGATTGTCACGGTCCCGAGGCGAGGCGGGTCCCCCTCCCTCCCTCCCTCCCTCCCTCCCGGCCGGCCGGCGCTGCTGTTTCAGCACCAGGAGGAGCGGTCAGCTCCCGCCGCCGCCCGCGCTCCGCGCCCGCGCAGGGACGGAGGGAAGGATGGAGAGAGGGAGAGAACAGGGAGGGAGCCTCTGGGGGTCCCCCAAACCTTCCCGCGCCGCCGCGCTACGGGCGGGTCCAGCGCGCTGCGGCAGCGGCGTAACTGCTCTGCTGCACCCTCGCCTCCAGCCCCTCCGCCGAGCACTAACCCTTCCCTCCTCCACCTTCCCGGTTACACCGTCAAACACCGCCGTAAAGGCGAGAAAGCAGGCCACGGAGGTGTGATTCTTACAGCACTACTATAGTGTTGAGAGAACAATAACAACAACAACAACAACAAAAAGAAAAACAAAAAAATCCACCAAACAACCAAACCCGAAATCTAATTACACAAACAAGCTATTAATTTAAAAAGAAAACAGGGAAAGGGAGAGAGAAAAAAAAATAACCCAAGCTCTTCTATTCATCCTCTGGATAATGGAATTTGCTTCCTTTCTCCAGCATGTGAATAGCCTAACAAAAACAACTTGAGCTTTATAAATAGCTTTTCATGTCCATTTAATGAAAATGATTTGGGGAAAGAGACGATTGTGCCATCAGTATTCTCCCGAGGAGCCTGGCATGCCGTTGTGTTTAGTTTGAAAGTGTAAATCTCTTTTGTTCCAATAATATATGGCGTTAGCTGCTTGTCCTCAGTCTTTTTCTGTTAGTTCATTACTACACAATTACCATTCACGCTTCATTAGCATCTCTGTCTCTCTTGGGGAGGTTCCCCCCCTCCTTTTTTTTTTAAGGCGAAACTCTGCCCTTTTTTATCATACTAATGCCATTGGGAACCAGGCAGTGTGCTAATTAGCTGTTACTTTTCATGTCTTCGAATTGAATTCTCCAACTTTGGGGGGGGGAGGAGGGAGAGAGAAGAGATTATTATAAAAAGATGAATACTGATTGATCAAAACTGCATCTGAAGAGGAGCGGTTTTGTTCGGAATCAGAAAAGTCCTCATTTTCATCTCGAGCATAATAAAGCATCTGAAATGATAAAAGCATCTGAAAAAAATCAAATGCTTCTGAGTGGGAGGGAGAGCTTTTTTATTATACCTCTATCTTAGCTGGTACGCCTCGCTTTGCCTTTTCAGGCCGGAGACCTTTGAATCTCCCAACAAAACCGGCCACCATTGACCCATTTTCCACATTTGAGTTGATAGATCTAATCCCGGCGATCGCTGCCTGAAAGGGGGCGGCTGGTTAAGCCTCAAGCTCCTTTTCACCGCCCCAGGTTGATGAGCGCCCGCCCGGAGGGCAGGGAGGGATGGTGGGGGCCGGTCCCGCTCTGCTCAGTGCCGTGTGTCCCTCCCACAGCTGCCTCCGCCGTGGTCCCTATCCCTGGCACCTTCTCCTGGCCGCTGGCTGCCCGGGGCCAGCCCCGCCGGGGGATGCTGCGCCGCGCCGTCTTCTCCGACGTGCAGCGCAAGGCGCTGGAGAAGATGTTCCAGAAGCAGAAGTACATCAGCAAACCCGACAGGAAGAAGCTGGCAGCCAAGCTGGGCCTCAAGGACTCACAGGTGAGAGAGTCACCAGGTCGGGGTGTGTGGGGAGCCAAGATTCCCCCACTCCCGGAGGAAGCTTGAGAGGAGGGGGGAGAAGGGGATGGTAGCAGGGAGAACATCCAAAGCAAGTTACAGATGGCACGATTCCCAGCTGGGTGAGTAGGACCACAGCCTTATTGCCCCCGAGCTCTCTCCTAGGGCCCTCCAAAGATCAGATTCTGTGGTTCCTGCTAGCTTTAGTATGGGCATGTGCAGGGTTTTGAGAGTGCAGCCAAAACACCTTTTCTGGTCCCTGCTTTACTGAACCATTTGCCTTCTTTGTTGCTTTGTCCCCTAGGTGAAGATCTGGTTCCAGAACAGGAGGATGAAATGGAGGAACTCCAAAGAAAGAGAGCTCCTCTCTTCTGGTGGCTGCAGAGAACAGACCCTCCCCACCAAGTTCAACCCTCACCCAGACCTCAGTGACGTAGGCAAGAAATGCTCAGGAGAGGAGGAGGAGGAGGAGGAAGTTCGCCCCGTGTGCCCGCCCAGCCCCCGGCATCCCTTAACCTACCACCCGTCCCCGGAACATCTACACCTGAGGGACAGACTGGACTCCCAGATGTCTCCTTCTCCATCCCATTCTAGCAGCCCCAGCAAACCTTCAGACTTCTCAGACTCAGAGGAAGAGGATGATGAAGGGGAAGAAGAAGAGGAGGAGATAACAGTCTCTTAGATCCCTTGCCTGCCCCTACCATCACATGGGGACACTGCAAAGATGTAAATAAACCAGAGTGCTATAAATTGAAGAGGTGCTGTCCCACCCCAATGTCCACATGCTTCTTCAGTACAGGTTCTTTATCACAATAGCTGCAAGACTTCCTTCTCCCTGGTATTCCTCATTTGTTGCCCTGTGTGGAGGTTTTCGTGTTCCTAATACCTGCCAAACTTTTCATAACTCTCTCTGCTTAACAAGCAATATTTGCTCAATTAGCTACCTTCTCCCAAAAAACAGACAGGCAGCTCCTGGCTCTACAGCAGGGAGGAAAGGGAAATTCCCCTGTAGGAAAGGAAACTTCTTCCCCCAGATAAAAAAACCATCAAAAATACACTATAGATGGTGTGACCATTTTTATTACCTTTCAAGTGAATTTCCAGCTACCTATATTACTTCAGCTCCTACTGAAGACTTGTCTGATCTAGCAATCCTTTCCTCCAAAATAAATAACCTTGAGGGACACAGACCAAGCACTGCCTCCCTCCTCACCCCAAAGAGAACCATGCTTGTGCAACAGATCCATTGATACCCCTGGAATGACTTTGAAGGTATCATGCAAGCATGCCCTGTATAATGGAGATCCTATACATTTATGATTTTCATTTTAATTTATTCATCAATATTGTGTTCAAAGCACTGTCTGACCCACCTTCTTGTCCACAGGTTTGTGCTTATTTTCCACTTTGCTTCTGCTATCCGTGGTGTGGACAGAGGAAAGTGGATACACCTCTTTGATTTTTAACTGAACTTTGCTGTCTTTGCACAGCTTATATGAACTGTACACTATTTTGTACACTTACTCTGTATGGGTGTTTTATACCAAGGTTATTGTCAATGAATATAACAATGGCTCAACAATGCTTCTCTCTTTTTTTTTTTTAATTAAATGACAGCTAAACTACAGGCAAATGCAGCTGTTTAATTGTGTAACTTATAAAGAAACATTTTTATTTTGTATTTTACTGTGTACAGACTTTAAATATGTATATATATTAAAGTGGATGATTGTCAAATTAAAAAAAAAGTAGATTTCCAAATTTGATCATTCAGTAATACTTGGTTCTGGTTAACAGGTTGTTGTAGTGATGCCTTTTCTTGGTCTTAAAATCAAGAGTCAAACACAATTAGAAGGGAGAAAGGGATTTCACCTCGGTATTTATTTTAAGGATCCTTAGGGTGTACATGTCCAGGTGGAATGCACCAAAATGCACCCCACAAAATGCACACCCCAAAAGATTGGGTATAACATTATAGGTCTTACTAATTAGCATATCTATCAAAGATTCCCCAATGAGAGGCTCAAGTGAACCTCCCCTCCCCAAGGAACCTTCCCCTGGATGGTTCTATCTTAGTTTACAGAATATGTTCTGGAGAGGACCTTGGGGTCTGGGGCACACTGATCCCTAACTACGAAGCTTCTAAAATGTTGAGTCTCTCAGCTTGACAAACAAGTCCAAGAATGTAGGCAAAAAGCACCAGGAATACAGAAGTTGTAAAAGATATAACAGGAGTATAAAAGAAAAGGCAAAAAATCATCGTGGCATCAGTAGCTTGTGTCTGGAAGAGGAAACTACCTTTTATCAACAGTATAGTGATCCAAAAAGAATTTATCAGCTTCAAATTATGAAACTTTACAAGAATATCTACCTGCCTTTTAACTAGGGAGCAACTGACCACACATCACTGACTAAGATGCTACAGTTTGTAGACTGGGAGCAGGTAATTAGACCATTCTTACAGGGTAGAGAAGCAGAATGAAAGAGATACATTTAACTCTTCAGCCCGGAGCCCAGTCGAGGATCACTACTACAGCACCAGGCAAATCCATAACCACCCACCTGCTTTTTGGTTCTATCTTTCTGCTGCACTCTACAGAAATGTGGGTTTTGCCTTGCATACAGGTAGCAGAGCTCTTCTGAAACAGAGATTTCATTACAAAACTACGTTTATTTTCTACTGCCTGGTTTCTAATGCCCACCATTCGTAACACACCAAAACAAAAGAAACAAATGCAGCAGATGTCCCCTGGACCCAACTCTCCCTCTACGCTCCACTGCCACAGCCACAAGGGAAGGTATGAAAGGAAAAAGAGAGTGAACCCATTTGGAAGGGACCTAAAAAAATCTAGTCCAACTTCAGGGCTGGCCAAAAATTAAAGGTGTTACTAAAGGGTGCTGTCCAAAAGCCTCCTGAACACTGCCAGCCACAGGGCATGACTAGAAAGGCTGTTCCAGGTCTTTAACCTGCTTCCAATTAGGTAATAGGGCACATCTAAGCTGGGACTCATTGTCACATTTCTCATCTTCTACCTCTCTAAGCCATTAGCAATTGATAACATACACCTGAGATAGGTGAAATGGAAAACGAGATGGAAAAGACATGAACAGTATTTATCCCACAAAATACAGTGAAACAGCAAAAGTGTTTGTTGTGTTGTTGTTTTGTAAAAGCCATGCACAAAAGAAAAGCAGAACAAGGAATTCACTCGCTGCTTCCCACGGGCAGGCAGGTGTTCAGCCATCCCAGGAGAGCAGGGCCCTATCACAGCTAATGGTTGCTTGGGAAGACAAATGCCATCACTCCAAACATCCACCCCCTTCTTCCTTCTTCCCCTCACTTTATATCCTGAGCCTGATGTCACATGGCCTTGGGTCAGTTGGGGTCACCTGTCCTGGCTGTGTCTCATCCCACCCTCCCATGCACCCCTGACTCCCTCTCCCGTGAGACAGAACAAAAAGCAGGGAAGGCCTTGGCTCTGTGCAAGCCCTGCTCAGCCTTAACAAAAACATCTCTGTATTATCAACGTAATTATTAATATCTATATTATTGTGCATTCAGCACAAATCCAAAATACAGCCCCCTACCAGCCACTGTGAAGGAAACTTACTCTACTCCAGCCAAAACCAGCACATTCAGTAAGCATAAGGCTGTAGTTAAGTAACTTATAAAGACAGATATAATTCAAAACACAATTTGTTTTAAAATCCAGATGCTACTCCAGAGGCCACAAGTGCCATCACATGTATTACAGCACTCTAGAAAGGAACATGTCCAAAATAAGAAAGGTAGTGCTTATACAAAACCCCTCCTGAATCACTGTTCAACAGAAACTGCTGATCTTCTTACACCCTCTGCTCTTTACATCTTCTCTGCACTAGAAATGCTATCAAAAATAACTATTTAAGACTGCTTCTTCCGGCATGAAGGCTATTACATCTTATACTGCTAGACAAATAGCCTTACTAGAGTAACATGAAATTGCCACAACAGAGAAAAATCCTTACCCAAAAATGTGACACTTAATGATCTTACTCTTTTTTCTTTTCCCATTTCAGAGTCTTTCTTTTTAATAGCACCAAGAACAGTGTGCGACTACCAAGCACAAACATTTGAGATTCAGGGATACCTTAATATGAAATTAAAGAGCTCGTTTTTATTTACCAACAGCTGCCAGACTGCATCTGTGGCTGCAGGAAGGGGATCTTCTTCTCCAACACTTCCCTTTTACACTCCAGATGAAGAATCCAGAGTTCACAGCTACCATGGGATGGCTCATGTGGCACAGCTGTGCCAAGGGAAGCACTGCAGAAGTAGCCACCCTGTCTGAGGTCTAATGTCAAAGGCATAAACTTATTCTCTTACCTCAAATGTGGAGATATTCTAGTCACATTAGGAGGCCCTAGAGGCAGCTGGGTTTGTCCTGGTGTGCACGGCATTGGGAGTTCAGCTTGGGTGTATTTCTGAGAGCAAAATGTTCCATAATTTGCTGTTAACAGCCAGTGTCAGAGGCCACCTCCTCCTATTTCCTGAAACAAGCTCAGCCCTCTCTTCCTGTCTCTCTCTTTACTTTTAATGCAGCTCTCTGTATACTTTGGGAAAGGAGGAAAGGTGGTAAGAAGCCTTCACAGAGATGGAATAATTTCCATAATGATTAGCAGCATCCAGAGTTTTGGAAGCCTTGGTCATCCCATGTGTAATACCCATAACAACCTCTGTTTCATGATACCAAAGAGCTCTTTTTAAAGAGCCAGCAGCCCAGAGTGTGTGCCTTTTCTTCCTTCTCAGAGGGAAATCTCTGAGACTGGGAAATGGGTAAGGCAGAGAGGTAGATTTAACTTTGGTGACTGAGAGCTCAGGGCAGCAAATTCTCAACTATTTTATCCCTTAAGAAACCAGCTGGTTCAACATCTGTGCCTGCCAGCGTGGGAGAGTGGCTTTTGGACAGGGGGAGAAAAGGAAATAAATCACTTTCTCAGGGAGTCTGTGCTGTTGCTGCCTGCAGAGCTGTTGGTGACAGACCTGGAGTGTGTCCCTCTGGTCCCACTGCCTGGTCAAATGGCTTCTCAAGCAGTGCCCTGCACAAATGGGGCAGCTGGATGTTTTCCCCCCCAGCCACAGCCAGGCAGACAAGGCTCCTGCACAGACATTTACTGGGAGCAGGTTGAGAAATAATAAAATAAAATAAAATAAAATAAAACAAAATAACCCTTTTGAAGAATATCTGTCCTCCAGAAAAGTTTGAACATTACAATAACCTTTAAGAGGTTAAGTAGAGCGCATGATGCAAGGCCACAGTTTCCAGAAGCAACCAGTGAAGGCTGAGGGTGATGACAGGAGATTAAACCCCAACCAGTTCTAAACCCCCATCCTACAGGAAACTAGATTGGTTTGAAGAGACCCAAGGTCAGTCCTAGAAAACACTGATGGCATTTCAAAGTCTTTGCCTGGGAAGTTCAAGGTAGGGTTTGACACAAGAGCTGTGGGCTCTGTTACTGTGAGGAGCAAGAAGGCAGAGTCTCATTCCAGGGTGTGTTCCCTCTCCAGGCCCAGCCACGTGCCAGTGTGTGTGCATGGGCTGGGAGAGAAGTGATCAGACTGAAGAGCAGGAAATGGGATCTGTTCCCTTGATTTGCTTTTCTAGCACCTGGAACTGCCACACTGCTGTGTCTGAAGAGCACATTGCAGAAATGCTCAGCAAGGATGGGAAAGATCACCCCTTCTGCTGTCCCCTGTCATCAAGTGATCTTAATTGGACATCTTTAGGGCTCTTGTATTTTTGAACCAAGAGTGAACCTGATATAAATAAATAAAGTCCTTCAAGCTCCAAAAACACATCAACACCACTTTCCCAACCCACATGACAGGGATTTAACACCAGGGAAGCCCAGCAGAGTAAGGCCTCACAGGAGTGCCTTTACTGGACATACACAAGTGCCAGGTGTGCTGCTTTTATCTAATTTTCCCTCCCATGTAACCAGCAAAATGCTAAAATATTTCATTAAATCATACAGCAGCATGGGTTGGAAGACATCTGGAAAGATCCTCTGGTCCAGCCTTTTGTGGGAAAGGGAATCTAGGTGAGAACTGTTACCCTGATCAACTGTATTGTGAAAAACCTCCATCAATGGGGGCTTCACCACATCTCTGAGGAGATTGTTCCACAGAATGATTGTTCTTTCTGTAAAAAACATCTTTGTGATATCGAGATAAAACCTCTCCTGGTGCAACTTGTACCCATTGCTCCCTGTCTCCTCCATGTGGCTCCTTGGGAAAAGAGAACATCCATCCTTTGTGGCTGCCCTTTAAGTACTAAAGTCCTGCGATGAGATCCTCCACAAGTCTTCTTCAGGAGAAGACCTAATTGCTTCCATCTTTCTTCACAGGGCAGGTTCTCATACCCCTCCTAGCTTTAGCCAAGCTTAGCCTTCCTAAATGCAACTTTGCATGGCCCAGCAAGGTTCTTGTAGTCCTTGATGGGTATTTGGCCACCTTCCCATGGTCAGTATTTATCTTTTTTTTTATGTTTAAGCACATCCCAAAGCTGACTGTTAAGCCAGGGTGGTCTCTTGCTCTGCTTTCTCCCTCTCCCTTTGTAGGGGTTGGACTGCTCCTGAGTAACTCCCAGCCCTTATAAGCTGCTTGTGCTCTCCATGGATGCTTCCCACAGACCCTCACAGCTGGGCTCTGAGCATATGGAAGTTTCAGGAGTGCCACCCCTTCTGAAATTCAGAGGTTTTGTCCTATTAGTTGTCTTCAGTGGGCTTAGGAGGATCTGAAACTTCACAATGTTGTCATCACTATATCCAAGGCCACCACTGATAGTTATGCAGTAAAGTAAATATTATCAGGTTGTGAGCGCTAAATCCAGGCAGCAATGTGCTGTTCTGGGCCACCATGTCCAGCATCTGCAGCAGGAAGTGTTTCTCAGTGCTTTCCAGGATCCATGTGGATGATTTGGGCACTGCTGTACAGAAATAGATTGTTTAACAGTCAGAACTGATTTGGGGCTGGAGGGAGTGTCTGGCAGCAAGTGTGAAGCTGAAAATTGTGCAATAACATTGTCAGAAATCCTGTTGTGCATGAGGTTCAGTGGCTCACACAGACCTGATCTTAGGAGGTTGTTCCTTCCCACCGGGCTTAGGTTTTCTGTCCTAACTCCTCTTTTGCACTGGGTGGTGCTGGTTCATCACAATCCCAGTAAAGAGGCACTCAGACCTGCTGAGGTATCAAATGCTGTTTGTTAGGGCTAGATGGGAACAGCAGAGACAACCTTCTGTCCCTTTAGATGCTGAGAACCCCCAGCGGAGCAGCACCCACACACAGCATCCTGGCCACACCCCATCCATGGGTGTGGGCATTCAAGCTATCACAGGAGGGTGTTTTCCTACAGCAAAAGAACTCCATTAACCATTTCTGCTGACAAACACAAAGGATGTACCCACGAGAATTTCTTGCTGCATGGTTAGACAAAGCCCCGGACACACGGATGGCTCAACTCCTCGTCACCCAGCAGGAGCTGCAGGCCCCTCTGTTTGAGTGGGCTGAGCTTATCCTGTGGACAAGGGGTTTGTGCCCCACAACGCGGCTCTGAAGGCCAGCCTGTCCTCATGGCACAGGGCAGAACAGCACAGCACAGTCCTGGCCATGCTCAGGCTCACTGATAACGGGGATCACCAGCTCCACAATGGGCTTTCAGTTAGGATCCATTGGAAGCACAACCTCTTCCCATCTGCCTGTGGATCCCATCTTATGTAAGGTCCTTCAGACTTCATAATTGCCCAGCCCCACATGAGTGGACTTCCTAGAGGAGTAGGAGGAATTATCCATGTTTAGCCAGGGCATGGTCTCCACCCCCTGTGACATCTCTCGAGCCTCCAGCAATGGAGCAAATCAGAAATACCTGTGTCTGAGCAACCTGCTCTTACTGAAAATGTCCCAGCTCATTGCAGGGGGTTGGACTAGATGACCTCTATAGGTCCCTTCCAACCCAAACCATTCTGTGATTGAGGAAGGAGAGCGGAACATGGATTTTTCTGTGTGGCTAAGCCAACAAAGACGATGATGGGGAAGGTTTTGCCTACAGTCAGCCCCACTGCCAGGGGCAAAGATGAAAGTTGTCCTCAGCTGCTGTGCTCTGCTCTAACTCCCGAAGCCCAGATTGAACATCCACATCAGAAACCAAAGATAACCCTTGGTTATCACATCTGCCATAGAGATCAGTGTCAGGATCCTGGGCATCAGTAAAGTGATGAAATGCACAGAAAGTGTGGAATGGAGGATGGGAGCCTGCAGGGTATCAGGAGGAATTTCCTTCTTGGTTCTTGAGGCGACTACTCCAAAGTACCAGTGGAAAAGGTCAGAGGAATGAGAAGGATGTAAATACATATCACAGGCTGCAGACTGAATTTGTAAAATGACTCCAGACAATTTCCCTTCTCCGTTGCAGAAAGGAAGTCAGCACTGATCCTATGGTGCTGAGAAATGATGAGACGGATCCAGGAAGGACATAAAATGAAATAGGATGTTAGAAACAGAAAAGTAGGAAAATAAAGGTTAAAGAGAGGATGAGGTAAAGGAAAAAAAAAGTCAAGGTAAGCGTACAGGACAGTGTGCATAGAGCAGAGAAAAGAATAAAGTGGGAAAGGGACAGGGCAGCCAGAAAAGGAAAGGAAGAATTCCTGATAGTAAGCATTTTGGTGGCAGTCCAGTATGGATTCAAAAATTGTCCAAGATCAAGACTGAAGCATTTTCCAGGACCAAGTCTAGGACATGCAATTCTGTGAATCAAAGGAGGTTTACAGAACACAGAAAAATGTGCTTGAGCATGTCCAAAGCAATTCTGCCTCTGGAAAACTGCTGTGAAGGACAAAGCCCACACTACACATCAGCTCTGAGCTACCATTCACACTGCTGTGTCATTAGAAGTATTTTTAGATCGAACAAGCTTGAATGCAGATCATCGGTTTGCAGCAGAACTTGGATTTTCTTTGAAGTTTTTTACACGTGAATCTGTCCTACCAACATTAATCATTCAAACAGGTGATAAGTGGACACGGAACTGCCAAAAATGCAGAAATATGAAGAGAGTAAGTCTCCAGGAAAAAAAAAAAAAAACCTTAGATTTTAAGTGCAGAGGTGTTTGCATTTATCCTTTCTGAATAGAGAACTTCAACTTTTTTTTTAGTCAGAGTATTTATTTGCCATGAAGGATAATAGTTTCCTACATGTTTTTACTGACCATGTATTTATTACTGTATAACCATATTGCCTCTACCAAATGGGTGAAGAGCAACCTCTCTTCTGTGGAATGTGAAGGTTGTCCAGAGGGGTGGGAGATGCCCCTGGAAGCATTCCAGGCCAGACTGGATGGATGGGTGAGGGCTGTTGCCACCTTTTCACAAGCACTGACAAAAACACAACAAAACTAAAGGAGCGAGCCCCACGATCTTCAAATGAAAAATTACAACATGGTGATGAAGAAGGGATAAAAAGCTCTGGGAAGCCACAAATCTGAATAAATAAGCATCAATTTTATTGAATCGTGAATAATTTAAGACTGGTACAATCATCAGCTTTATTCTCCATGACACGGGGTGGGGAAGGGGTAGAAATGGGGAGAGTGAGAAAGGGGAGGCATGATCTCAAACAGACCATTCACAAATTCCAATCCTAAATGAGAACTGAAAATTAAATAGGGAGAGGAGCAAATGGAAAACATCATAAACGTACACAAAATACTCAATTCCTAGTTTTCTCTTTAAAAATGGCTAGAAAAAATTCATCAAAATGCAGCACTTTTAATCAAATATTTACATTTCTATGTTACAATGAAAAAATGTACATCTTATAGAACATATTTCATAAACTGTTCCACTGGAAACGACTAGATCAAAACAGCAACCTTCCATTTAATATCGACAAAGATTTTTTTGCTTTGTTTTTGTATATTATTTTTTTCTTGAAAGAAAATTGCCACATTTAGACAAGATTTCATACACATAATATCGAAGTTAAGCATCAAGAATGAAATATCAGTTTGCTTCTTTCAAAATGTACAAAAAGGCTAACCAACCCCCTCCCTCCCCTTCCCCAAATAAACCACATCTCATTTATGGCCTGTATCATTCTTGGCAGTTCTGAAGGAAAGAAAATGGTTTATTCTCTCTCAATTTATAACTCAACACGAATGTTGCATAGAATCTTGCATTTCTTGTTGATATTTTTTTAAACAAGCCAACTTTGTAAGGAGGGAAAAAAAGGAAAAAAAAAAAAAAAGGAGGTGTTTTGAAAAAGCCTTAAATGAGAAGGAAGTCATTTAAAGAAAGACTTAATCTACGAAAAGTCTTGATAAAAACTATGATGTGTGCACAACAGGTAACCCTGCTTCCCGAAGTTTCAGAAAGACACGGAATATTGTGATGCTCAGAATGACTAGCCTATTCAAAATTGCCTCTCACTTTAAGCCAAGCTAGTGTCAATAAAAAATAACAGGTAATAGAAATTTCTTCCTGAGCTTAAGCACAGGATTAAACATGAGGGAAAAAAAAATACCCCGTTCCCCACAAATAAAACACCACTTTAAACATGTCTTTTAGCACTCAGTTAAAGGTCAACCGAGACATTTTCTAGGATAGCAAGTCCATTTAAAGCCCTAGCCCTGCAACTGGATTTTTTTTACAGGCACATGCTCTATCTGCACGGATTCAGTTGGGGGATTAGGTACCAAAATTCACAGTAGTAGCAGGTAAAGTCAGTGCTGGGAAGCAGAATTGTCAACACTACTGGAAAAACTAACTTCTCTCAAAGTCATCATCAGCATGCTATGGATTTGATTCCATACAGATCTATCCCATTTTTTACAGTACCAATAACTGGATTAGGAAAATTGGCTGAGTAACCTTTGTTATCCATTCAGTGAAATAATTAAATCAGAGTTCATAAGGTTAAAACAGTAACAACACCAAGCTCTTCCCCCCCATCATTAAAATATTTAAATTTTTCCTTTTACAATATTTTTCTTTTTTAAAAAAAAAAGTCATCAGCACTTAAAAGTTGTAACAGGAGCAGATTCAAGACCAGCTTAGTAAGACAAAGTACAGTTATGTTACAGAAAGTCATGAGGTATAATAAAACGATCCTCTCAAGCTGAGCCACAGAAGCATGAATTTGTCTGTTACGTTCCTTTAAACCCACAAGCTCTTAAAAAAGTGTTTGTAATAAGATTTCTTTCTGTACATTGAAAAACCAGCATATTCCTGTAATTTATTATAGTTGAAAGCTTTTTTTGTCCCTCCTGCATGGATAAAACAGCTCTTCAGTGATTTATTAGCTGCGGATTGATATGAACCTGAAATGTTATCTCATTTCCCTCCTTTTTTTGTCACATTTAAACAAATTCTAGTATCTCACACAAACAATATTCACAGCAACTTATGATATTTCAAGAGATGACTTTAGCCCTGTTTCTTTAAATAAAATCCCATAATATACAGCACTAATTTAATCAAACACAATTAGTACAAAATAAGGCATCGCTTTTAAAAGTCAGCACCAAAGGAGAGCTGGAAAGGCTCGTATGAATCCCTACGGAGGAGTGAGGTGGTGGCTGAGGTACAGCTGACATGCTGGGGATGGTGGTGTCACCAGGAAAGTGCAACTCTTTGGGAGGTGTTCTTGTTCCCCAACAGAAGTACAAGCCTTAACACTGATAGTGTGGGTATGTGCGTTCACAGAGGAGGAGAAACCAAACCAGGTTCACAGCTCTGCCACAACTCAAAAGCGTGGCACAGCTAAACTCAAAGCACACAGTACTCAGTACCTTATCTTCTTTTTTCTAGACCTGAATACTGCTAAAATAGTTATTTTTTTTTCTTTGCAATTAAAAAGAAAAGTCATGGAAGTCAGTATTGTCACCAGAGAAGCTCTGGAACTGCCACAGAGCTGAATTTTAATTAACCCCCTGGTTAATTAAAACCAGGTTGTGCTGATTGGAATGAAACCTCTGAACAAAACCCAAAGTTTTTAGAAAACAGCTGTAACATTTCATGGAATTAAAAACTCAAAGTCTGACTCACCCCTTTGCAGGGGTGTAGCTCACCTCTGTGTACAGAGCTCACCATGCCTGTGCACTGCCAAGGGTCCTTTGGAGCTGTAGGACTTCATGGGGCACAGCCCTTCCACTGACTTCTGTGAAGGAGGGAAGCCCCCTCTCCTCAGGGTGGATCAGTGGGATGTAAATGCCACAGAAGTCAGCCCAGCTGGTGGTGTGGATGTAAGTGGGAAGAGAATTGGGCCCTGACTAGCAAAGGGCTACCTGATCTTTCACTTGTAGCAGGATTGAATTGTTACACAGTGTTTGAAAAAAACCTGATTTGTTCAGACTGTATATATATTTTTATATATTCCTATTTATATATATATAATCTTTATAAACACGAAAGAAAGCCAAGGTCTCAGACTGGCAAGGAGAGCAGCGTTTTTTGTTTTTGTTTTTTTTTTTCCTTTTTTCTTTTTTTAGTATTTATCCAAACTTCCCTGTTTTGCAGCTTTGCCTTCACTGAGTATAATTCCCAAGGCAAGTGATACCGCTATAGCACCAGAACTATATGAAGCTGAGTTTAATCCACAAAGCTGATTGGTAAAAGTCCAGCCCTCACGTAAATGTGTTTGGTCAGAAGCAGCAAAGGCAAATATTCCCTCTCCCCTCTCTTTCCAGACAGTACATGGCACAAAGCTGTTTGCTTCATAGCTGTGAAGTTGCCCCCCCGGTCCCTTCAACTTAGTAATGATGATTATTTTTAACATCTTCAGGATCTTAGGCATGAGAGCTTACAGCAACTAAAAAGAAGGAAACAAAGGAATAGTGCAGTTCTCATCATCGTCAAAAGAAAAACAATATAAAGGTCGCTTGGGTTGCCTGCACCCAGGTTCAAGATTGCTCCAAGTGTCTTGTTCTTGCAGCTCTAATACTGAGATCCCAGCCCAGGAACGTGTTCTTTTCGTGAGTCTGTGATCAGGGCTCTTGCCAGGTGGAAACAACCTCTCTCTGTCTGAAGAAGATCACAGCGTCGACTCCAGGGATGAATCCAGGATGTCATCGTGATGGCTGTTGCTGTTGGAGTCGCTGTCATAACTCTGGGGACTGGAGAAGTTGGCTGCCTCCTGCAGTCTCATTAGCATGTTCATCTGCAAAGGCAAGGAAGCTCATGATTATTTGTATTCTGAGGTAGGAACAGCATTAACTCCACACAACAGCTCCAGTGGCATTTGCTTTGCCAGCAGGCAAGGAAGGAAAGGAAGGAACAAGCGGGGTAAGCAATACCGAGACTCAGAAAAGGGGTGTGACTGTAAATCACAGCAGCATTCAAGTTACTGATAAAACACAGGCTTTCCAGTAAAGGAGAAAATGAGACAACAGCCATAGAGCAGCTCCTGTTTCTAATCCCTAGAAACAAGGAAAATGAAATGGTTCTGCTGTTCCAGACAGGAGAGCTTACCAGAGGATCTCCTTCAGCATCACTCACTGGAACTTGTTTGCTGGTGGAGCCTTCCCGGGACACGGAGTAGCCGTCAAAGCCCACGTCCTCAGGCCGCAGCTGGAGCAGAGGAGGCCACTCGTGGTGCTGGGGGGTGGCTGCCCAGGGGTAAGTGTCCATCACCCACTTGGCAGGATCCTCCCAGGGCGCTCTCCTCCCATACAACTGAAAGAGCACAAAACCACGTCAGACGTTCCAACCATCTCATCCAGTGCCTCCCTAACTGAAATGAACGTGCCGTGGTTCTTGGGCTGCAGGAAACACTTCTCAAGCAGGGCTGAACATGAGGTTTTCCTTACCCTAATGAAACACAAAGCCCTTTGTGATGGCACTAATTTGAAAGCAGCTGACCACCTTCTCTGAGACTGCAGTGCCCTTCTCTTGGAAGGAAGAAATGCCCGAAAATAACATCACCTAATAAAGTCAACTTTAAACAGTGTCAGCACACAAAAGAAGCCATCAGTGCTGACATCTGGATTGCACTGGCAGCTGCCTTACAAACTGTCATCCATGGAATGTGGAGGAGGA
Organism: Corvus brachyrhynchos; assembly: GCF_000691975.1. Taxonomy (NCBI): domain Eukaryota; kingdom Metazoa; phylum Chordata; class Aves; order Passeriformes; family Corvidae; genus Corvus; species Corvus brachyrhynchos. Next base: position 438,894 of record NW_008240030.1, on the reverse strand, counting down.
AACCTGAGATCTGTCATCAGGCAATAATGATGGATGTCAAGGCATAAAGTTTTCAAGTCAGATTTTTTTCATATTCAACCAAGAAAAAGAACCAGCAGCATTTGTCTATGGTCAGGTTTCTAAGTAAGCAAGCTCTGTTTCAAAAACATTTTTCTTTACGGAATAAACTGCATTACTGAATCCCAATGTGTTCACCCTTCCATATTCCATTTGCCTTAGCTAGACAACACACCCATTTTAATGCCTCATGACTTCCAAAAGAATAAATACAGCTTCAGGTGGCTTTAAAACATTTATTTCCACTTTATGAATTGCACCAACAACATCCTTCAGCAACTGGAGGTTGTCTCTGACATCTTGTCACTTGAACTCAGAGAACTGTCCCCTTCCTTTATCCCCCTGCACAAGGGGAAAAACAACAGTCTAGCGAAGAAATTCACCAGTTCTCTGATGGATCTAGGACTATCTCACTTCCTTCAACACTATTTCTTCTTGGTGTGTTTTTTATGGGCTTAGATTTTGCATGCACGAATACCACCACGTGGTGTGCAGTGAAGCAGGAGGGAGCAGAGGTGCCAGCAGATGGTGCTAGGCAATCTGAAACGCAGCCTCCTCCACAGCCCAAACTCTTCATCCTTCAGCCCTGCTATGTTATCTTCCCAGCATAATGGCTTCAAGATGTGGCAAACCAGATTTCCTATTTTAATCTTGTTTTCAGATTTACAGTGATACATGTCATTTGGTAAGTGGCATGGATTTTATATTTTTCATGTCTTTTCTCTCTAAAGTCTGAGCGGATCCAAGCTCAGGAGAGACCGAACGACTCACTATCCTCTTCCATGGCAACCAGGTCTGTCCACCCCTCCCACTGGCATGTTTTGCAGGGAGCAAGTCACGGGACAAGGATGGAACAGGTTGATCCACAAAGCGTGAAAGAAAAATCACTGGAGTATGAGTGACAGTGGCAGGAAGCCACAAGGGACTCTTTTTGCTGGTGCTGCATTCTGTACTGATAGACCAAGCAGGAAGAACTTGGGTTTTATACAACCTTCTAATTTTCACATCCCTGTTTTGAAGAACAAAACAAGTCAGCTCCCATGGGAGCAATTATTGCTAGGATCCATTTGGTTTGTTTGTATTTGACCCAAAATAATTCTCTGAATGAGAAACAGAAACATAAAAATAGCTCAGTGCAGATCCACAGAGATCAGAGTGAAATTAGGAGCCCACCTTTCTTTTCTGGCAAGCAATTTCAGGAAAGAAAATGTGCTCTCAGAGGAGCCTTTGTGGGTGTGGGGAACAGAAAATAGCCCCAGATGAAACCCACATTTCTAGCATTAGCTTGCTCATTAGCACCACTCTGGCTACTCTTTCAAGCACTAAAGTGTATCTTATCCATCAACCAAACAAAATGAAATTTTTTAAACAGGAATGAATTAGTGCAATTTGGGGAAATGGGACTGAAGGGGACAAGGTGAGAAACTGAAGTCCTTACACCTGGAACACAAGCCACTCAAATAACCTAAGGAAAGATGGAGATACTGGGCAGAACAAGGAAGCACAAGGATGGTTTTATCAATTGCTCACTCTCTTTCTCCACTTCCATTACGAGTTTTTCAATGCTTTCCACACGTACTGATCAGTGATATGAGAGCTTCAAACCCCAGTACAAGGAGCCCAGGCATTACTGTGAGTATCAGTTTTCTCCCTTACAAGAGCAAACAAAGTCACCTGCTCTTTTTCTCTTGCTTTAGGTTGGAAAGACTCCTGGCTCCCATTACCTTCCTTTATAAAAAGTTTTACATAAAATGGTTCTCCTGCTCTATTTCTAGCAAAGTTGCTGAATGTGTTTTGTACTCCAGGATCTATCGTTTTCCTCATGTCTAAGAGTCTACCACAGTTGTCCCAAAGAAAATGGGGTCTCCAAGTACTGACAAATTTCAAATGGCAGTTGCAGTTTGCCCAAATTTTACCCAAAACTTGGAGAATTCATGTATTTCAGAGATTTGTAAGAATCCATTAGTAAAAGCTTAGTTCGAAACCATATCTTAAACTAGGTGCTTACTCTGGGCTTACTCTGTGAACAAAGACTGATTATTAAAAAACCT
>NW_008240030.1:427659-436744 GCF_000691975.1 Corvus brachyrhynchos | reverse complement strand
CAAGCTTCACAGTCATACAGACACCAAAAATTGCATGGCAACACTTAAAATCATTCCAAATTGCCAGAGTACGAATCAGTTACTAAGCACAGGCAATCAGTGATGATTTCACTTCATCCTCTGAAAGAATTATGAAGGAATCTACTAAAAAAATCATCTTACGTACTGAGAAGTAATCAAAATGTCACTGCTATGATCCTGTCATTCATGAATACATTTTTCCCCGTACACAGCTTTGTTCCTATGCTGAAAGATTTGACTTCCAAAGGAAAATCCTGTGTAACAAAGTTAATGACCACAAGCATGTTTTTCTGATGCACAGGATAATTTTAAGGTGTGCTTCTGGAACACAATATTGAAAGGTATTTGTACGTCTAACTCCCCCCACTGAAAACATCAGCAGTTTGGCATCTAATCATTTCTTCCACTCTCTATTTCAAAAGTGCTTGAAGAGACTAATTCTGCCTGAAATGATTGACAATTCTGGTTCCGTATCTACAGAAAATGTTGCCACTACTGAGTTTTGTTACCTTTTGAGCAGATGCCACTCTAGACCTATGATTTTTCCCTTCTGCCTGCTTACCTGTAGCCCTTCTCTAACTGCCTCCAGAAGATATGGAATGATGGAGTAGTTCCACAAGTCAGTGAACCAAACTCTAGAACCATCTACATCTATTGGACAGGAGAGGAAGAGCCGTGGACCTGGAAGAGGGAAATTCAGACATTACACTCAAATCACAATCACAATAAGCATCAAAAATAGGATTGATAACATCTAAAAGTAGGGTTTTAAAGAAAGCCTTTTTTACTAATTACAAAGATACACCTGCTATACAAGGAAATAGAATACATATATTTACATATGCCTGAGCAAAGCACTTACCAATAGTAACATCAGAGGAGCTGTGAGCCTCCAAGAATTTGTTCAGATGTTGCCAGACCTTGGGAATCCAATCAATAATCTTAACCAGCTCTGCATTCCTCATCCTGCCACTGATCTCCGTCTCGATCAGTTTTCTCCTCAAGAAACGGCCGAGAAAGCCTTTGACTGGCTCAGTGTGGTTTGCACATAGCACCCATCTGTGGCAGAACAGTAGAAATGGCCATCATTTCTCTTCCATGCTACCGAATGTAACTATTCTTGACTACATTTCTCTTCTTATTTACAGATTATCAGAATCAAAATGGGTTATTCCAGTCATGCATGGTTTTCAGCAAAAGTTACTTTGGAATACTTCACTAGATGAACCAATTTTTATTGTGCATTGTTTCAGCTCATTTGTCATTAATCTGCTTTGCCTAAATAGTCTTACTGAAAATCTGGTAGAAGGTCAAATATCTTAACAATCCTCTGTAAAGTAAAAGCTTTATGAACCCAGTTCCTTTAATGACAGCACCATAACCAAGCTGCACATGTCAGGGCAGCAAGCAGGAGCAAATGGCATTTCCCACTCACTTTGCTGTTTCAGCTGATAAGAACAATTTCAGATGACTCAGTAGCCATTGCTCCTTTACTACATTACAGACCACAAACATAAATGAGAAACATGAACAAACAGTACCTGAAATTATGGTGAAGTTGAAGATTAGGTGTGGAGGAGGTGGCTTGGTTCATTGTGCCAATAATATATGGACTATTGGGAAAAAAACACAAGCAAATCAAACTTGTAAATTTTGGAAAACAAGTTTTAAGTAAAACCTGAACATTAAAAAAGGTTATTCAAAACTCTTTTGTCAAAGAAGGTTTTGTAGATACTTATAACCAAATTCTCTGCTGAGATTCTGAGAACATCAAATTCTGAAAGCAAACCAGAAATCCCAAAACAGGACTTTCACTACAAACAGGGTTTTACTACCAAAGATCTACATCATGAAGCAAATGCAACTCCTTTTTAATTACTTATTTCATAAAAATGGATAATTTCATGAAGGAAAAAGATCCTTCTGAAGCACTGTCCGCAATATGGAAAACCTGGTCATCTTCCTCCACATCATTAAATTAATGTAGACCTTGATTTTGTGATTGGATTTTGCAGCTGCAGTGCTCAGAGTCCAGAATTAACATTTGCAATGTGTTCTGATACTATTTCTTTACCATTTGTGGTACTTGCAGTTCAGGAGTCCATTGAAGATCTCTCCTAGGGAGCTAACATGGTGCAAATTATCCAAAATGATGACAAGAGGCATATCCACAGCATTATTTTCACTGTTACACTGGTCTGCCAAGTTGGACAGGTACTGGCGGAGTTCCTGCAAAGCAGATATAAAGAAAAGAAGGAAAAAAAAATTTTTTTTCTTCACATTCCTTAAAATTCAATTAAGATAGAGAAGCTTGGTAACAAAATCTAAAGCAAAAGACTCTGACATCTAACAAATCACACATTTTCCATGAGAAAACACAAGATACGGTTTTCTTTCTCTTTTGTAGGTCATGCTGAAGACTCAAAGATTGTATCAGAAAACCTGTGTGAGATAAGGGCTTAAAGGGGGATAATATTTTGTAATTTAATTTGTGGTTTTTATTCATCAGTGTCAGAACTAAGAGGTCTGAAATATATTTTTGTTTCTTTTCAGGAACTTGTTCAACTCTCCCCATCCCGAACCAAACTGCATTCCAGCTAGATTTGTTGTATCATCTTACAACTGTGTTTCTATCAAAATACAGTTGACAAAATTAATCTGGAACAAAGCATCCCTCGTCAGAGGCCAAATTTGGATGCCTTCAGTAATGCTGTGTAAGAAGGATGAGCTTTTGGTGCTGCTGCTGAGTGGTTGAAAAGCTCTCAGCAGCTTTAAAGCATGTCTGAAATCATACAAGTGGCTTACAACCATAATTTCAACCATTCCTTTCCTCCGGAGGAAAATATGCCTAAGGCCATCAAATATACAGCTTGCTTTCTTTCTTTCTCTCTCTTTCTCTCGTTCTTTCTTTCTCTTTAATCTAGATGATCACTGGCAGTATATTCAGCAAAACCAGCAGCACATAAAAAAGCAGAGGCATGCCTCACCTGCCCAGGAATGTGTCTGCACAACAGCCCCTCCAAACCCAGCACATGATTACAACTGCTGATACTTGCAGCTGCAGAAGCTCCTGGCAGCCTGGAGATGCATTTGAGGGTTTTGGGAAAAGTGCCCACATGCAATAGGGATTGCTTAAGTCTCTGGGAATTTTATGCAGGTGTTTAACTTCCTCGGCAATTCTCAGGCTCCTAAACACTTGAAAACCATGACAGCTTTAGGTGTTTAAATACACACCTGGAAGCCTGCTGTTCCAGGCCCATAATCAGGTGAATCTGAAAACCTTAAATACCGTTTCCTTCAGAATCAACATAATGCCTTGAAAATAAAGGGAAGTTCAAAATGATGTACACTAAGAAAGGAGTCTTTCATTTTGGACCCGTGCTAGTGTAGGCTGTGCACGGATGGTTTCTGCGTGCTCACCTTACTGGATTTATGGTCGACGTTGAAGGTGGCAATGATGCCCTCGGCCAGCTCCCTGCCCTCTCTGAGGACCATGTACTCGGACAGGCGGTTGGCCAGGTAGGTTTTGCCCGTGCCACTGGGGCCGGACAGGATGATCCGCCTGTGCTCCATCAGCAGGGACACGTAGCGCTGCAGGATGGGCTTCGGGATCAGCGACTCGAACACCAGCCCGTCCAGACTGTTCTCGCAGAGACCTGCAGCAGGGAAACAGCCCTCACTCACAGGGAGTCCCAGTCTTTGTCCAAATGGACCTGACCAAGCTGTTCTTCACTTCAGAGCCAAAGCCCTTCCCCACCCTGGTATCCCTCGTGGCTGAGAGAGGCACACATAAAGCTGGAAAAACAAGTGCAGGGGTGACCTGTGGGCTTAGCCTGCATCCTCCTTCAGCCTGTTTAAGTCCTCAGCTGCATCCCTAAGGCCCTTTGGGAGCTGCCAGACCAAAGCATTCCAGGCCACACTTCTCATGCACAAGCCATCCATTTTACAGCATTTCACCACACACTCACCCAGAATGTACCTGTTTACTTTTGGATCACTAGACAAAAAAAACCCCCAGCTATCATCAACTCCCCCTACTTTCCCAAATGCTTGTAATTAAACTCCTTCTCTGTATGCTGATAGTTATCTCCTCTAACAGAAAACTCCTTACTGATAAGCATTTATGCCATGTCAGCAGTCACTTTAGGCAGAATTGGCTCAGGGAAAAATACACATTGCTTCAAAATAAACAGCAGGAAGGGAAGCTGGCAGATCACCCAGAGAAATGTTTGCACCTCAGTGGTTACTTGGAATATTAAATATTTATATAGGCAGCTTTGTATCTCAAAGGTATATGTAAGTGATTTTCCATAAATTGATTGAATAGATTTCTATTTTATTGCAAACTGTTATCACTTCTGAACCTTCAAGGCACAAGTCAAGCCAGTGCAAGTTAAATATAAACTCAAACTGCAACTTTACAGACACAGCTAGACTTTATGCAATATTTCAGTTAGGATTTATGACTGGACAATGCATTTTATATAAGTAGAATATCCTGGGTTCATGTCAAGCCTCAGTATAAGTGATGTATTTCACAGTTTATTTTGTCTTCCTGCCCACTGGTTTGTTATACAAGGTTAACTTGGTTTTTATACCAATATTCAAAAATCTGCTTTCAGTCAGATTTCAAAGTTGATCTGAAGAATGTTTGGCATTGCCCTCAAATACCATCTGTCTGCAGATTTCACTGGTCTAACTTTGAGCAAACTGATGTACGTTCAAAATGCAGCAGCTGAGGATTTTACCCCTAAGCTTAGTTACATAGTATAGTTTTCATTAAAAAGTGCTTCCCTGAGAAACAATATGAAAAATATAAATATTAAATTTTTATCAGTATTACAGAATAAAATTGATGGGAATCCTGAAAAGCATGCATTTTGAAAAATCCAGACTTTAAGGTGTTTCATAAAATTTGGGCTCCCTCCTTCCTGGTAGTCAAGGAGGGACTCTTCAGTGAGACTGATCAAGCAAATCAGTCAAGATTTATGGTTTTTTTACCTTGCATGAAGGAAATAACAACTATAGCTGTGATAAAGAGGTAATGAAATTTTGAGGCTTGACTCATTTGGAAAGTACTTTGCTGCTCAAACAGCTCCACTGCATCCCTTGTGGTGTGAAGTCTTCTCCAGGACAACTCAAGATCTGTGGAGCGTGTAATTATTCCTACAGTTACAGGCTGAAAACTTGCTAAAACCACAGCATACCCCAAGTGCTGTCTTTATCAAATGAAAACAGAAGGAAGTAAATAAATGATAGGAACAGGAAAAAGCAGCACAATAAAAAGTTTCTACTCTGAGTGTCTTGACACAGCAACATAAAACTGATAAAACTGTCAACAGTGAGAACTCCAGCAGGCAGGTCAGGTGAAATTACCTTTGATGGTCACTGAAATAGTGTTGTTTTCTCCAACCAGGTAGCCACAGGGCAGCAGCTCCGGGGTCTCTGCACTGTTGGTGCGCTTGATTTCTCCGATGCTGTAGCCCAGAACACTGTCTGAGTTCAGCCCCAGCTGGCTCACGGGATCCACGTGGATGATGTACTCCTGGGGTGGAAAAGGGACACTGGAAGTCAGGCAGCACTGGGAGTTTGTTCTCTGCTGTGACAGACTTAACACACAAAGTTAAATACAGCTTGGTACCATCAAATCCCCACAGGAGAACTTGAGCTCACAGCATTCTGTACCCACTGACCTTAAACAGGCGTCTCACAACCCCATCCAGAACATCCCACTTGGTCTTCCCACTGACTCCAATGCAGCCTATGAGGAAGGTGCGAGGCCTGGAGTCCTAAAGGCACAGAAGTAACTCTATCAGACAAGTGTGGTTAATGTAATTAAAATGCTAGCTTCCCTGCCCCTCCCCTTTTGTTTTTAAATAATGGTGTATCCTTACTATATATGGTAAATTCTGGATGGTGTATGGAATCCTTGTCATATGATAAACACTTTCTACAGTGTTGGAGTCACAAATCTAAAGGATACTTAGGTGGCTGTGATGTTAAGTTAAATGTATTTATTAATACCATGAAGAATTCAAAATCTCTGAGAGGATTACAGTTTAACAAAGAGACAGAAAGACTCTTAGGAATATTCTAGACAGAAAAGTAGATGTCAAATTAATTCTTCCATGACTTCACAATCAAAGATGTTACATTTGCAAGGTTTATCCTATTTATTTCTAGAAATGCTGCTGTGGGCAGAGAAACCTATATACATATAAATTATATATGGCTATATGTAGAAGCAGTAATATAGAAAGAAAGTTTATATTTATAAATTGTTTGATGTATCACATCATTTTGAATTTTATAACTGATTTTTAAGGCAGATAAAAAGAAATAAGAAAAAATAGAATTTTTCTGTTTTTCTACAGCTGCACTCACTGTGAAACATTAATTGAAGAAAAACTAATTTCTATCGTAAGATTTGAAGTGTTATTAAAACTTGCTCTGACTGCAGTCAATTAGCAGCAGTTCTACTGTTTATCTGCGGTTGTCCTAATTAATGCAAAATTGGTATTCAATGGAAAGATCTGCTAAGTCCATTTTATTTTGGATCATTCAAATTTTTGTCCACTCCTCAGAAAGACATGAACTTACTTCTTAAACACACTTCTACAGGTACTCAAAAATGTGAGATTAAGGAAGGCCATTCCTTGGCAAGGACTGTGTATTACATTCATGCACGTAGTACGTTAAACACATGAGATGGGAAGCAATTTTACAATATTTGCTATTTATTTGGGTATTTAGGATTCTTCCAATTACTTGTGGATGGAAAACATCTGAAAGCTGTCATTCTAAACAGGGTATTTGTGCCAGAGAGGACAACTTCAACTAGGATGATATGGTATAGATCTCCCAGCTTGGATTTGTCAAGTTCTTCCACAAGATTGGTGCTTCTGGTATTTTGGTCCCTCTCAGCAGCCCCAAGGAAGCTGGAGGTAGCCAAGTGCTTTCTCTATCACTATTAATACACCTATAAACTGTTTTCCTGAGAAAATTCCTAAAAGTCCTTTGCAGACTTGAATCCCCTCACACATTCCAAGGTCACTTACATCTCAAAGCTAGGGATGAAACAGAACTCACCTCCTTCCATTTCATCTCGTCCTGGAAGTTGACGACTATTTTGACGTGCCTGCCCCCTTCTTTCCGGGCAGAGCCATCTCCAGTGTCATCCAACAGCATGTCTGTGGACAGGAAACATCAACAGCTTCACAGCTGGAGCTCAGTTACAATGGAGGCTATTCTGGTTTACTGTAGTCAAACACAACACGTCTGGGCTTCATATGCCCCAAGGTAAAACACAAGAACCAGGCTGACCGACTTCCCTGCCATACATCCCTCTTAAAAAGGGAAGGTCATTGAAAATTATTAGCCAGTTACTCTATATTTTCCTTCCTGTGATATATCCCCTGGCAAAAGTGCACCATTAAATGGCTTTAAACATGACTTTTCAGAGCTGAGGTCATAATTGGACACCTCCGACCAAGGGTGTAGCAGACCTACGATGATATTTAAAAGAAGGCTTTGTGCCAGCTCGTGACATATTTCCACACCTCAGCTGTTAATAATCCTCACGCTTTCATTTTTCCACAGCTAACTAACCCAAGCCTTCCAAGTGCAGGATAAAACCTGCCCCACCACCCTTCTCATTAAACTCACCAAGACTGGTTGACTCTGTGAGGTTCAGGCTGTGTTGAGAGAGACCCACTGAGTGTCTGGGAGAGGAGGAGATGGAAACCTGAGACTGAGCCCTGCTACAGCTGCCGTGGTTTTCAGATTTCAGCCGATCGTTCTCTGCTTTTAACTTTTCAATCTCACTCTTGAAAAGACAAGCCAAACGTTAGAAGGCACAGTGAAAACATGATTATAAGATAGCAACGTAAGTAACTTAAGAATAAACGGCAGTTTAGCAGAAATGCTGTTTTCATAATGTCTTAATTACGGGTTTTAATTACTACAATGTCCTTTCTGTAAAACTTTTCAAAGCATCCTAAAATATGTGTGAATTCACTAACACTGAAATGCAACTACCTTAAGGCAGAGAGCATGGAAACATTTTGACAGTCAACAAAATGATGGACCCATCTTGGGGTTGAAACAGCTGCAGCTGAGGGCAGCAAAGTCAGGCGTTCATGCTGACTTTTAATGAAGGTTTAACACTGGCACAAAGCTGAACACAGCTTTCAGTACGCATTCAAAAACTTCTGATCTTTACTGTGCGGGTGGTTGGCCAGTGTTTCCCACATCAGCACAGGCTGCAGGAGCTGGGGTGGCTGTTGCTCACCTGCATCCTGTTCATGGCCTCCCGCAGCTGGTCCAGCTGGTGGGCAGAGCTGAGGGCTTCCAGGCGGATGTCCGTCAGCTTCATCTCCTTGTCCCTCAGCTCGTTCCGCAGCTGCATCACCGTCTCGGCCTCGCTGTCCGTGCACTCAGAAATACTGCAGGACATGGACAAACAGACACTTGTGCCTTTTCTCATGGTGCTTCTCCAGGATTTATCAGGAGAAGAGGAATAAAGCCCTTTTTATTCTGCTTGAAGCAGGTAGCAATTTCGGCTTATTGAATTAGTGATGCCGTAAATCAGATATTAAGTGGGTCATAGAAATTTTAGAGACTAGTGAAACAAAGATGTCTGAGGCTTATTTTTCTTAAATCAGCATCTGAAACAGAATTAACTGAAATCACCTACTATTAGATAGTCTTCATTTTTTTCACAGTAGTTGCTATAAAGGAAAACTTCTAAAGCCAAAATCTAAATAAATTAAGGGGGTGCAGGCATTTAACAGCAGTTGGTTGGAGATTGATGAGTTCACAGACAGATTTAAAGCTCACCAGGTGTGCACAGCTGGGTTTCCCTGAACTGCTCTGGAGGGCTTTGGAACTCTACACCTATTCGAGCATGATAAATTCCTGCTTGCTTTAAAGAACTCACGCTTAAAAAAATTTTGGTGGCATTTTTCTTCCCTCTGCCCACACAAAAAAAAGTTTCTGAGTAACAACATTTCAGTACATTTGTAACTGTATCTGTATAAAGATAAACCATACAGCTGCACGCTTT
>NW_008240030.1:400369-427457 GCF_000691975.1 Corvus brachyrhynchos | reverse complement strand
TTCCCTAAATCTGGTTAATGAGAGATGTTTTCTGCACCAAAAAGCCAAAACACACAAGTTTTACTTGTGCTCTATCCTTCCCCCAGTTCACATATTTACTCTTTTCTCACATTTATCCTTTTGGCTTCCATGGCAAGGTGAGATGCACCCACACAGCACTTTGGCTGATGACACATGGGATCATCATTTGACAATTTTCTGGCCTGAGAGCTCTAAAGCACAACTTGCTGTAGTCACCAGAAACACACTGAGTTAGGCTCAAGAGACAGAAGAAGCTTTGAAACAAAAATCATGGGGGATTATCTTCTGCTACTGACATTTCATCACTGTTATACAGCTGGAAACCATTGCTATTGTTTTCACCTCTTCATGTGAAAACAAGTGGAGGGGAACTACTCCAATGCATTTGTTCTGAAATCAGGCTGGAAGCTCTGCATGACCTCTCAAGGTCAGGAGCCTGTCTGGTAATTACAGGTTTCACAGTACTGCCTGTTACAACTTTCTGTGTTTATTTATCCTGCTCAAGTGACAAAACTACTGATGGAATTAACATAAAAGCTGTTTTACTAAATTTCCCACGCACATTCTAAAATGTGAGTTCAGACTCAAAACAGCATGGCAAGGGAGTTGTTAAATTTATTTCACAGGTGGCCACGGAAAGGACTAGGCACAGGTGGCTGGGGAGCTACAGAAGGAAAGAGGGGTGGATCATCTCCATTCACCAGGCACAAGCTGTTAGATGAGTTCATCTGTATCACTAAACCACAGTATTTGATTTCTTTACCTGGATTTGTCAATATAACTGGGAACTTACCATGGCAGATTAACTCAATATGTGCTGTGTTTAGACAACAGAAACAAAATCCCAGATTTGACCTGGTTTGTTTAATTAACAGCAAGAGATCCAATTAAGCTGGCACCTCAAGGTCACCCTGGTTATAAATATTCTTGATCCTCAGTACATTCTGCTGAGAGAGCCACCCAATGAAACATTTACACTTCAGTACTGACGCAATGATTTTTGGCTTCCTGGACACTAATGCAAAGGTACTGGGTTGGGAGTCAGCTCACGTATCTTTAAATCTCTGAATACATAAATTCAGCACTTCTGTCCTCTGCCTTTCCTCTACCAATGCAGCAAGATGCCTTCCATGCCATTTTCTGTCTAAAAATTACATAAATCACTTACAGGGAATTGGAATGGGAAGCTCTCAGCAGTGGTGTTGAAACAGTGGTGTTGTGGTGTGGTAGCTTTGGTGAGGAAGGTAAGGAAGAATCAGTCATCTCCTCAATGTCTGAATGAGAAGATGCTGACTTGGGAGACTTCTTTTTCCCAAAAGCTTGCTTGAAGGAGCTGCGTAACTGGAAAAAACAAGACCACAGCAGCAGGTCCATCACTAAGAGTGAAACCAGGCAAAAAAAGCCATAGAATAAAAACTCTTTAACATGCAAATATTCCAAATGCTACAGCCATACTCACATACACAGTAACACAGGTGAAAAATAAAAACGCTTTTTTTTCCTTAACTATTTTATCAGATTAATAAGGTCAATAGGAGTGGCTATGAATGCTTCCTATTTTAAAGAACTATTTGACAGCAAACTCTGCTCAGTGCAACAAGCTTTGCAGCGGTGTGGTGACAACTCACAGCTGTGCTGGCACACGGCCCAGCCCAGGTTAATGATGCTGGAAGGGTTAGTGGTGTCAACGGGTGGGTTAGCTTTGTACCTCCAAGTTTAAAGTAGGTCTTCCTTACCTCATTGACCTGCCGGAAGAAGTGCAAGCAAAAGGAAGTGGGGGAAGGAAAAAAGACATGTTTTAACAGATAAAGCCACTGATAAGGGAAGTTTTGGAGTTCTTAGACAAACACGACCCATGATTAACAAAGACAAACAGTTACTTTATAACCAGAACCCTGTATTTTCCAAAACCAGGTGTTTCAAACCACATACAGCCATTTTTTGCGTTACCTGAGGAAGACACCAGACTCAAACTCTCTTAACTACTTAAATTACATTTTCTCCTTAGCTCAGGCAGAGTGCTTTGGCTAAGAGCCAAGTTAATAATGTATTTTTCCTTGCAGGAACAAGGTATTTCACCATGTGTAAAGACGGCAACTTCCCCACCTATCTGCAACTAAAATAACCTTCTGTAATGTGACTGCCATTTTCCAAACAAGAATTAATATTCATGTAATTAAACTGATGTTACCCCAAAGTTACAATTCAACAGGTAGTGTTCAAGAAGTATTTCGACAATGCTCTTAGACAAATGGTTTCATTTTTAGGTAGCCCTGAAAGTTAAACTCCCGTGGAATCAAGGTCTGGACTTGATGATCCTCATGGTTCCCTTTCCACCAGGATACTCTATGTACACCTTTTAATGCCATTGCAAATTACATACAGGCTGGCTTAATATGAGCTGAAAGCTGTTTTTCAACTAGACAAAGACTCCTACAATGAGAAATGTTGAAAATCTGGTGTTTCAGCTCTGAATGCATTGGAAGCTGCATTGCTTCCACACAGAACACAAAGACCTTGGCTGAGAACTTCCTCAGCACTGGTGGAATAAAGAATGTGTGAATCAGATTCAACTCACATATTCTTCTCAGTAGTGTTTTGATTTCCAATCTTCATTTCACAGCAATGATGTACCCATTTTTAATAACATAAAAATACCGCCCTGTTTCTTCTACTTCATGAAAACTTTATTTATCTTTGTAATAAGGAAATGTTCCCTTAACCTTCTTTAAAAATAGTTATCTGATGAATGAGAAATGTAGGCCGATGTAGGATCATCTCCACTAGGTTACAGTAACAAAGAACAGAAGCTAAACAAGAATTTTAAAAAGTGTTTATCTTAACCAAGGCTTAATGGCTACAAAAGTTTTGTGTCACAAACTGAGAGTTGCTAGAAATTTAAAAGTTACAGCAATTTACTTTGTCTGTAACAAACGTACAGCACAAGAAGGATTGGGAGAAGACGTCGTTTCCATCCAACCAATTATTTAAGGGGCAGAGTGGAAATGCTTCTTTTGTGAAGCAGCTGGTAATACCAAGAGATAACAAAATGAAACCTCTGAGATAAGAGACAAATAAAACCAAGAACCTGTTCAGGAAGCTGTTTCTTACAGTTCAGGAGTTTCATCAACATTTCTAAGAGGATATTGTGCAAACACAAATGAAGCTTTTACCAGCTCTAACCACACTTTGCATCTCTACAGATTTAGCTGTATACCCAAAAGGTCCAGGGAGATTTAGATTCAGTGGGAAGAAAGGGGTGGATTGCTTTACTGGCTACAATAAAGGATCTAGGGACTTCAGTCCAAACTACAAATCAGACTAGGTCACTAAGGCAGTTATGGTCTAATTGAAAATGGAGTTGAAGATAATGTACCTTTCCTCCAGTACAGGGTACCTTGTACATAGTACGTGATGAGCAAAGAGGGAAAAACGGGAAATGACAGGTAAATATTGCAAAAACTTCCAAAAGAGATGTCCGTTGTGAAAAACTTTTAAAGATCAGTATTTTTTTTTTACATTATTCTTAGAACTCCAAGTTAATGCTGGACAAAGAGTTCTTAAAGTGTTTAATACGTTCACTTATAAGAAAGCCCTATGAGACAAAACCAAAAAAACCACAAGAATGATCTTCTCTTGGTGGGTTTGTTTTACTTTAATGACAGATGTCACGTTTTCCTTAAGGGGCTGGACACCCCTTTAGCCAGAACTGATCTTTGACAACTATTTCTAATTTAAGACTGGTATTTTGGCTGTTAAGCTAAAATTCAATCCTATGCAGAGTGAACACAAGGATATACATTACTTACAACTCAATTAAGCCTTCACAGGAGAGTTTACCCAGGATTTCAGCAGTGTGCAGTCCCTACTGCACGAGGCAGGAAGGAGCAGCTGGGCAGATTTTCACTGTGCATGTCCCAACAATTTCATATAAACCTCACACAGTCTGCTAAAACACACTCACCCAGTTCTTCCTCTTCTTTTTCTTGGAGTCACTCTCGATGTTGCTGCCCACACTGGAGTGGCTGGTGGCACTGTTAATGCTGGAGACACTGTCTGAGGAGTGCTGCCTCCGGATCCGCAGGTCCGTGGGCTGAGCAGCTCCAGGGCCTGGATATGAACGGAGGCAGTGTCAGAATTATCTGGAAGTTTGATGTATGGTATTAACCATGCAATCCTGAAGAAACATTTAGGGAAATCAGCACTCTGACAATCACTTATCCCAATGGATGTACTGCATATTTCAATGTTGTTTCTTGTGACAAGATTAAACTGAGATGCTTCAAACTTTTCCCTCAGCAATTTATCCCAGTGTAAATGACTGGGTTATTCTGGTCTCTCGGTAACTCTGATGGTTACATCAGCTATTACCCAGAGGACTGAAGTCTCACTGAGGAGCCCTGGAGTCTCTGTGTGTGGTGCTTGTCTCTCACCTTTGCAGTTGAGCTCAGGTGTGTTGATGACTCCATTGATGGCAGCCTGAGCAGCAGCATTTTGCTTCTTCAGGAGTTCAATTGTCTTCCTTAACTCGTTCAGTTCCGAGTCCTTGAATAACAAAAAAAACCCGTATGCTGGTACACAGGAGAAGAACTCCAAAGAGGCTGCACTTCCATCTAAGTATTGGTAGTGAATAGCGAATTTATGGAATATACATGTGCAAGGAGGTGAAAATGAGGTTTGGGTTATCAGGGGAAACATACCCTCAACAGAGTGCAAAACAGCTTGGGTGTTGTGATTCAAAAAAATGCATGTATTTTGTAATGCAGGAATAATGTCTGTTCAAGTATACTGTCCAAAAACCCAATGCTACCAGTCTTGTAAGTATTCTTCTTGGTCTTTCTCTCCATGTCCAGGATGCATTGGGATGAAATGTATTACAGAAATATGCAATACTGAAGACCTGTGTCCAAAGCAGCAATTTATAGGAATAACCTGATCAGTTGCCACAAAATCCCAGTGCAGAAAATGAGTGTTTTATATACATTTTTTAATACATTTTACTCTGTCACCACAAATGAGGGAGCTAAGGCAAATTGTGTATGTGGCTTTTTCCCCCACACAACTACAGAAGGAGCACGAGCAACAATGCTGGAAAGAGAAATGAAGACTTCCCAAATCCTTTTGAAGCTTTACCTTTTGTTCTGCTGTCATGGTCAGGCTCTGCAGTCGGATCGTCATGTTCCCCAGGCTCTGCTCAAACGCTGCCACCAGGTGAGCCTGAAATCAAACCACACAGGAGGAGTTTGTTTTCTTCCCCCAAAAAGGAGTATTTCTGCAGGTATTTAATCGGCCCACTCAGTGCATGGCATTGTTTGTTGTGTAAATGGTGCAGAGAAAACAACACTGCTAAGAAAAGGTCAAATGAGCAGAGCACATATTATGGAAGTGCTTCCCAACAATAAAACATAAAGCAAATTTTTGTACAGAGAAAAGTCAGGCAGAAACTTCCCTCCAACTAAACCACTATTCTCCTTGTGGATAATTAAGGCAAAAAGATACTGGCAGTCACAGGGGTGGAGGTTCTCACTCCCATCAGGAGAAGAGATGCTTTAGCAGCTGATATACCTGCATAGAACTCAAAAGACTTCTCCAATATTTGAGTGCACCTTGCTTCCAACCAAGGTCAGCTTGCCACATATCTGCCAAAATTCCTGGTACTTGGCCAATTACCCTTTTTTTTTCTTTTCCCAAGGAAAGAGAAAATTATTTCGCTGTGCTCCTTGGGAGAAGAATGTTGAATCTTTCCCCCAGGAAGCATGGAGAACACCAGTGCCCATTACATGAAAGGCATCAGCTAGGAATTGAAAATGACTGAGAAGCAAAAGGAAGGAAAAGTAGGATGAGAAGATGGAAAAGAACTTAAGAAACTGTATTTCTAGAGCCATGACATGGCACTGTTTTATGGGTATTCATATGCATGTGCACACATCACTGATCACAGGCATATTTCAATATATATTTGTCCCACTAGCCATAATAATCTACACTAACCAGAGAAAATAAATGAAGTATTATTTATCTATTAAAAATAATTCTATATGCACGGTGACAAGTAAAACTGGAATCTTTCCAAGGAGAAAAGGACATTTTCTCACCTCAAAAAATACAAAATAGCAAAACCTTTCACAGAGCTATTCCAGACTCATTCAGCAGCAGCACACAGTTGACTTATCCTAAAGAACTGTTCTCACGTTCACAATGAAAACAAACATGAGCAGTACAATAACATGGGGATGTGCAGCTCTCATTCCCATCAGCCCCTACGAAAATAAGCAGAGCTGAGACTGTGAGAAAATGGCAAAAAGTAATTCAAAACCTAACACTACGCACGTAGGAAAATCTAAATATTGATTTTAAAAACAGAGAGTGCACAGCTTCTCTTGGGGAGGATGAGCAGGGAACAACAAAGCTGATATTCAGGGATCCTCAGCAATACTTTTGAAAAGCAGAAAATAAATGGGCAAGCAGGACTGCATGGATTAGTAACAGGATATAAACCCTTAATGCTTTGACCTGAGCCTTAAAAACCAGTTGCTCTTTCAAAACCGGATCTTGCAGTTATTCCTGTCTTGAAATTGTTCAGTGAGCTATGGAAAAAAATGTATCTTCACTTTCTATAGCTGGAGCAAAATGTTTTCAAATTCATGCCCTTGATGACATGAGAAGCATCAACAACTGCAGTCTCTATGCATGCAAATTCAGGAAAAAAATTGTAAATTGAAGAGATTAATTTGAATTGTCTAAGTTTTAACTGCCTTTTATTAAAGGAATCATGTCTAAAGGAAATGTCCAAGTGCCTTAACTAACAGCATTTATTAATCTCAGTCTTTTTGGGAACAGACCTAGCCTTTTACAAGGAAAAAGGGCACATTCTCCGAAAAGAGGTGGCTAGAGACTGGAATTTAATACTAGGACAGTTATAGCAACATCTCTGGTGTCAATTTATGGACAAATCAGGGGGAGGCTCAGGTCTAAGAAGTTTAAATAGCATGAATAAAACACTGCAAAATTTTAGCAAAGTGAACTAACCAAAAAATGGAATATTATCAAAATAATAAATGATACGCTGACTTTTTTTTTTAAAAAAAAAAAGCCCACAAGAAAAAGCCACAAAAACTCAAATGACCCCAATCCAAACAAAAACATAAAGGAGTGTACATTAAAAACTGCTCTCTACAAAGAGATAGTAACCACACAGAAATTCTTGAGCAGATGAGGAGCAGCTGGGCCAGGCAATGAGCAGCCTGTGCTGCTCCCTGCTCTTGGAGACAAGGCTGTGCTGAGCACCAGCCCAGTGACCCTGAACTGTGCGAAGGAGAGTGCAATAAAGCCAAGGCAGAGCCAAATGAGCTGCTCAGCTGACAAGTTCTTTGTTTGAAGGACACAAGCTGGGTTATTTAACAACATCATTAAAAATGTAAGCAAGAGAATCTGGTCCCGCTTTCTCACACGTAAAAGACACCTCTGGGGGAAAACCAACTCGTGTATCCATCCCCTTTGTATTTGACAGGCAAATGTTAAGATTTAACTTTTGAAAGATGTTTAAATTGTTTTCTTTTCCTCTTGGGATAGTAACTAAGTTGTTCCATGCAGTCAAAGCCCTTTTATTTGACTTCTGTTATAACTGTGTTCTTGGTTTTGCTGCTCCATTTTCAAGCTGGATGAAGCAGTAGACAGCACAGACTTCCTCTTGAACCTTTCCTGTGATACTGATACTTTCCTGTGAAACCTGTCCTTTTACTGTCCCAAGCTTTGCATTCCCCCTACTCAGAGAGCTGACAGACAGGAATGTTCCCTTCAAGCAGCACATGTTCAGATGTTTATTCATTCCCATAAACCAGGATTTCAGTATGATCTGATCTGCTGACTATTCATCTGCAGCTTATTTACTCTAGAGTTGCTTATTTTCCTTGCAAGCTTCTGTGTTGCGGATTCCCACTATCTGTGACTGCAGCACAGAACACACAAATAAACTTGCTCAGGGTCAATACAGTATTGCCTCAACACCTCCTGGATTCCAATTTTTTTTTTTCCCCCTGAATGTCTTAAATTACTTATCCCTCAAATTCCTGAAAGGAACAAGCAGAAGTATTGTCTACACTGACAAAAAGTCAGAAATCTCCATTCTTTAGACTTAACTTTAAGTTAGCTTCCAGAGCCCCTTATGCCACTATTATCTATCATGCCATTAACCCATACCTTTATGCAAGAGAAAAACATAATGCATTTCAGTCCAAGTTTCTATTAACTTTTATTCCTACCACTTATAATCTTTATCTGTATCTCATCCTATCCAAATGTCAAAGCAAGACAGTATTTATAAAAAAAGACCCTGTCTCTAATGATTTTCTCAGGACCTTAAGATGGTTTACATACATACAAAGTCAAATTAATATTGTAACTCTGTTTTTAAAGAAAGGTGTAAGGTAATTTACTAGGGCAGAGGATGTTATTTTTGGACATGTCCCACACATGCATACAGTTATTTCTTTAAACACCTCAGTAATACAAACCGAATGTTATACA
Source organism: Corvus brachyrhynchos (assembly GCF_000691975.1). Classification (NCBI taxonomy): domain Eukaryota; kingdom Metazoa; phylum Chordata; class Aves; order Passeriformes; family Corvidae; genus Corvus; species Corvus brachyrhynchos. The sequence continues at coordinate 418,910 of NW_008240030.1, read as the reverse complement.
CATGAAATCTTTTTGTCACTTAAAAAACCTGGGTGGTAACTGTTGCATTAAATGCATCCCAGGTTAATGTTTGTTCTCAGAGCTGTACTCACATTAGCAGTCAGCTGAGTTGTAAGAGCTGACACTTTTTCTTGGGATGCATCCAATTCTCTCCGTAGCTTGCGAATCTGTGGGTTTTAAGAGAGCACTTTAGTGCATCATAACAAGGAGAAATAAAACAGCACGACACACAGTGCAGAGTGTCATTTATGCTTGTCAAAGAGGATGTGCTCTTACCTCTGACTGGCACTTCTCTTCAGGCTGTAAAATAAAAGGAAATACGTGAGGATATTACAACATAACCAGCCTGACAAATTTATGCAAATTCTCTTTTGGTGTTTCAAAAACTCTAATGTGAGTTCCTGATTTTGGATTCCCACATCCATATTCAGTCTAATTTAATCTCCTAATTTATTTACTCTTCAAGAAAAAGAAAACAGGCTGCTGGTGAGGTACTTCCTTCTGCAGGAAGGAATTTGGGCTCCACCTCCCAGCCTGCTGACCGGTGCACCTCTGATCTGAATTGTGGAAGGGGGAAGAAGTCCTGGCTCTGCCCATAAGGGATTGTATGAGGCTCTGAAGAACCAGGACAGCCACAGAACTTGGCTGATCCTGGGCAATTCCCTTCATCCCACACTCAGCTCTCCATGGGAAGGAGGTCACATTTTTGCATTCCAAAGTGATGTGAAAAAAAAACTTAGAAATTCCTCCCGCTTGGGTGCTGCCTACGCAGTGTGGTGATGAAAAACTCAGGACACACAGCCAGCTGTGAGGATGCCAAGTGGATGTACTGACCATCCACTGTGGTCAGCATGATCAAATTGTGGCTACTATGTGCTGTTTCTAACCAAAGTTACCAGCTAAGGAGAGGTATGGGGTAGGAAGTCACACACTCCATTGTTCCTAAGTAAACATGTCCACTACCAGCCACCAGGAAAATCACACCCATCCAAACACACTATTGGGGCCACTTGTGCAGCAAGCACAGAAACCTGAAGCTCTGAGTACTCCTATGTATTTTCAAACTCCAGTAAGCCTTATTTTAGGATCAGATAACCAAAATGAATACATACTCGTGGAGAAAGTGTTACTGGCACAGTGAATAAATGGCCTTTTTTAGAATTATTAGTATCTGTGCATTAAAAAGTGGACTGAAACTTCTTTAGTAGCAAATCATTAATATAAGGATGGGGTGACTTTATTCAGCAAATTTTGGGATGCTCTAAGTAATGAAGTTCAAATCTCCTCATATCTACTGAGGTGCTTTGTAGCAAAACCTACTTAGCACAGCATAAATTAAAGACTCAAAAAAACACTGGCTGCTTTTGGGCCATTGAAGTCTGTGTTTAATGAGGATATTGCTACATATCCACAGGCATCCTCATGAACATAAACATCCCGTTCCTAGCTAGCATCCAGAACACAGTCAAATGAGAACTGTTTTTTTCCTGCTCCTTGAATGGCAAAACTAGCACAGTAAGACCAGTCAATTCAATAATGTTGATTAATAAATAAACTCTTCATTTCATTATACTCACTGTGGAATAAATAGATGACGTACTGGACACCAAAGAGAGAGAAGAACCATGCACTAAAGGAAAGAAAAGAAACACAATGAATATAAGTACACTAACCACAGAGTGGAATCATCATAAATCATCCACTGTCAACCACCAATCTGCTGAAGAAATACTTTCACAAATTTCATCATCCATCCTAAACTTAATTATATTATATTATTGCACCAATAAGGTAAGGTTTGAAGAATGCAAGGCCAGGTGATACAATCCATAACCTTGGATTTGGCAAAGCTGTTTTAAAATTCTCATAATATTTGGGAAAATGAGGTGTGGCCAAGAAAGTTAAAAATTTTTGATGAAGATCTGTTCAGAAATAAATATTTCTCTGGACAGTGTATCTTAAAATTCTTGCAAAAGGGCTACTCAAGATTTTAAAAAAACCCCAAGAAATGCAGAAGAGATTACAAAAATAAATCTAAGTATTTAATCTTCACTTTTAGATGAGATTGAGAGGGTTTGTTGATTTTTTTAAGCAGCAGACCAAGATGGGGATGTCCTGAGAAGACCACAACACCCAGCTCCAGTGTGTAACCAGATGCTCCAGGAGAAGATGTGGAGGACCCAGGATAAAAACACATTGTCTAATTTTGGGGCTGTGAATTGTCCTCTGAATGCAGCTGTACCTTCCCTCTGCTGACTTAAGGGAGCTGTATCAGTGCATCAATGAGCCCAACATTCCCTTTCCCTGCAGGGTTTCTTGGCCTTTCTTTAAAGCAATGATATTGTTTTAGCAAGGCAAAATTTGTTCTCCCATAGAGAAATTAACAGTGAAAACACGGCTACAAAACTTGCTGGAAAATGACTGGTTTCAAACGATTTTTGCATTTAAATTCAGTAAAGGATATACATATACACTGATGGCCCTGATGATCTTCAGAGGTCCCTTCCAACCCCAACTACTCTGTGATTCTCAAGGTTGTTACCATCACTTAGGCATCAGGATTTACATATAAATATAACATAATTTCATTCTTTATTACACTGTTGAAAAAAAGTACCTGAAGCTATTCTTTCTGCTACTGAAACATGCAAAATTACTTTTCCTTTATTTTTACTTTTAGAAACAAAATGCATTGAACCGAAGCTTCCATTCAAAACTCAGGCAACTGAACACGGATCATATGAAATAGCATAAAATCACTTTTTCTTTCTTCTAAATCCCCCAGCCAAAAAAAAAAAAAAAGTTTAGAAAAGCTGCCATTTTGCTCGAATTACCTACTGCAATTCTACATTCGTAATAAATGGGTTCTGCTTTCCCACTGACATTATATCCTAAGGCAATACTGGAAAGAGAAGTAAACAAGGTCTAAGTTGGCTTCTGAAGGAATTTAAGACAATTTAAAAAACCCACAAGAAAGTACAAAAAACCTCACACCCATTCGCTTTCTCTGGGTAATCATATTTTCAATTAAAATGACCTTTCTAGTTAGGCATTAAGGACTATACTACACCAAGAACATAAAAATAAGTGGTGTGAGTCAGACTCAGGCTTTGTCTAATGGTGTGCTCCAGCCCTGCCTGCAACCACAGCCCATGTTTACTGAAAAGAATGAAGAGGGGAGACAGATACACAGTGATTATTCCCCAGGTACATCTTTGCACCTTCTGGGAATCAGCAGAGATGGAAATTTCAGGGATGGAAACTGCAGTCAGACATCATTTGGCCTGCTGTGACCTCTGTACCATTAACTTGCTTAACTGCTGCTGAATCCACTGACACATTTTGTCTGCAACAAAAAATTCTCTTGTGTTTAGAAATGTAATTCCTTGCAGTTGTTTTAGACCTGCTGCTGAATCAGTGAGTTCCTTGAGTGTCTCTACACTGCTGTGCTCTGAGAAGGAGTGGATAACCAATCTCTTTATAACAAACCAAATTCCCTTCCCTTCAGCCATCATTTTCCAAGCTGAAGATTCCTATTTTAACTTTGTATCACAGATGTTCTGCGCTTAAGATCTTCTTCTCATTTTCCTTTACTTGCATTTTCCCCTTAAGATTTTTAAGATGGAAAGCCCAAAGTGAGGCAATACTGCACAAGGCCACAAATGGACTCATACAAAGAATGTAATATTATTTTCTGATCTGCCTCCCTATATTCTTCCTTGGTGAATTTTTTTCCTAATAGAGATGTAACCAAAAAAAGAGCCATACCAGCTCACCAGAGAGGAAACAGAAACCTTTACCATGGATTTGGTCACACACATCGTTGAGTTAGCATCAGCTGGAATTTGTAAGATCACATTGGGACTTTTAATACAGGAAAGAACACTCAAAATGAGAAAAAAAGGGAAAGAACATGTAATTCTGGGAATCCTACTCCTGCCTTATGAAACATCACCATCATGTAGAATCATAGCATTATTTAGGTTGGAAAAGACCTGTAAGATCATCCAGTCCAACCAATAATCCAGCCCTGCCAAGGCCATCACTAGACCACGTCCCCAAGTGCCACATCGACATGGCTCTTAAATTCCTCCAAGAACGGTGACTCAAGTGCATCATTTGACTGTGTACAAAATTTCAGATTTCTCACTTTAAGGACAGCTATGGAGTTAATAAATTTGTGCAATTTCTTTTTAAAGTATCTGCAGATGGCTACTTGAAGGCTATTTAATTAGGAGCCTGAAGGCAGTTATGCTCTTAATGCAATTCCTGTTTTTTGCAGCCAGCGTGCATCTGCACGCAGCCTACAAACCCAAATTGGTCTGGAGCTTTTCTTTTAAAGCACTGTAAATGCACAGGCAAGCACGTATCATTTTTAATGTTAGAAAAGAAAGGCTCTAGCCATGATCATCTGCCCAGAGAGCAGAAAGAACAACTGGTGTTGCAGTCAGTAGCACACAAAGGAGTAACAATTTATATCCCGATGATAATTTAATTTTTTTTTCTCTTGGAGGATCAGAGTGGAGCCAGTGGCAGCCCAGCTCCCAGGGAAGACTGCTGGCTGGGGAAGTGGGGAAACTGGAGAGCCAAGAGGCCACTCAATTTTTACGCTGCGTTTTTTCCCCAAGAAGCTCTGGAGAGTTTGGAGGCTGCTCCTGCTGGCATCTCCACAGCCCTGAAACCCTGTCTGTGACAAGAGTTATGTACTGCAAGGCTGACCAACCTTCCCACCTACATGCTGTGCTGTGAGAGAACATGACTGTACTTCACACCCAGAGACAAGAGAAGAAAAGGCTTTTAAGAATAAATCCGGGCCCTGCTGAAGTTAATGAGAAACAAATTTCTTGTCATCTTATGTGCTAGGAAGTAATTAAGAAGTAGGTTGGTAAGCTTTATTTAAGACCTGTATTTGTCCTTCACTGACGCTGGATGATTGTATAAAATCAATTTGTTCATTAACCACAAATTTAAATTTCTGTAATACTTTTTAATCTATTCTCTCAAGGTGAAGGCAAATCTCTGCTGTGTTCAGAACCACTTGATCACTTACAGCTTGTGATTCCCTGAAAAATAAGCAGGAACTAATAAGCAGGTGACTCCTGCCTTCTCTACAGCCAGGGAAGTGATGAAAGACCTTTTTCTTAAAGACAAAAATACTGAGACTACACCTAAACATTCAACCCGTCTGGTAAAATATCATTATCCTTTTAGGTGTGAAAAATTGAGGAAAAGCTGAAAGGGATCTTCAGCATGTCAACAGTAGGGTCAAATTCCTTCCTCAGATACAAAAGTCACATTTTCCAACTACTTTCAAGTCCATAACTTAGTGGATATTTCCTGGATTTCATTTTTATTACTTTTTTCAAATTAGTAAAAAGCACTTAATAGAACATTTCACCTAACTCTTTTCAAATATTCCTTTTCTTTTTTTCTTTAATAGTTTGTCTTCAAACATGCAATACTTGTTAAATGTTTATCCAAACTAGCCTCTCTGCTGGACAAGAATTTCTGAACTACAAGAGAGAATTTAACCTCCAGTGTGCCAAAATGGTTTTGCTGCAATCTTGAGCACAGTTAAAAGACTAAGGCTAAATTTTTTGGAGGACGTCTTCAATAAAACCCAAGTAAGTTTTGCTGCAGTAGCTCCTTCAGTAAATCACTGAAGTGTAACACAGATGCAGTGATTCAAAATCCTTCACAGATTATATTAGGGGACAATTTAGTAAGAGCATGACTGTGCATCACAGTATGGAACTCAACTGACTGAGCACCTGGCAGTCTTTGACTGCTCATGATAATTCAGCTTTCTGAGAACAAATGAAGGTTAATTCCTGCAACAGCCCAGCTCTTAGCCCTACAGCATTATTCTAATAGTTTTCAACCCCTAATAGAGATCTTCAGCCATAGACCTCAAAAATACAATTAAATGTACTGAAGTTAGATTGATTAAATTCAGTAACCAATTAATTAATGAATCTTTTCAGAGCCATATCCAATACATATTTTCTACCTCTTCCAATGGCAAAAAAACCTGAGAGGATAACCAGAATCTCCAGGAAGGCACTTTGTGGGTCTCAAAGGCTTCTGCAAAGCACTGAAGTGTGGTTCCCATGCATGCCTGGCTCTTGGGGAGCACCAGCAATGGGGCACTGGTATTAACAGGGCTGAGTAAGTGCAGGTCTTCAGAAGCAGAGGAAAGAGCCATCAAAGGCTTGTGTGGCCTGTAAGTACAATCAAGCTCCCAACCCTTGCCAGAAAGGAGATTTAAGACTCAAAGACTTAATGTTGGAAGAGTTTTCAATGAACCACTGCATGCTTGACTTCTCAATGTGCAATGCTTGAGGATTTTAATGTGTGCTCACAGCTACTCCTGCTGCAGCCACAAGGATGCCTGTTCAGCAGCAACCAAACTAAATATTCATTTATAGGTAAATACTTTTTCTTATTATATTTGCATGGGTTCTTTTTATCAGGTGTGGTTACATATTTGAAAAGATAATGAAGCACTAAAAAGACAAGCCTAGATGTTTCAAAGAACTACTCAATATCTTTCTTTGGAAGACCTGTTGTATCAAGCCAGGACATTCAGCGGAAATGAAAAGCAAAGATAATTTCAGTACAGATTAAATACTGGAAAAATTGCCAGGACAGAAACAGTCCAACTGATATCACTTAACTATACTACAAGCAGAACTGTGGAGGTGCAAGTTCAGAGTACCCCTACTGAAGGAACACTAATGCACTGACTCTAAGCATGAATTACTCATTTTGAAAGGGCTAAAAATGAAGCACACGATGTGTTTAATCCATTTCTTGAACAGTCAGGGTCTAGGTACAGCACTTATTTCTTGTGTCTGACCAAAACAATCACTGAATAAACATCGCCATTCTCTCTGGTGACCAGCGACAGCACCCCAGGGAATGTCCTGAAGGTGACTCAGGGGAGGTTTAGGTTGGGTATCAGGTAAAGGCCCTTCCCCCAGAGGGTGGCTGGGGCACTGGAACTGGCTCCCCAAAGAGGCGGTTACAGCAGCAAGGCTGGCAGAGTTCAAGGAGTGTTTGGACAATGCTCTAGGGCACATGGGGGGATTGTTGTGGTGTCCTGGGCAGGGCAAGGAGTTGGATTTGATCATCTCTGTGGGTCTCTTCCAACACTACGATTCTATAATCAGAACAACCACGACTAGGACTAAGGTTTTACCGAACACCAAGAGCTCCACACGGAGAAAGCCGTGTTTGAAACGCCCCCTGTGCTGAACTGAAAAGTGCCGAGCTGAGGTGAAAAGGCCGCGTTTTGAGCGTTTCCAGCCGCACGGAACTTTACTGACCCTCCTCGAAGCCGTCGCGGAAGGAGCCGGAGCGGCTCATGGTCCTGCTCTTCTCGTCCAGGGACATGGAGCTGTTGCGGAAGCGCGTGTCGCTGTAGGGGTCGTAGGGCCCGTCGGCGTTGGACAGGCTGTGCGTGCGCAGCATGCTGGGGTTGGACAGGCTCAGCTGGGCTGCAGTCGTGGGGCTCGCTGCAAAGCCAGCAATGAACACCCGGTTAGTGCTAGAACCGCACATTTTCACACTTGTTTTTTGTGCAACTACCAACAAACGTTTTTTTTCCCCCTACTTTGAGACAAAATTTTTGATACCATCTTCTCCAAGCGTCATTGTTTTTCTAAATTCAATGAATTCCAGTAAGAGGTATGCAAACCAGGCTAGTGAATGTGAAAACTCAAGTAAAACAAGGCGATTTTAAACACTGGGTGATTTGTCTGTGCTTCTACAAACAAGCTCAGTCACCTCACTACCACACCACGAGGCATGAACTAATTAACCCTTACTTAATTTGGAACCGTTCTTCCACAAAAACTGTAGTGTTTTGTCTATATAGAGCAGGACTTACCCTCTTCAAAGCCTTCAAGTTCTAAGAAAATTACATTTTTCTATGTATTTTAGTCACAACTGCAAAGAGCTTTAGTTCCCTAATAGCTGTACATGTCAGAACTTTTTTCCACTATAATGCCCTGAGAACTGTAAAATATTAATTTTGTCTTAAAAGCCAAAATTCTCCCAGCCAGTGTTTAGAGTACAAAACCACTCCAATCTCACATTTCTTGAAAGAACTTTTGTGCCAAAATTATGCCTGCTATTTACTAAGAACTACTTGATTTGTGGGTAAAAAAACCAAACAAAATCACTGTTCATCTGGCAGGTTCCTCTTGGTGTGCTGTCATTGCCTGTTTCTATATAGACCATCAGCTGATACAGACTATTGTAGAAGACAGAATAATTCAGTTTAGAGGTGCTCAACTACCATTTGCTCTTAAATCCAGTGACCCCTCTTGACTCCAATATCTCTAAGCTCTTTTCCTAAGAACATAGAAAAGCATCTTTTCTTTTTTTTTTTTTTTCTGGTGTTCACTGCTGTTTGTGGCCAAATGGCTTTTGAAGCTAATACAAATAACCTCCAACACTCTGCACAAAGAGTTAACTTTCTGGGAAACAACTTTTTGGGGTTGGTTTTTTTTTTTTTTTAATTTCATGAACTTTCCTGACAGTTTGCTAGCTGTTAGAAATGTAGCTATGCTTTGTGTATATTCAGCTGAAATTTTGCTGTGTCAGTTTATTTAAAGACACTTATTGAATGTGTTTCTTTCCAGAACACTCAAAGAAAGGTTCTAGAATGTCAGTACTGCAACTCAAAACTAAACTAGAAATAAGTGACTGTGCAATCTGCTCCAAATTCACACAAGAAGTTCACAAATACAAGCTTAACTGTTTTGCACATAATTATTATATATAAATTAGTCACTATATAGAAGTTATCATAAACAATGTATTTATTTTAAATAATAATATTGATTATTATGGACGGGCTTCTGAAAGTCATAAACAAACAGAAAATGCCTGTTCAACATAGTACTTTCCAAATGTCACTTAAAGACAAAATTTACAAACCTGAAGAAATTCCAAAGGCAACTAAGTCATACTTAACCAGCCCAGCAGAGATGAGCACCACTAGCACTTTATATTAGGTTATTTCAACTGCTGATAGGGTCAACTAAAACCTGCAATGCTTCATGGATCCTGCCAATCAGCTTTTATTGTTTCCTTCATGTGTTTATCAATGAAATTAAGTGAAGGAATGGCAGTTGTTCTGACTTGAAACTCCCCTGACTTTTATATACTGCTTCAGATTGAGCTTTCTGCAATTTTCCAACAAGCCACTTGAAAAAGACAAAGATAGAATACCAAACTGATGAGACTGGCACATAGGGTAAGGAAAATGCTTGGATTTTAGAGAATTATTACTATACAGCAGGCAACATCTTATGTCCTCTAAGCACCCCAATGTGTGGTATTAACCAACAGCTCTACTGAAGACTCACAAGTTATATTAAGGAATCTGATTACTCCCAGAGAAGCAGTTTCAAAGTTACTGCGAGTATGGCACCTTTGGGCATACAAGATAATAATGCTAATTAGTCACACTCATTTCAATGCAAGTGCTTCCTCAGGTTCAGTGTGAGCCTTGGAGATGCTGAAAGAAAATTATCTTGAGCAACACGCTGTTTTCAGGACATGCAATGCATTGCTGTGATTATTCAAACAGATAATTATTCACCAAGCTGTGAGAAGTTAAATCTAGTTCCAGAGGGTGATGTTATGCTGGATCCAGATGAGAATGGAGAATTGCCAGCAGTATCCTGCAGTCCTCCTGCTGAGTGGGACCGGAGCCATTCCTTTGCATCCTCTTGACTACGGAGCTGGGAGGATGGAGTATACCTGCAAAAGCAAACAGGTTTTTCACTATGAACATTGATATTTATTTGACTTTTCTGTTTAAAAAAAAAAACCAACCATGAAATGTCACAAGACTTGGAGTGGGAGAGAGAGAAGGAAAAATGGAAGAATCCTCATATGAAATTAAAGGATTGAATGATATAAACCCAATAGAATTCTGAAGTAAGGAGCTGCTCCAAGCTCTTCCAAGATGTTCCTAATTAATTTCACCTCTGTTTGGGGGGAAAAACCAAACCACAAACTTCTTTCCTATTGGTTCAGTGGTAGCCAAACCAGAGTGAACCAAAAGTTACAGGTAGAAGTTGTGTAGTGTAGAACTGTAGGATAAAATGTAGCGTGTGCTATAATATCATATGATTTAAAAGTAAAACTGCAACTCGGAAAACCTTTCCTTAAGTTATGCCAAAATTCTAACACAATTTAAATATTTTGGTACATGACTAAGCTGACTTTTTGTGATGTTATAACCAAATTCAAGTCAACAAAGCCATTATCGGGATTCTTTTCAACAAGCTGTGACCCAATATTTCATATTCCAGAGACGTTCATGTAACACCTGTGGAGGCGTATCCCATTTAGTTCAAAACTAACAGCATTAAAACATCATAAAGGAGACTATGTTTAGCCTTTTCTGACGGCAATGAAAATAGCAGAAACATGGTCTATGCCAACATCAGTGGCAAAACACCCACGGGCTTCAGCTTCAGCTTGATTTATTGTGTATATGTGTGAAAAATAGAGCTGTCAGGACAGGTGTTATCTGAGCTACATGATAGGGTACAGGTATCAACAGCCAGAGCATCATGGAAACACTTGTCTGCTGATGGAATTCAGTGTCTGTCTCAGGCTGTGCCATCACCTTTGGACAAAGATTTATGAGTTACTAGCTTTCCTTCCAAAAACTCAGAGCCTATTATTGGCTGATATTATCTATTTAATTAATTTGACTCCCTTCAAGTAAACACCCTACAGTAAGATATCACTTATTAAGGCTATTTTAAATCAATGGGAACACTGCAAAAATTAAAAAAGTCAAACTGCTTTCAAAAAATACATTCATTCTTCTGCTTGTGCCTCAACACTTCAGCAGCAGTCCCTGACAATCTGCATCTCTTAAACTTTACATATAAATCAGTTTATTTAGAAAGGGGCTTTAAACAGTCATGTTACCTTAACACACTACAGATATATTTTTATTTTCAGCATTAATACCTACCTCTTCAGCACTCAAATGTTTTGGTCTTAAAAGAGAGTATTTATTAGAGACATGCTTGAGGACCATAGAAACATGAAAACAAACTGCCATTTTAAAAGGGCTTTTAGTACTCAGCTTCATGGGACAAGGCTGCTGTGAAGAACAACATGCATAGCACAGAATAAATCACAGCTGCAGTTCCAAGGCATTGCCCCAGTGATCCCAGAAGCTGCATTAACCAATTCAGAAGCTGCAATTTCCTAAATTGTCAAAGATACCTTCTATAAATTCTCTAACACTTAAAGCATTTAATTAACATAGCTGATAGTAATTCTGGCTAGAATTGCTTGTATCAATGGAAAAAAAATAATGTTACAAAAATCGCTACCTTACAGATGTACAAAATACATGAGAAGACAACTGCTGAAAGTTTATTTGACGATTTTTTTGTTATTTTCTATGAGAGTAGAGCCCTATAGATTTAGGTATTCTGAAGCAATTTTTTAAAAAAATTAGTATGTCCAATTTCATCCTGAAAGGTTTGGCATGATCTTGTAAATCTTTTCTATTTATCTAACAACATCAGGGTTCCCAGAGTTAAAACCATCTCAGGTCATTCCATGTAACAGCCACAGAAACAGCAACATTATTGTTTTTAAATCAAGCCCAGGGACGGTTCGAGATGCTTTTCAGCAATTAAGCCAGCAAAAGCCACAGTTCTTGCCCAAGCAGAGAGGCCACTGGATGAAAAAAAACATGGTTGTCAATGACCTTCTTTGAGGATTGAAAAAAAGAAAGCAACAAAGAAAGCAAGAAAGAATGAAGGAAAGAAAGAAAAAAGAAAGAAGGAGTATTGTTGCCACCTCTTGCAAACTGCGACCATCACCACCAGCCACAACAGAAACACAAAGCAAACTCCAAAGCCACCACAAAAGATGTTAAACCATGTGGAAACACCAATACCTGAGTCCCTTCTTAGGCAAAGTGTTCCTATCAAGATGTGGGTCGCTGCAGAAAAGTTAAAAGAAAAGAACTTCAGAGAAGAACAAAAGGGAAGGAATAAGATCAGGACGAAGGACGTACAAACATCTGCATCACCTTTTCAGAGGAAAAGGTGCTGGGGCCTCCCTACAGAAACATGCACAGACCTCCTCACCCAAGTGGGGTTTGCACAAACATGCAGCTGGTACCATGCCAATGAACCACATCTGTCCACAACCTCATTTCGCTGTTTCTCCTACCCACAATGAACAAAAATGGCTCTTTAAATATCAAATGGGTGATTAAAAATAGGCTTTTCAGCAGGCTATTGGTAAAACCTGATGGGAATCTTCAAGTCCAAACCACTTTCCCATCATTTCTCTCACCATACACCATTTAGGGAATGCACCTAACTACTGTACAGCGTTACTGAGCCCAGACTGTTTAAATTTCCAAATCTTAGCTTTAAGTTCCATTAGCAAAGTAAAATGGACCAATCAGTTGCCCAAAACTCAACTATTTCAGCTTATGTCTTTTACAACTGATGAGTAGAGCCTGTTTGTTTTTAAAGAAAATATCCCCATGCTTAAGTAAATTAATTACATGACAACCCTTATAGCTATGTCACAGTATGGGACTGATTAAACTTACATCAGTGAGCAAAAGTGAGCTGGCATGTTTAGATTTGTGTCATCTTTTCCTAAGTTTAGCATTCATTTGTACAAGGATGAATGTACCTAAGCACTTGGAAAACACTCATGAGCCAAGCTGCAGTAAGAGACTGACGACACTGAATGACACAGGGACTTCACAACAAAAAGGACAGGCCAGAAAGGCAGTGGGAAAAGCAGCATGCCAGAGGAATGCTGAAATGCTAGTGAGAGTTTAGATTTGTAGGAAAAAAAAAGGGCATGATTTTCAAATTGCCTTTGGCAGAGATATGAAGGGGGGAAAAATACCCCCTCAAACCAAAGGACGTTCCCAGAAACAAGAGCAACACCAAAAACATGCCAACTCTGCTGTATGCCCCTCTCCAGATTGATTTGGGTGGGTAGATGGGTGTTTGCAGGGACTCTCACTGGCATGTCTTTGTGTCAGTTCACACCTGGATGATGAACACAGCAGAGCACTCAACTGAGCACAGTCTGGCACAAAACAATTTGCTTCACTGAGATGGGCAACAAAACCTACAGCCTTGGGCGTACTCCTGTCCTGAGACAGCATTACCTGTCCTGTCTCCTGGGCAAAGTATTTCGGCAGAATTTGGGGCTAGCAGCAGGGGAAGAAAGAGGGCTGGAAGGAGCAGTCCAACAAGACAGAAAACAAGAGAAGGAGTATTAGAATGAAAAGATGAGAGAACAAAAAGGAGTTATAATAAAACACAAACAGAACCCCAAACTGTCAGAACATTACATTCAGGTGGACTTTTCTCAATTGAGACACAGCTACAAAAATTTTGCTACCTGAACTCATCACTACACATCAGGATGTAGCTGATTTCCAGAGCTTGGAAGGGTTCTACTGCCATCTACAAGGGGTCCCTCAGAGACCACTGCCAAGTTCACCCCACCATCAGCTCAGTGTGCCACCAATCCAGCTCCCATGCTGAAAAAGCCCTGTTCCCTCCTCCCTGCTTGGCCTCCTCCCAGGTCCTACCCTGTGTCCACACAGCTGCCAGTGAAGCCCATCCTATACAGAGCTGGGGAACTGATCAGTCTGAAATACAATTCAGCTGATCATTTTTCACTTGGATCCAGCTTCCAATAGGATTCACTAAGCATTCACATGAATGCTTGTACTGAAACATTGTAGGGAGCAGCTGGACATGGGACGAGGCAGCAGGGAGAGGATGAGAAGGGATCAAGTGACTACGGAGATGGGGACTTGTCTTTTCAGCATCACCTCCAGTTTGAAAGTCATCAAATTCTCTCATCAAAAAGTTTAACAGGAAACAGTTGACTTTTCAAATCAAAATTGGAGGGTTTTTTTTAATATCACTATCAGCTCAATTAACAGGAAGGATAACATACAATGCAAAATTCAAATATGCGGTACCTGGTGACAAAAAAAAGTTGTCACATTGGCTATGACAGGAAATTAAAAATCTAACCTGAACTCATCCTCTTGCTCTGAACTGGGCTCCCTGCCTGGAATAACTTATTTGTATGTTCTAGTAGGACCTAGAATTATCTGCACTGTCTTGTAAGAAGCATTATTTGATCTATATCTGCAGCATTGGCTACTGCTGCCAGGGCTTCATTCCCACTTGAGATACAAACACAGAAACAAGAGAAAAACCCACTAACCTTTCAGACAACGTAGTCTTAACACTGTTGGTTCGGACAAAGGGAGTCAGAGAATCATCCTTGGAGGCTGGAATCAAGCCACTGGAGGAGTTGTGGCTCAGCCCACCTCCACTGCTCAGGGAGATGTCAATGGATTCGCAGCTGGTGTGAAGGCTGCTGACAGACTGGTATCCAATGCCATCCTTGCTAACTGCAGAAGAGCTACTGGCGTTGGTGCCCCACGTCAAACTGTTGGAAGGAGCCGAGTGTGCAGAACTGGGGCTGGACGCCAGTGGAGACTGGTTGAGATCTGTGTTTTTACCATAGAGGGGACTGCTGCCCCCACTGCTCAGCACACCACTGCCAGATGGGGAGTCAAGGTTACCCTGCTGGTTCATGGTAGCGTGAGGGTTGGAGATGACTACTGAGTTTTTCATATTTTCAGCTGTTGTGATGGGAACTTGTTTACTAGGCTTGCCACCAAAAAGTCTGTAAAAAAGAAGACAACATGAAAAATACATAAAATGGAATAGAAGGATATCTTATATCTAGACCATATATATCATCTTAGCTTCAGAAAACCAGTATTAAGTACATGATCCTTGATTGTACATAGGCAACTATACGTTTATAAATTTGTGGTCACTGTCCCTTTCAATAAAGCCCAGAGGCAATTACAACAGCTTCAGATCTATCTCAGGTGTGTCTTCTTTGAATCATCAACTAATACTTTCACAAAGCTAAAATACAGCTTCACAGAACTAAGATACAATCATATCATCTTCTGTCCCTTAAGGAAAAAGGACACCAGAGAAACAATCTGATGTATGGAATACTAGAGGTTGAAAGCTTACTGAGCAGGTAAATTCTGTGCAAAACACCAAATGCTCTGCACAGAAGCAGCATTTACTGGGGTGCAACAATGTTCTCATACTAAACGTAGGCTTGTTTCATTCCATGAGCCAAGCTGGCTGGAAACCGTATTTTTTAGTGCAGAATGTGATGTTACCTGCTTTTTGGCACCTGGAACTGGCTAGTAAAAAACTGAGTTTCAGAACTCAGGGAGGGAGGGGGATGGAGGAGGCTGACTGCAGCATCCCTGCTGCCTGTGATGCAGCTGCAGTGCCAATGGGAAACTTCTCAGAAGTGCCAAAGTGCCTTAGTACGCATGCTTTGGACTAAATTATTGATCATTGCAAAACTGATCTTCAAAATTAGGAAGGAAGTGTATCTTCCACTCCAGCTTCAAACACCCACCCCAAAACATTGCTTTTGTTTCTGCCACTTAGCTCCTGTATCTGCCTTTGGAACCTCAGTTTTCCTCACACGTACCTGTACGGATTTGCTTTTTAATTATTCACCGTGGAGTACTGTGTGTGAAACCTTTTAGAATAGAGGACTACAGCACTTCCATACAGGTGTTCCTAAAGACTATGGGGTGGGTCTGCAGACCAGGCAGAACTTTTCTGCTTTTGAGTATGCCCAGGTTGTTCCACACACGGACACTAAGTGCCCGGAACACACCTGAGCTGGGCGGCTGCTGCTGTGCACTTGCCACAAGGCACCTGGACAACACTTCCAACTGAGAGGGCCGGTTTAGATCAGATACAAGGAAGAAGTTCTTCCCTGAGAGGGTGGTGAGACCCTGGCACAGGTTGTCCAGAGAAGCTGTGATTGCCCCATCCCTGAAGCATTCAAGGCCAGGCTGGCTGCGGCTTTGAACAACCTGTGACAGTGGAAGGTGTCTCTGCCCACGGCAGGGGGATCAGAATGAGATGATCTTTAAGGTGCCTTCCAACCCAAACCAGTCTATGACTCTATGGCCTTCAGCAGCAATACCAGCTTAGGGTATTCCCTAAGGTATTCCTGCGCCAGAGCATACAATCTCTTCAGTTGCACTGGGAAAACCACTCTTAAAGAAAGGAACCCAGAGCTTAAAAAAGCCCAAACACCCACACAACAGTTTTACAAGCTGTTTTTAAGCTACTCCCTGTTTATGACAACACGGAAGTTACATGTATTTGCAAACTTATAGGTAAGTCTGTATCATTACAAAGGTACGGATTCTAATCCACAGCGTAACACAAAAAAAAATTACAGGGCCAAGAGGACATATGCAAAAAACAATGTCTGCAACTCAACTGACAATCTTCTTTACCGTCATCCTAGAAATCAGTAATAAGCAGACAAGGCCCAATTCAACTCTGATGCATTTCAACACATGACAACTTAAGACAGGCTGATGAAAATTCAAGTGTGAAATTGTGTATCAAATGAGGGAATAGTTAAATTGAGCCTCAGTGTCTGCTCTTTGAAGTTTCATGTATTTCTAATGTAGCATTTCAGTTACACAGCCAGCAATGTAGCTTCTTAGTAATAAAAAAATTCCCAACCAAATTCCTACCAGTGTGCCTGAGGCACACTGAAATCACTAAAAACACTGAAAATCTGCATTTCTCATTGTGTATCCTACAGAAATGAAAGGCCTACTGGAGTTAAGTAGCCACTGATGGAAATTGTATGTTCCAAAGTACACCGCTTATCTGTTGTTAACCAGATACAAAATAAAGTATCTTGCATTATCCTCACACAGGCTCTTCAAATAAAACCACCCATCTAAAAACAGTTTACAGCATCAGCCTAAGCTGCCATCACAGCCATTATGCTTGCACTGGTGCTTCAGATGGAATGTGGCTTTCTCACATCACTGGAAGCAGGATGATGGAGCATAACTGTATGGGTATTATGGGCGTCACGACAAAATGAAATGCAAAACACTGCAACTTGAAACAGACAAGCTACTCAAATTCAACCCAAAAATAATATTAACAGAACTTTTCACCAATATCAAGGCTTTGATATACATTGCATCAACAGATTAGCTCCTCACCAACTATATGTTAATGTTAGAATAGTGTGTGGGGTACTCTTGGAGAAATAGAAGACAGACAGGATTTTTGTCCAAAAAATAGTATTAAAGTAAGAAAATTTAACCCAGCTTAGACAGTAACTATATTTAGGGTTCTTCTACACAGGCTAAAATGTTGAGTCTTACAACATACTGGGCTAATCCACACAACTTATAATAGATTGCTTTGGGTGAATCTAAGCATGGCAGGTCAATGCCACGGTCACCATGAAAATCCGAGATAAGTCTCCTGTTGTTGGTTTACAACTTGATCCACGACTGGAGTATTTCTAGGTTTGTTACATATACATCTCTGCAAGAACTCTTCAGTAACCTTCAGGTAAGAAAATTCTTATTCCTGTGATATCTGCATGGATAAAAGCCTTCAGGTATGATTTTTGCAACAAGGAGACTCAAATTGTAATTGCCAAACTTTCTGCCAGACAGGTTTGGTTTCTTTCTAAATGTTAAATTTTTGCTGCTGTCGCGTGATGTCCTAAGTATCCACAACACTGGCCAACCTGTTCACGTGAAATTAAATGTGAATACAAAGACCTTGAAGTAGGACACTAAATAGTAAGTGCTGCACCAAAGCCAGACAGGCCTAGCTGGAAGAGTCCTGCTCATTCAGCTCCCACTAACACCACTGCACAACCGAGGAATTTGTTGCCTACCTGCGCAGAGTGGGAGAGGCCACATCGGGGTACTTGACTCCTTGCTGGTGGGTACTCTGAGCTCCGCTAGCAGCAGTCTGTGATGCAGGGTTCACTTTAACAGAATTACATGAAGCCACGCTTTCGTTGTCAGACGAAATCCCTTTCTCTTTATCAGTCTGATTGACTAATCCTGGCAGAGAGCTTCCAAGGATTACCTTGGCAGGCTCTCTGATTTTAGGGACAGGCAACCCAGCTGACTTGCTGCTTATGTTGGAGTCTATGCTACTTGTGCTAGATCTATTCCCAGCTCCACTTCTGCTACTGGATTTACTGGGCCGGGGTAAGCTACGGTACTGAAGATTAGTTCGTGCACTAAGTGCTAAGTAGCCATCATCCTGGTTCTGGGAGCCATCAACACTAGTCTTCCGACCAGTGGTCCTACCCATGAGTCCAGATGACTTGGGGATCTTTCCCAAGGTAGCCGATCTATTGGTGAGAGTTGCCCCACTGGCAGTGATTATGGTCATGCCTACGGCTGACCCGCTCTGTTTCTTAAATCCAAATGCATTAGCATTAGCAGCAGCTGTCCTAGAGTTACTTGTGGGAAGCTTTTTGGATTCATCACCACTGCTGCGTCCTGCATCTGATGGGGAACGTTTAACATGTCCAGCTTTAGGAGATAGTCTACCCTTTTCTGATACCTTGGCGTCATCAGTTTTCCCTA
>NW_008240030.1:351223-400173 GCF_000691975.1 Corvus brachyrhynchos | reverse complement strand
TACAAAAATAGAAAAAGAATTTTAATATTTAATGACTTGAAAACATCAAGCAAATGATGAAACTCAAAGCAGCATGAAAAGCAAAAGCGTGTTAGCCACTGCAGTGCGGTTCAAAGTTATGATCTAGTCTGCACTGAACTTACATGCCACTCTAGTGAGTTACACATGCAGACTTGCCAAAGCAAGTATGTGGAGTCTTTGCCCTCGAGAATATGAAAAGCAGAATAGTCTTATGTAATAGTGACAGATAAGAAAAAAAAGTTTCCCACTGTAGCTACCACAGATTGATCATTTTTATCATTAGACACTAGTAGTGTTAGGCTGTTAGTAAAATTTCCCTAAAAGGCATTGTTCAAGCATTTGTATTGTTCAAGACAGTATCTAACTTTAACTTTTTCATAAATGATTGTGTACAAGACCTAATAAAAAGAGAGGTATTAAATTACATTGCTTGATTATGCAAATTCAATCAATTTTCATTCACACATCTGCAAGTGCTAAAATCATTAATACACTTACAAGAAAAGCCAGGAATCATGTTTAGTATAAATGAACATGCTTGTTTAGTAAGGGGGGAAAAAAAATCTCCTCAACCACATATATTATATGTTCTTGGTCAACAGTGACTTCAAAAACTAAAATTATATTATTTATTCTTCACACAGCAATACTGTGCCAAATAAATAGCTTGGCTTAAGACCAGAGTTGCCATGAAAACAACTGGCAGGTTTTACCAATCTGAAATACACATTTTTCAGACAGAAATAGAAATGTGGAAGTACGAGATGCTGCTTAGGTTAAAGCAATGCCTAAAAATACAGACAGGATTACCTGAAGTTCAGGTTCTGCCTCTGCAAAGTATTTAAACTGTTTTCACACCAAACACACTTTTCGGCTTGTTTACATCTTACGCCTTTTCTCACCTGTTCCAGGTGTCTTTAATGTGCCTGAGGTGGTTGAAGGTTTAGGCCTTGGTGTGGTAATGCCAACCTGAGCCGACATGCCCCGTCGCCAGGAGCCCGTCTGGGAAATAACAGTGTTCTTCCTACCAGAAGTGCTTTTATCAGACTCATCTGACACATCAGAGGGATTCCGCCTCCATTTAGATCCCGGCTCCATTTTTACGCCGCTATCAGATCCCCCGTCGGATTTCTTGACTTCATCACCGGACCATAAGGAATTCCGCTCCACTTGGGAATGCTTTTCTGCGTCAGTCTAGGACAGATAAGGAATTGCAAGACAACTTTCAGAGCAAGTCTTTCTTTTAAGAAGCTTCCTAAGTAAGAACCATTAAGCTGATTAATCAGCTCAGCAGTCATCTCTGAGTACCAACAAACATGACGTGCCTTTGATGAAGAAATGTCACAGCAAGAAATTAACCCCAGCAATGAGGTATTTTTTTTAACATGCTTTGTAAGAAAAATACAAAAAACACAACGGCCATGCTCCTTGGAATAAATAAAGGGAAGAAAACCCTACTTGACTTATAAAGGACATATTCAGCTCCATGACATTCATAATCCTCCAACTCAAATTTCTGACAAACTCTTTTACCGCAATGCCAGAAAAGCATTTCAAACCTGTGCAGCCAGCCTTCCTTTGTTCCTGCTGCTTTCTTATCTCTTGTCTGGCAATATGATCTGCAGAGCATGAGGAGGCAGCTTTTGGAGCAGATCCGAATATGTGGAATGCTGTTAATTCCAACCTAGCATAGCAGAAAGACACCCAAGAACTGAAGAAAAACTTTCTAACAATACTCAAGACTGACTTCACTACATAAACTATCTTAGTTTCTCTTGAAGACTGTTTTTTCCCCTACTCTTTGCACAGACTGATTGTGCTACCGGTCTCCTATGGAGAATTTTGCTAAGCTCAATGTCAAATAGAAAAATTTCTCATCAGCAAACCTTCACCAAAATCTCAGAAATGCTTGAATTAAATCTATTACCCTATATATATGTGTATATTTTATATATTCCCCACACATTAACACTTTCCACTGTCAATGATTACTTTTCCAGAATTCTGATCCTTCTGTCAAATGCTGTTGATTAAATTTGGTGAATTTGGCAACACCACAACCAACCATTTTGTGATCAGGCACAAACGACAAATATCCACACACTTGACTCTGATCAGGAAAAAAAATTCATAGCTGAAGTGTTCTCCAACCACCACAGCACCATGGAAGAGACTGACAATTCAACACTTGACTGTGCAGTTCCCAAGTACAGGCTGACGGGTTTTGGTGAGGTGTTGAGTGCCACCTCTGCCCTGCAGCCTCAGCAGAAGATGAATGTGCTCAGAACCGTGTGGTAGGCAAAAGGAATAATTTATTTAACAGGAAATTATTTTAAAGATCCCAAAGCATTATAAAGCTCACAGTCTTTATTCCCTTTGGATAATCAGAAAAACATAGCACAGGAGAAGCTGCAAGATTATTTACCATGCTTTTCAGCTTTTATTTTTAAGTTCCTAAAGCATGTTTCAAGTTTATGACTTTTCTTTTCCTACCAGATCACACCATCAATATTAAAAAATGTAGGGCAACTGTGGCTGAATTTCCTCTGCTTTTTACTGTAATTACTTTTTTTTTAGAGCCTGAAAAACTAGTTAAGCAATCAGTGTGTGAAAGCTGACACCACAAATCACAATGGTCTTTCTTCAGTCGGGAAACAGGGCTTGGGTTATTTATCTGCATATTGAGTCATTAGACTAACATGCATTTTGAATTATGGATTCAGATAATATTATATCCTTGTACTTTCCTCGTGCTACGCAAATGTTGTTTCCCTGCCCCTCCATTCAAAGAGAGCAACCCAGCATAGGCTTGAGTGCATCTCTGCTTTCTAACTCCCTTCTCTTCCTATGCCTGCCAGGTTTGGGGCTGGTGGATTACCTTTCTATTTCTGACCATCAGTAGGTGTGCAATAAATTCAGTGTGACTGCTCCTATGTCCCATGCCTCTCCAAAACCACTGTTTCACGCAAACTTCTCCTAATTCACAGATCTTGGAGGACAGCACGGGCAAGAAGTACCAAAAAATCAACCAACCACCTCAAAGCCACCATCCCTCACATGGTCACTTCAGTATCTTGTTCCAAGCTCCTTGTCTGGAACTGTGTACAGGTAGTGTTAGTGTTCAAGAGCAAGAAATACACCTACTTGCTAGCAAAGGCCTTATTCTAGTTTTGGTTGACTAGGAAATATTCCTGTACCTTCTATTTCCCCTCCCCTAATCTGTAAAATTAGTACAATCTCCCCAGAGAGAACAGCACTGCAAGAAGTCCTCCACGTTTGCTCTCTTCCATTTCGTTCCACTACTACACCCACGGCCAAAGTTTTCCTGCAGCCTTTGAAATGCTGCACCTCCACCTTTGAAGCCCTCTGGCAAGAGATGTTTCTGTTTAATGGTAAACACTGAGAACAGCACACACATGACTAAGGAATCAAAACCAAAACACAGTGAAACCTGGCTTGGGGATTGCAGCTGAAACTCCTCCCGCCCGGAAGGGTGAAAGTGGAAATACTCTTTGCTGGAGGTCATGGCAAGACACAGCGAGCACGAGCTGAGAGCAAAGCCTGAGCTGGGAGTAAACCACCAGGATTTCTCAACTCACTCAGAAAGTTTTGTAAATCTGAAGCTGTGAACATCTCAAACCCACCTCTGCTGAGAAGCTGTCTTGATACCACTGCTTAGGGATGTTGCTGTTTTCTATTTAAAGGAACCTTTCTATCTTTCAATCTTTTTACCATCACATGAATGAATTTATTACTTGGTCTCTTTCTCCCATCTTATTTCAGTTAAATAAGTTATTTTCAAATGCCCACCAGGTATTAATTTCTCCTTAAAATATGCATATGATATGACTTTAAAAGCACACTATATACTGTGATAAAGGTAACTTAACTAATTCTGTGCAATATAAAGGAAAAATACTAGGGCACCAGTACTCAAATAACTACATTAAGAGGTTTGGTACTTGACATAATCACAACAGGACATGGGAACATGGTAAGGCAAATTCTGGTTCCCATCACTAGCTTGTTCAAAAACAACTTGCAAACAACTGCTACAAAAAGGGGCTACAGTTATGAATGTCTCTGAAGATGGAGTTAATATCATATTTAAGTCTTGTTTCTCAAAGACGGAGAAACTACAGCTTCTGGAGTATGGGGTATTCAGCAGCTCCAAAAATCAGCTTCTCAACAGAGATTTTTCCCTACTGCAACTATGCCTTTCTTTGCAGAGATGATTCTGCCTGAGTTACTGATTTTATCAGCAGACACTGACATGTTCAGGCTCTCTCCCTTTGATGTTGCTGCATTATTTGCCTGGACTCCCAGCTGCACATGTATTAGCTTCGAGCTCCCTCCTTAATTATCTGAAATCCAACTTCTGTACCCTCTCTCAAAGAGATGTGACAGAATCACAGCAGCTCAAAAGTGCCTACTGCTTAGGAGAACCAAAGCAAGGGACACCCTGAGAAGAAAAGTCCACATCCCTTTGCAAATGTGTGCTAGTCCTTCGTGGCTCACCACCCTGGGGAAGGCACACCTGGGCACTGGCCATCATGAAGTCTTTCAGGTAAGACAGAAAATGTGTCTGTGCAGCATTCACTGCATCATGAGCTCTGAGGTCTACTCTGGGCAGCAAAAAATTAACCCTGCAAGCTACGCATTCCAGCACTCCAAACTCTTTTCATTCCCTTGGCTGACAAGATTCAGGTAGCTTGTTCCACTGAAAAGGAACTATTTTATGGGCAATAATTTGCAGATAACAGGAACACCTGGAATAAAGATTGTCATTCATGAAAACTGAGGAGAGAAGAGGGTCAGAGACACACATCACATCAAAAAATTGCAAACACGATTTGTATGTTCCTGGCTCCCAGCTTCCTCTGCCAATAACTACACTCTACTGCCTGAACAAGCTCCAGCTGCTTTTCTTCTGGTGTCTGTCTGCACCCTCTTGGATACTGTAATAGTTGTGGAGGAGGAAGAGGAGTTTGTCAACACAGATTTTGATCTCTCAGAGGTGTTTCCAAGAATCTGATCCATCAGAAGATAGAAGTCATGTGAGTTTCTATTTTTTTTTCCTTAGGTTAGTCACGTCTCCCTAAGTCTTCCCTTTTTTTCCCCACCAATAGTATTACAATGTTGAGACAGTAACAATTGTCAAAAAATACTTCTGGTTGCCCATCTTACTCTGTTGGGCACTGACAAACATGCTTGATAGATCTTAACTCCTCTCAGCTTGTATGGGACTTGTATTAGCAGTTCCAAGCGCCTGTGCAGTCACTGATAGGCAACCAGAGGCTACCTGGAAACCCTCCCTGTAGGCTTAAATATGCACTGCATGGCAGGGGAACAACGACTACTCTGTGCTTGCACCACAGCTCTGGAGACAGAGCAATACTTCACAGCAACCACACATCTACATCAAAACTGATGTCAAAAACAGATTTAGGGTCCACTAATGAAAAGGGCTGGAGAAGATTAAAAGAGGGAAGGAACAGAAGAGCAGGTCGTGCCGACATCCCTCTCCTCTACCTGCTGCACTGCCAGGTCACCACATCCCAGTGCCTTTGGCACACAGCACCCGAGTCCCTCGAGCAGAAGAACAAAACAGGACTCTTTAGTCCTGCACTTTTCCAAACAAAATTCTATGCAATTGGCAAAAAAAAAGCAGTTTGTATTAGTGCAAATCTCTGTGTTATGCAGTTTATTTGATCAATGAAAAACTGCTAGATGCCTTCACTTGTTCTACTCTCTTTGGATGTGTGGTGTCCAAGCACAAAATGTACATGTATCCTGCTGATGGAGGCAAAGTTCATCCTCCTGTGAAATGCTGCCAAACACAGAAAGCCTTAACTAACCACAGCTCTGGAAATTTAATAAAATCCATTTTATTTGCATATCATGCTTACATTTCTGATGGAAGTGTAAACAACCTTTAAACTTTCATGTTGACTTTACTGTATTTTATTATTTAAGAGAAAAACATAACACCTTTTCTAGACCTAAAAAAAATGTACCTAAAATCCCATTTACATCAGTTTTCTGTGCAGTAGTGCCTCTAGGAAGACCCAACTGTTGTGACACCACTATGGCAGAGATGCCACTGGTTCCACCCTCAGAGGAAATATTTGTAAATGCCACGGATGACAAGGTGGTTACTATTGATACTGTCTGTACTGAAGGCTGGCTGTGTGTTCAAATTCAGCCAGCCTGAAACAATTACACCTCCTGCACAGAGAAAACAATAAATATCAATGTATAAACCAAAGCTCTTACCTGTGCATCTAAGTTCTTGCGGGAGGAGGCAGGTGTGTTGGCATAGGAGCTGATAGAGGAGCTGGTGTTAATGTCATCAGTACTGAGATTGTCTATGGTGTCACTGATCCCACTGCTGACAGAGCTGCTGTCATCCCAGCTGGAGAAAAAGCACAACAGAGGTAGAAAACAAGGGTCAAAAGACAAGACATCATTCAAAAGGAAAAGTATTATTTCTACAGCCCTTAGCCCACTGTGGCTGCCAGAAAGGCCAGTGTATGCCATCACCAAGCCAAGGGCACCAGTGACACAGGTCTTCCTGACTCAGCTGAAATGTGTGCCTGCAGTCCCAGAGCAGGGGAAGCAGTAGCATGAAGGGATATCAAGAAGAAATTCTTGCCTGTGGGGGAGGTGAGGCCCTGGCACAGGTTGCCCAGAGAAGCTGTGGCTGCCCCATCCCTGGAAGTGTCCAAGGCCAGGTTGGACAGGGCTTGGAGCAACCTGTGATAGTGGAAGGCGCCTCTGCCCACGGCAGGGGCATGGAACAAGATGATCTTAAGGTCTCTTCCACCCCAAACTATTCTACGATTCTGTGACCTCCAAGCAGGCATAGCATTGACTTGCTAAGCTGTAACACAGAGATGGAACTTAGATTCAAGGAAAAAAAATTCCTTCTGAAGCAACTTTTTGTACCTGGGTGCTCCACAGACCTGGGCAACAACCTGGATCTACCATCGACATCATCACCAGCCTCAAAAAACTTAAGCAACTGAAAGTTCAGTCCTTCAGATGGCACATAACCCTCCAAGCTGCACCACACATCCTTTTCAAGGAGAGCTACTGTTCAGGACTACCTTCTTCCAGCATGTGATAGAGCTTCAACGTTTTCCAGTAAATGAGAAACGTGTCACTGGAAGTTTAGGACAAAGCACCACCAAAAAAAAAAAACCCAAAAAACCAAAAAGGCCTCGCCTGAAGCAATTTGAGTGTTAGAACAGAAAGAATCAAAATCATCTAAAAATGGAGCCAGATGCTCCAACTCCTAAAATGTCTGTAAAAGTAAGCTACTCAAGAAAGAGATTTATAAACTGGCTTACAAGTGCTCCATCTCCAAGAATAATGAAGCTGGGACTGAAATATTGCCCCAGAAGGAGCTCTGTGAAGACATTTCAGTCCACTGGATAACTATTCCTGGAAATGCAAATATATATGTACATATATCTAAAAGATCATTTGCAAAAGGTAAGAGCTCATCACCTGGCAGCTCTCTAGCTATTTATAACCTCAGCTTCAGATTTTGGGAGCTCCAGACTCTCCTCCCTATTGCATTTCTGTTTGCTTTACAAACTTGTAACAAAGAGATTGCAGTGAGGTTTTTGGCTGGGCAGTGAAAGCCATATTCACAAACCAATATACTGAGCAGTTAATATATGCATTTAAACCTGAACTGTGTGTTAAGAGAACTGTGTAAAGAAAGGCAACCTCTATCTCTGTTTCCTTGAACTTTATTCATAGCTTCACCACTCATTTACTATAGCCTTACTACATAAACTTTGTCAGCTTTGAAATGAAAAGCATTTTTTCTCACTTAGCACTACAAACACCTACCTGCATGACTTTTAATGATGCTTCAATAATTTTAATTGCTTTTTCTTACTTGGGAGTATTCTGTTCACCCACATCTGTGCAAGGCCTTTGAGGAAACTGAGCACAGCTTGAAGAGCAGCACAATTTGCTGAACCACAAATGAAGTGTGGCCACGGGGACATCCTCCTCTGCACGTCACAGGAAGGGTTATTGCTGGCAGCTGCTCCATGCCGACTGCTCTGTTCCCAGTGAAGGTCCTCATCAATGTGTCAGCACAGGCAGTTGTGCCCCTTCTCCCATATCCCTGCAGATAAGCCAGCTGGGAAGCTCAGACCAACAGCTTCAGCAAGCTAGGAAAGGAAATTTGGGATGCTCAGCCACGCTGCTCTGCTGGCAGAGAACAGGGATGGGGAGGGACAGGGACAGACCAGGACCCACCGCTGGCCCCTGCCACAGGCTGTTTGATGGAGTTGCCCTTCATCTGGTGTTCTCCAGCTCATGAGAATTCACTCCTGCCAACTCTGATCAACCTTCAGGAGTGTCCCAGTTACAGTAAAGGCCCTGGATTTCCAAGAAGATTTTCCAAATGCTACTTGATGAACCCACAGACACTCTAGCTCTCGTGACTGGAAGGGAATGCTGCAGTGTTGGTGATGCTACTACTTAAAGGAAAAAGATAATTTTTTCCTAGATTTGCCTTCACCTGGATAAAAGGGAATCCACTGCAATACAGAATAGAAATCCATGTGAAAATAAAACCCACAACATGAGACCTCCTGAGTCTGAGAAAGCCTGACAGGCAGATTTTACACACCAGTTTCATTTGCTGTTTTGAAAAATCTTTTCCAGCATAACTGAATGAAAGATGTGCTGCCCATACCGAGAAATATTGGGGGGGGACCTGAAAGTCTGGAAAAGGATTGAAAGACTTCTTTGAAACACCTTTTTATTTTGAGTAGGCAATTAAATATCACAAGGCAAAATATTGGAAGCCATATTACTTCTAAATTTCAGTTTTGAAAACAGATCCTATAACTGATATTTATTTCTGTTTCCAAACCTATAACATAAAGCAATTACATTTCCTAGATTTTATAAGTCTACAAATAAGGTTACAAAACAGTTAATAAAATTACTGAATAAAAAAATACGCTTCTCATTTTCCAAAGTTTTGTGCAGCAACAAACTTATTTTCTATTTCTGAACCTCTAATAAAATAACAATCGTAACAGTAATAATATCAACAAGGTCAACGCCTTCCATGTTTTATAGTTTTGTTTCCTTCTTATGGAGTTATGGCAGTGGGCAAAAAAAAACCTAAATATGATAATTTTCCTCTGTGTGACTCCTAGTCCCATCTTAAACGTATAGAAACTGAAACATTTTATTTCCAAGCACTCACAATTCTTAAACTACCATAGGCCCCAGTTCGCCAGCATCTAAAGAATGTGTTTAATGTTAATCATAAGCAGTTTTTCTGGCATCAGCCAGTCCTGTTGGCTTCAGTTGGGCAATCTAAAGCATTATGAAAATATTTGAGTGCCCTTCTGAACTGGGACACGTGCCTGAGGACAAAGGTAGAAACATGCACCTGAATACACTGACGGCTGTGGCTTCCCCTCGTGTATTCTTTAGGTCCTTTACGTTCTGATGGGAACTATGAACTACTCCAACTCTGCATTTTCAAGCTTACTAATCTGTTACTAAATTAAAAAAGATTAGCTGTTCTGAGGTCTGAAAAAAGATGTCTGGATAGATTTTGGGTGCCACAAGCTAAGCAACACAGCTCTCATGGGCATGCTGGTGACACTGGTGCTGAAGCAGCTCTGACAAGGTAGGATGTGTAAACCCACACATCTGTCCAAACCCTGACAGGTTGAGCTTTATTTAATAAATATCACTTCAGTAGAAGGGTGGGAGTGCTCAGTCTCTAGCTAGAAAAAACAACAGGATGTAAGAGGACATGAGAACAGTTTAAGAAACTGAAAATAATTTTGTAAACCTACACAAACAATTAACTGATGCTGCCCTTTGGAGTAGCTGGTAGAATTCACTGAACTCTAAACTAGAGGCCAATGCAAGCCACTTTATGAGCACTATACAGCTAAAAAGTACTGCAGTGAACCCACACATTCTGTTTAAGGCTGTGGCTCCTCCAGGGGACAGTACCTGTCACCAAACCGAGGCATCTGTTCACGCTCTTCTTGAAACCACCCTGAGCCCTCCACATAAATTAGTTCATTTTTACCTTGATCCAGTGCCTTGATGGTTAAAGTCAAAAGTGAGGAAGCAGAATGGGGCATCTAACAGCCCTAATTATGGTGCTCTTGGCTCCCAGAGCCAAGATAGCATCTTTGTAATTTAGCTGGTACAATTAATAATTTCTGATGTCAGCAAAAGTCTACTCAGCCATAACCTGAAGCTGAAATGTTTGGGCTTTCCTTTCTCTATTTGATCAGTCACCTGAAACTTTGATTACTGAAAATTACAAATTAAAAAAAATTAAAATCTTAAAAGTGTATTATATATGAAAATTATACAACCACCCACTTAAAACCCATTCCCACCATCACTTAAAACTCCCACGACGCTGCCTCCTGCTCTCCATGAAACCAAGCACCCCAAGCACCTTCCTCTGCCTCCCCACCTCACTCTGCTCACCCTAATGTAACACTGCTACCACAGATCGCCCACATACAGCACCAGACCAACTGCTCAAAGCTGTTTTTTCAAACAGGTTTGCAAAGCTGTTAGGCTCAGACTTGTATTTTTCCACAGTCTATCAGCACTTTTCCATCTTGCATAATCATCATCCACAGAATTGGCTCTTCTTTGTCAACTTGGACAGCATGCAAAGTCATTCTGTGATCCTCAGGACAGCCCCACTCGCTGCAGAAATCTTTCCCCTTTGCAAAGGAGTCATTAAAATCCTTCTAAATAAAGCTATTGTTGAAGGCTGAAAATGCACCTTCTCTACGGATGGGTGTGGATTTTAATTTTGTTGGATCTTCACTCAAAACCAAAATTACAACGAGCTGCTGAAAAATACATTTGTCCAAGAAAGAGCCTTGGGGCTCTACAATATTTCAAGTGGAAACATGGCAATTATCCTCTTCTATTTAAAAATTTAACTATTTATGAGTTGATAGGTCAACAACAACAACAACAGCAAAAAAAGATCAAGGTACAAAATGATTGAAACTTCACAGCATCTTCCAAGATTTAAAAGGAAAAAATTAAATGTGCTAGAACATGAGACAGTAAATACCACCGTTTCCACTGTTTTCTTCAGGCATTTCC
Source organism: Corvus brachyrhynchos (assembly GCF_000691975.1). NCBI lineage: Eukaryota > Metazoa > Chordata > Aves > Passeriformes > Corvidae > Corvus > Corvus brachyrhynchos. Next base: position 389,010 of record NW_008240030.1, on the reverse strand, counting down.
TACAGTAGTGCGAACTGGGCCAGAAATACAGAAAGCACACACAGACCCTTGCACAGTTTTCCTTTCAAACTGTTCTGAAACTGAAACATACACATTTGCAAAAGAATGGATGGAAATCCACTTCAAGGGAAGTTAATTTAATTAATGTGTTTTACACTGTCATTAATCACCCACCTCCCCCATGTCTCCAGTTACTCTCTTCTTACATCTCACTATAGGTATTTTAACATAAACCACTTTGCTTCTTACCAAAAGAGGAGCCCAGGGACAGGACTGTTACCTTGAAACACTTTGTAAAGCCAGACCAAGCAAAGTAAACCAGGAAAAATGAATATTGAGCCTTTCCAGTTGTTCTTTCTGGAGCAGAATCTAATCCTTTTAATGACATTTTTTGGTGCAGAGTTAAAGTGCTGGAAGTGCGCTGTGAGCTACTCAGACGTTTTCATGTTTAGTGACTATTGGGGTTACTGCCAGCAAGCTGAACTGCAGCTCTCTGTCAAGCTCTGTTTAGAATTCATCCAAGATAAGGTTTCAGGATTTACATTTAAAATTCCTATTTGTAAAGGGAATAACTCACAGAACAAAATTAATCAGTGCTGAAAAAATTTGGGAAAGAAAAGATTTGGAGAAGCTAGAAAACTGCACATGCTCTTTTCATTTAATCTTCCTGTATCAGTGCTAATAACCTTATAAAAATAACACTGGATTCTACGTTGTCCCTTAAAATCCAACCAGGATTTGACCAAGCCATTGACAAACTTGAACACAGCTGAGCACACACACTCAGAGGACCTGCTAAAAATCCACCTGATCTCAAGGAGTTAAAACATCCTAAATTTTCATGAACCAATTTGACTTTCCACCGAAACCATCCCATCCTGCTCTGAAGCTGAAATTCCAAAGGCCCTTCTTCACCTTCATGCTTTGCTCAGAGTCCCTTCAGCCCACAGCTGTGTGGGGTCACCCCGAGCCAGCAGCAGCACTTCAGCTGTATTCAGTTGCAAAATGCCTGACTGGTGGAACTTGTTTTTTTGGCCATTGTTCACAACCAGGGTTCTTCTGGTACCTCCACAGCCTCGGGGGAAGGGGAGAAAAGCAAGGCACTGCATGTGACCCAGCTGCTGGAAGAACTCCCAGCTAAGTCTGCAAAATTTAGTGTACAATACTACAACCAGCTACCAGCCCCTTTTTCTTGCACTCACAACCTATAAACCGTATTTCCCCGTTTTACTGTTCTGTCTGAAGACTTACTGTGTTTATAAAGCTGTTTGCAGACCAGCTCTACACTGGGTGCACAGAGCACCCCTTGGCCAGCTGCACTCTCACCTCCCTGCTTTGGAAGCCATGGGATTGATGCTCATCCCTGGTCATGTCTGTGTCACTACGATGACTCCAGTGAAATCTGGAAACAAAGTCAGTGTCTTCACATCACAATAAGGCCAGTGCTAAATCTCAGTCATCACGTTAAAAAAAAAAAGTTTGTTTGTTCTGCCTTTGTTTCCATGACAGTAAGAAGTGCAGAGAAAAGTCTTCGATTAAAAGGCAGAAATCCTTGTTTACATACAAAGCCTCGGGTGCCTTCCAGAAAATAAATCTGTGTAAAGTGTTTATGTGACAGCAATGGTCTGAACAAACCCAGAGGTCAGGCCCAGGCCGCTGGGGATGCGGCGATTGACTGCCCCAGCTCCCCGCAGTCCCCCGGGATGAGGGAATGAGGGAATGGGGAGGAGGCCCCTGGCAAAGATCTAGGTGTAGGTCACCACTGCAATATGCCTCCTACTCCCTCTCAGCAAGGTCCCAGCCCAAACACCTCCTCGCTCCAGGCAGGCAGAGAAGGCGGCCTGCCCAGAGGATGGAGAATTGTGAAAACCAAAGACTTGATTGTGTGGGCTTCTTACCCTGCCTTACTTACCAGTCCTTCTTTCTTACTACTTACTTACTTCTCCCCCAAAAGCAGATACTCTGGATCATACCACCTCCTCGTACAAAGACACAATTTAAGACTTAAAGAAGGGGGAAGCATCCACGGAACACGGTGACAGCTTCTGACACCCACCTCGAGCTCCTCCAGCACCGGGCTGAGCTGGTGAGAGCTCAGAGGCTCACCAGCAGTTACTGGTACCTGACAGCTGCTTCCCCAGAGGCTCCGAAACATAATAAAAACAGGGTTAAGCACCAAGAAGAAAAAGAATAGATGAGCTAAATTCTTACAGGACTGACGTAAGGAAAATATGGAAGGAAAGGAATGAAGGGCAGTATGGAAACAAAACTATGCAAGATACATTTAAATTCCCCGCTGCTGAGTGTGCTTTTGAAAGACTCAAGGGGCTGGACCCACCTGCCCCATGGCCATCTGCCCTCTGATCAGAGGCACTCACCCACTCACCCAGAACAAGTCGCCAGCTGGGACCACTGGACATCCCCACTGAGGAAGAGGTGGATACTGAACACCCCCAGAGCCAAAACCTCCTGCAGCTGGCAGGTAGAATACGGCTCCTTTGCTTCCCATCTTCTTTTAATCCATCGTAACACTGTAACGCCACCACTGACACCAGTGCAAATCTTTTAGGTCTGCAGACTGTAACCCCAAGCAAGAAACACACAGGCACAAACTGAAGACAAGATATATATGCATGAAGATTCAGGGCACTTCCCAGTCACTATTATGATTTTCCCTGCTCAGAAGACACTGCAAAGCTTCTACATAAATCGATCAAGGCCAAAACCTGTGCACAGCAAAACTTGATTTCACACATGAGAACTGCTCCTGTCTCACAGCAGCATCAGCTGCAGCTGAGCACATGGAGACAAAGATAACGAACACGGTTCTCCCATCAGAAAAAAGGAGATAAACAACAGGAATTGTCTTTCTTAATGCATGACAGCCTGCTGAAATACGCCTTAAAGCTGAACTTGGCAATAAAAAAAGGTGTTAATTTGATCACAGGGCACAGCACTATCCCTCAGGGAGCCAAACCACTGAAAAACAACAGTTGTTATCACACCAGCGATTTACAGAACAAACAGACACATAACCAAGTAAAATATTTTATTCTTTGTAAAATGGAGCTGCGTGGAAGATGTCAGCTACTACCAACCCTGAAAGCAGTTTTTTTGTCCTAGCAGAACTGCAACATTCTAAATAGTACCAATAACTCCTGGTTCATGTGAGCCTTTAAAATTAGGCTTATTTGGAAGGAACTCCAAAAAGGAAAGGGATCTTACAACCTTACTCAGATGAATCAGGAAGCCACCAGAAATTTGCACAGGAGTGAGAATAAGAACTGGATATTATGGACTAAAAAGCAAGTGCACTCTGGGCTGGGATCTGGCCTGAAACAGACTCACACACGCCTTTGTTTCCCTGCAGTGAGGTCATTCCCACAGAGGTTCCTCCTTTGCACAGAAAACAGACTTACAGTGCTAAAATATAACAAAGCCCCATAGTTTTCTGAGGCTAAAAGCCTGCAACACTAGTGGAAAGATAGCCAGCTAGATTGCAACCTTCGGGTATCAATAAACCTCACAGGATCACAAAATTAAGTCAGAAAAAGTGAACACAGCAACAGCTGTCAGTTCTCACATAGGAAAATTTCTATCATGTTATTCAAATATTTGCAATCTATTACAAATATATTGATTTCATGCAACATACAGCGATTGAAAAGAAACAGTGCAGGGAGCAAGCTGCTCAGATTTATCCATCATCTAATGTGTTTCCACTGCTGCCAGTATTTGAAAAGCTTAATAAACCTCCTTAATCAAAGGTGTAGCAACACACTCCCGTGCTTTCAAAAGTGCAGAAAGTCTCTTACCTTGCAATATTGCCTGGCCAAAGCACTTCTCCACCTTGTTGCTCATGAATAATTCCAGGAAAGGGGCTCAGATTTATTTTGCAGGTTGATACCTTCATTAGGCTACCATCCAATACCCCCCCCTAAATAAACCAGCCTGTAACTTGACTATCTAGGAAGAGACTTGGAAAAAAAAGTTGGAGCAACGTTGTTTTCCAACAGAGCCCTCCACATTCAGCAGCTCTGAGAGATACTGGAAAGTAAAGCCTAGCTAGAAGGTGATCATCAGAAACTTCCCCTGGAAAGAAATCTGATCCCTCAACAAAATTAACCTCTGAAGTGCTGAAAAAGCGAGAGGTCAAGACTTTCTGCTGGGACTAGGTCATCTGTGAAAGCTGTGCGCTGATGGCAGCAACCAGGCAGACTGGTGCCTCCGGATCATGTACCGTATCCCACCAAGTAAAAGCTCATGTCAGCAACCCTGGACTTGGAGGTACTAAATGGCACTGTTTGATCTCAGCTGAAAGACTGCAATCTCTAAAAGCATTTTTCCTACTCTGCTTCTATAGAGGGATTCAGCAATGTGAATGCTGAAGCAAGTATTGTTTTATGTGAATGCAGCAGGAGACATACCTAAAATGTTTTAATACAAAATATTTGGAATACTGGTAAAAAAAATTTTTTTTTTGGGGGGGGGAAGGGGAGTGCTGGTGTAGAAAAACATTTTCAATAGGAACGGTAATAAAAATAGCAATTTATCCACTGGTATCTGCAGCAAAGACCTTAAGAAACTGAGGTAAGATATGCAATATTAATCTGACCTCTTTATTTAGCACTGTAAAGTAAGGGGGGCTTATTACTTCCCTTTATTTCAAACAGAATAGAGGTGGCTATATATAAATACTTGGTTGATAAAAAATTCTGGTGGTTAGCATTCCAAACTCTTATTTTAGTCTAATACAAATACTTTCTCACAGGATTATTCCAAGATCTCTGCATTCTGAGAACATGTGGGATTTTTTTTTTCTTATATGGGAAATCACACCAGGTCTATTTACCATGAGTAGTAGTGCTCAGAGGCAGTAATGATCCTCATTCTGCACGAACAAAACCCATAAACCTTAGAAAACCTGCAAGAGACTGTGACAACTGGAAAGCTGGTCACTTACAGTCCATGTGGACTCATAACTCATGGAGTCTCCTGTGTGCTGAGGGGCACTGAGTCAGAAATGACACGTGTAGCCCAAAAAGAGAAATACCAGAAATAGAGGAGAACACAGTGGTGTTGGACAACCATGGCTAGTCTGGCATGGAAGGCAGCACTGGAGCTTGGAGTAGAAGGCTACTGCGAGGAGTCAGGGAGCCCAGGGGAGCATGGAGAACCACAGGACTGGCTCCAGGTGACTTGAGCAGAACGGAATCAGTGGGAGGAGCGCTACAAGTGTGAAGAGTCGCTGGAATATGCAAGCTCATCTCCACTATTACAGCGAGATCTGTTCACTAAGCAAGAAACTACACTTCCAATCTATGCAGGATAGATTTCTGTTGCCAGCAAGATCACCAGCAAGGGATCCTGTTATGGAAAGGAGATGGGAAGCCTTTAGGATGGAGGAAATGGAGAGGACATGATGCTGTTGCCTTAGCCTCACCTCAAGAAAATTATAAATCACTCAGCCCAAAACCAAAAAGAAGAGTAGGAAAGAGTAGTGACAAGTCAACGATACCATTATATATTTATTAACTCGAGTACCCTTGTCTTAAATAAAACACACCTTTTAGCACAACACTGTAATGTTGGTTGAAAGAGTTAAAATGCAAGAATTCAAAGGTTATAAAACAAAGACTTTGTGGAGATATTCTGCTGCCAAAACCTTCAAATAAATGAGTCGCAGTCTGAGCTTGCCTTTCTACGCTGGAGTCTGTATTTTAGTGACTACTGTGTAACCACGGCAACACAGAGGACGGGTAATTTAGAGGCTGGTGGATGTGACAACTTGCAATTTAGAACAATGCCAATAATAAAAGTGGCTTGGGAAAAGCATCATTTAACACAAACGTTTGTGGTTTAAAATTAAAAAGGCCTGTTCACTTAATTTTAAAAATGTTTTGATCTTTTTTCATCTGGATGATTACCTATATTATGTTAGTCTGGTGATGAAAAAAGGCAGAAACATAATTCTTGTGCTTTTTGGTTCACCTGCACCTTAGAGTGCAGCCAACCCACCCCCTTCGTGATGTGCACATGCACAAATACAAAGCTGCTGATGTCACTATCTTTGCTGAAGAATAGACAAGAATCACATGGCTTTTTAAAAAGAATCCATAAAGAAAGAAGGAAAAGATCCTCATGGACTATTATTACTCCTTTTTTGCCTGTGGTGCATTTTACTGCTATCCTTTATCAAAGAATCCTGCAAACTGCTTCTCAATCCTTATTTTAATTGCCCAATAGTGAGTACAGATAACTCTCAGATATGACAGGTACTTAAAAGAATCACAACTGCAACAGTAAAGCTTTCTTTTCATCCCTAACACCCTTCCTGTCTTCCTCTAAATACCTCTCACAAGTGATATTTCTCAATTATCTGCCCATGCAGTTGTATAGGAAATCAGGGACTGACCCGCTGCTAATGGTAAATCAGAATAGCCAGAAATATTCTAATTTAAAAAAAAATCAAATCTGAAATTGTGACCTAGGGATAAAAAGAAAACAAAAGGGACACTGCATCTGTTGAATCACCAGCTCCAAATAAAGCCAAATTCACAAGATTAAGGCACAGCACTACACTCATACCTATCTACAGCCCCATTGTCCTTCCCTTCCCTGGCAGTCCTTCCACTGCAAAGGAGGGATTTTGCAATGTAATACCCATAACGCTAAATACAGAGGGGTATTTCCAGATGAATTTTACATGTAGCAATAATCACAGTTTTATGGGTCAGGAAGTTCAGAAGATTAGTGTGTTATGGCTGCAGTGTACAAAAGCATTTGTGTTAGAAGTTTCACATAGCAATGGGGTGAGATAAACTGTGAACAGCTTTACATTAAGTTCTTTCATGGTAGTTAAAGTTGGGGAGAAGTAAAGAGACCCCCAGGTATTAATTTACCTAAAGAACAGCTGCTTAGAAAAGGCTGCAAAGTGTCCTAATACTCAGTGTCATAAAATCACTGCACCTCCAATCCCATGTTCCTTCCCCCCACACCCACGTGCTATTCCCATTAACTTCAGGCACAACTATGATCCTGGTCAGAACTGAACTAAATCTGCTTGCAGCAAAAAAAAAAAACTTATCAAAGAAATGCCTCGTTCCATTTTATTTGCAAAGGCCTAATCCCACAATTACAGGTTTGCATTCTAGGTTAAGGCAGCTCAGATCTTGCTGCATTTCAAATACTCCCTCGGAGAACACCAGAACGCCTGAAAATTGTGGGTTTACCGCAATACATCCATTTCCGTTTTATTTTTGTTTCTCAGTACCTGAGATCTATCATTTAGGACCTTATAAAATGTCTGCATTCGACAACTGGAATGATTATAAAAGTAACACAAGCAGCACAGGCTGTAAAGACATCCCACTTCACAGTCTTAGGAAGCTGCTGGATAATGTGTGGCATGAGGCATCTGCCACATCTTACCCTGGAAGAGACTCCACTACCACTGGGTAAACCACTGTCTTAAAATAATCACAACAGTAATTTTTTAAATATTTCTTTTTCATTTCTTTCCTCCCAAAGGACATTAAGATTATTTAAATGAAAAAAAAAAAAATTGTAACACCAAAACATATTCTGAACAGACTCAAACATGCTTTTGAACACAGTTCTACCCTTTGAACTTGACTACATGGAAAAAAATACACCATTTTAGAGTACTTTCACTGATTATCTGCATGAGAAAATAAAAGCAGGACTACAGCAGCACTGCTGCACCATTACAACTCTTACACATGAGACCACAGGGCTAGAATTCTATGTATCAGCCTAAACAAATGACCTTTGTGTTAAAGTAAATTTTAAAAACCCTAACAAAACAACAAAGAAGCCCATAGGTAACTATTCATCCTGAGAAGCTATTTCTAGCTAAAACCAGAGGAACACTGGCAGCAACAAAAACCCCTCAGGAGGAGGTATAGTAGAAAATAAACCCTAGCTGCTACAACCCTGTGGGTTTTCACTGAGGTTCCAAAGGGAGCTTGGAAGACAGGAAAAGTACGACTGGAAAATCAAGATCCATTTTTTTAATTCCCCTTATTCTGCTGAATGAGAGAGGCACTGAGTTTGCAGACTGATGAGGGATATCTGCCCCGAAACACTCCTTACATTCTTAAATCTCAATGGGAAGAGTCCTCCATTGCCTCAGGCTTTCCTGAGAGCAGACAATTATATTATGGTGGTGCTGTGTGGATTTATTTATTTTTATAAGTGAACACATGAAGTGTAAGAATACTTCAGGGTTTTGTTTAAATCACTCAGATGGTATCACACAGAAGAAAGTAAAAAGGAACCATCAGTGTGTGCTGCTGCATCAGCATGTTTTGTAATGCACAGGCTGGGCCCAAGAGATGGTTAGGTAAAGAGGATTCTGACCCTCAGGAGACTGTGAATTTGACCAGAAAACTCAAATATGGGATCATATTAATGATTATTGCATAGTATGAGACAGACTTAGCATCCACCTCCAAGGAACTGCTTTTCACTGAGCAACCATTAAGGAATGCCCCAGCTTCCTAGAACAAGGTGAGATGCATGTCTGATGGAGAAGAAAAGATTATTTGTGTGTGTGTGATGTATGATTAAAAATGGCTTTATAACATTGTCACCTGTACTTCAAAGATTGTTTAAAAAATGCCAGTAGCCTCCACGGAGCACTCGTGTTGACACAGTTGTGAGGCATACTTTCCACCATGCCCACTTCAAATGAATAAGCACATCAGAGTGAAAAAACACAAATGGCTACTTTCTAGAAAGAAAAAAAGGAAGGGAACTGGAGAAAATCCAATAAAAATGTGGGATGCTGAACAGCAATTTAGCTTGCACATTCTTATCTGAGAGGAATTCCAAATGAATGCTGAATCCAGGGGTTATACTTGGATGATCCAAAATGTTTCTGTATTTAAACACATTACCAAATCTCAAACTCCTTGAGTGAGAACTATTATCAACATATGAACTATATACATATGTATTTGCTTTTGTATCTATGATTTCTATGCTAATTTTTCCAGACTTAGCAAATAAACCCAACTAAAAATATATAGGACAAATAGCCCATTAGTAAGAATGGCCAATATAAAATGGAAAAAAACCTGATCTTAAAGTGCAGTTAATGTGGTGAAACACAAGAATGATGTATCATTTCCATTGTTTTAAAAACAGTTTTCTTTACCTCCTTCTCCAAGCTATAAAAATCAGTCCTCTTTCCAAAGAACATAACACTGCCAAGCAAGATTTTAACACAAATGCCATTGACTAAGGAGAAAAATGTAATTCTTCCATTCTAGACTGCTGAATAGAATAACAGGAACTGCTACATTGCTGTAAGACTTCATTGTCTCCTGCAACCATTAAGATTTTCAGCTTGATCCCTACCAAACAGAATTATAAACTTAGTGCAGCTGGCATGAATTCTTTCTTCTCAGGACTCTGAAAAAATGCTTTGGGGTGAATCTATGACAGATGTCCATATATCATTTACAGTTTGTTTTCTGAGCTTTCTAACATCATGTCTGTGTCAACAAGCAACATAGTGCAAAACAGAAGCAGATACGAAAGAAGCTATACAAATCATAATCTAGGAGCAATGGTGAGGTAAAGAACAGCTCAGAAAGAGAGAACATTTGAATTACAGTTCTGTTTTGGACACCAGGTACAGGGCACTGTGTCAGAGGATGAATTCAGGCCCAAGAAGGATATGCCAAGTGTGATATCTACGTTACTACACTTAGATATTTCTGGCTGAACAAGCAGCTCTCCAAGTTGTTGTAGTATGATTCTGAAAAGTCCTATAAAACTTGATTTAACCTCCCCTCCCACACACCCCCAATAAAATACTAAAATCATTGCTGTTTAATCAATAGCAGTCATTAACCATGTCAGGGCACCCACTGTAAAACCACTGCTGTCATCTATATGTATCTTGTTCAGTTATGATCAATAGAGTTTACTCATCTTAATTGCTTCAGCCTTCCCCTAATTAGAGCTATCTCTGAATTTACAGTTATTTATTGTTGCTGTGGCTGTTGTGAAGCTCACACATCCCACTAGCAAAGTAAACTAATTTATTCTAATAAAAATACAACTACTAAATCAAGCCAGCATCATTACAGTGTTTGCAAATCCTCTGTATCACTATAAACATTCAAACCATATAAACATTTGAACTGCATAATCAGCAAAGAACAAAGACACAAACCCTCAACTTGAAGAAAAATTATTTTCCTTTATTTTTGAGAGTCCATTTCTGTTTTTTCTAATAAAACAAAGGGATGTACTCCACCCATACAACACAAGGATGTTCCAAAGATTGTATCCAAGCCAAAAGACATGACTCTTTCTCAGGTTACCTTGCAAAGTATTCCCATTCCTTTGGATGTGCTATTCCATGTAATTTTTTTTTCTTATTTTTATTGTTTCTCTCCATCAAATAGATTAACTTGCCACTTCTAAATTCACAGTAGACTCTTAATGCAATATAGAATTCTGGACATTTCCCCTCCCTGCCCCTGTTATCTATGCCTGGTTATGAAAACTAAGGCTTTTTTAGACTTGTAATCTTCCTAACACAAAATGTAACTTAATCAAACCACTCACCTACAAGACAAGTATGCTCTAACTAGTGCATACTTTGAAACAAAAGTTTCTCCTAGCTCTCAGGTATTGCTTAAAATGCTGGCAACTCTTACAGACTCATTGCTCTAGAAATAGAATAGAAATTCTTGATTAAGCAGTAAAAAAAGCCCAAGCATGGCAGCTAAGGCACTAAATTTAAACTAATATTTCAAACATTGCAGCTGACTAGAGGTGTGTCCTCCATGAAACTCCTTATCTCATAAACACCTGTGGTAATCACAACTTGCCCAGGTGAACTTCTGACCTCAGCTAAGCCCTAATAAAATCATAGCTGAAAGTCACCTGAGAATGGCCCTTTTGATTAGCGTGTGGCAGCTGTGTTTCAGAGAGCTCCTGTCAGCTTCACAGGCGCTTGACTGGAGAAATATTCCCTTGGCAGACTTGCTTTTAGCAAAAGGTCAACTTTTTAGTTACTCCACCAGTTCCACTACTCGTAGACTACTTACATATAGAGAAAACACTCTTCTTGCAAGCAGAACAATGAAACCTTCTGCTTTCACTTGACCAGAAGACACACACGTTTAGACCCTGCAGTGGGACACAGGAACACTGACGGCGATAACAACAATATCGATGTGGTGAGCTACTGCATGTAACAGCTGCTTTCTTTTGAAACTGAACTACCAATTCCAAACGCCTGCGCCTTGTAGGGCCCAGATTATCTGATGCCTGACATCGTTATCTGATACCTGAAAAATTAACCCGATCATGAACTTTTCCATTATATACAGTTTCCTAACAGGTAAATATTTCTATCATATACCTTATGAACTATGTTAAATATTTAGTTTGCAATGCCATATAACTATATAAGCATTTTTTCAGGGAGTAATTCTGCCCACATTATTCCACCTCTCCAAAGAGCCAAGTCCCACCTGTTTGTCCCCCCTTCCCCCCCCAAATCAGAAGAAAACTACTAAATTCTGTGCTCTAGTAAAAGGTACAGCAATGTTCACAAGCATGCACCTAGTAATTTTCAAACGAGAGGTTAATTATTATCATGCCTCATGGCATTATCACGCAACCTTTTGTTTCATTTTATTTTCTTTACAATCAGGTGCAAGGACAGATGTTGTCAGGGCCAGAAGTGATACTAATCCTGGGCTCCTTCCACAATTGCCCCTGCTATCCCTGGTTATCTCAGGGCTATCTGGCTCTTTATTCTATCAGCTATTTATTTGCACGTGAAAACTTTGCAATATTCATTTCCATGCCGGATCATGTTACACATGAAAATGCTGAAGACAAGACCTAAGATGTGCATTACTGGCTATGTGCACAGCGTAATTAACATGTATATGATCTGTATGCAAATTATGTCATTGGAAACAGTGACTATTAGCATAACAAACGCTTATTATTTATTGAGATGCAACTCGAGCAGGCATCCTGCTGGGGTCTGACATCCTCCCTTGAAACAGCACCATCTTTTCTTTCTTCGTTTACACATTCTTCTCCCCTCTTGCTGATTACCAGCACAGAAAACAGGGAGACTCCCTTCTGCGCCTTTGTTTAAGGGGGGAAGTCTTGTGTGTTTAATTGCCCTCGAGCATCTGATGCAGTTCAAAGCTCTGCGGAGCCTCTCCCCTGGGCCCCACTCCCCTCCCGCCCCAGCGGCTAAACCGCAGGCTGCCCAAACGATCCCTTCATGCGAGCGACTTCGTCTACATTATTTCTCTAATTCCTAACTGATAACAAGTTTAAAGCAGCACCTAGGCCTCCTTCTCCGTCTTTTTTTTTTTTTTTAAAGGAATAAAGTTTGAGAAAACAAAAGCTCAACTGTGCAAAGTCATAAACCTTTCCAATATCATGCCTATCCCTCCTATCCTACTTCAGAAGAATTTAACTTTTAAATCGTTCCAGCCATGAAAGGTAACAGAAAAACACAATTTTACTATTTTTCAGCAGGTGAGCACAGCTTGCTTGCTAGATCAGTTCATCAGCCGTGCCTTCTGAGAGCTCTAAATCACTGATGCCGGCACTGCTTCCCTGATCCACTCCCCTACCTTGCAGAAGCCCCGAGGTCCCAGGATCTCTGCCGGACTCCTTAACCTTTCCTAGCATTTCTGTGAGAGCAAAAGCTTCCAAAACTGTCCCTTGCCCAGTAATCCCTTCCCCAGCCCTGCTGGGCCTTACGGCGCATGTTTGTTCTCTCAGAGGCTACACCCACTGCCTCAGAGATGGCTGTGTTACAGTAATGAACTAATTAGCAGGGGGAATGAGTTCAATTATTTATCACTTTGCCAAAACTCAGCTGAAATTTGGCCTGAAATTTTCTAAGCTGCATGCCAACCTAAGGATGGATTTTGGTCTCAGCTAACAACAGCAAAACAATTCCTGGGAATCATTAGAAAATAAAAGATGATTTTACTATTGAGCTGTATTGATCTTCCCTGAGAAACCTTGTCCTACAATACAAAATGTTTATTTGGTTCTGAAGGGCCCTGGAGAACAGAGAAGGTAAGTCATGAAGGGAAGGCGAGAATGTATGCGAAGAATAACTGGAAAAAAAGAAAAGGAAAGGGAAAACAAATTTAGACGGAAAGTCTGGAGCTGAACGTTGGGACCTGCTGGAGGTGGTGGATCACTGCTCTGCAATGATGGCTGTGACTCAAGGAACCAGCACAGAATCATACCACACTTTGGGTTGGAAGGCACCTTAAAGATCATCTTGTTCCAACCCTGCTGCCATGCGCCTTCCACTAGACCAGGTTGCTCAAGGCCCCATTCTGCCTGGCCTTGAACACTTCCAGGGATGGAGCATTCACAGCCTGTGCCAGGGCCTCACCACCCTCACTGTAAAGAATTTCTACCAAAGATCCCTTCTAAACCCACCCTGTCAGTGTGGAGCCACTGCCCTCATCCTGTCACTCCAGGGCCTTACTCAAAGCCCCTCTCTTGGAGCCCCTTTAGGCACTGGAAGGGGCTCCAAGTTATCCCAGGAGCCTTCTCTTCTCCAGGCTGAACAACCTCAACTCTCTCAGTCTGTCTTTATCAGACACACCTTTACACCACAGCAGTGGCACAAAAGCAGCTGAGAAGTGACCAGAAATGTCCAGAAGTGACTGGAATCCTGCCAGAAATTTACTTTGTTAAGAAGAGGCTTTAAGGCACTTGTCCCCACACCTCTACTTTGGCAAGCTTTAGCTAAAGCTCTCCAACTGCCAGTTCTGCTTACTGCTACAGCAAACATCTCTGCTTTAGAGAAATTTGGAAATTTTTAATTAAATGTCCTGTTAGTTTATGAAAAAATGTAACTTTACAACACTAAGACAACTCCCTTGGACCCTTTGTTGATTTTCATCGTTAAATCACCTGGGGGAGATGTGGGAGTTCAAGCACTTCAACCTTAATTCTTTCCATCCCACTTCCTGTCCTGATAGCTCCACAATAGTCAAGAGTCCGATCAACACCTTTCAGTACCTTATGTTGATATTATTTCCAGCAAATAATTTGGCAGGAGAGACAGGGGGAAATATTCTTACAGAAACAACCCTAACAAAGGAAGCCAAAACAGAGATCCTTGCTCCAGTCAGGCACAGCAGCGACCTCAACTAAACCTTGTACATGATGACCTCAATCTTTGCATCACTACTCTGAAAGGGAAAAACAAGAACAAAAAACAAACCCTTATTTTCTGTTTTATCCATGTGCAGTAATGAAATAATTCTAAGCCAGCCTCTTGTTTCTCCATCCTAGTTCAACATTGGCAGAGCGTGGCCATCTAGTTAAGGCTGAGCTGTGAAATGGTGTCTCACTTCGCTATCAAGACTTAAACTAGGACTGATAAACACAGCTCTGTTTCAGTGAATTCCTGTAGAATTAAGGAGTGGTCATTGGATATATTTGTTTAGAGACTTCAATGAACTGAACCGCACAAGGGAAGACAGGATGAAAGGACAAAAGTCAGTAGGTGTATCCTGTTCCCCTCCCCAGACTAAAAAAACAGATTACTAGTTAGATTAATGCACACACTCAGCATTTTAATAGGCACACCTAACAAACTATGAAGAAAGTCCTTGCCTTCAAGATTAAGAAAGAAATAAACAAAGATTCATCTGGAAAACCCCTTCTTGGTTATTCCCACCACTTTCCCTCTAATGTGCGATTGTGCTTTGGTTCAAAATAGATTTTTAAAGACACAAAGAACAGAGTTCTCAGAGATTAGTTTATAAGATAGTAAGTGCCACAGAGGTTTTTCTTCTAATCACCCTGTTTTTCTTGTCTGCCTTGAATCCATTCTTCTAAAGTTACAGCTACAGTTCACTACTATTCTTGAAAATGTCCAAAGAAAGTTTCATTCTCCTCCCATGATCTCACCCAGACTTGCTTAGCCAAGTCATAAGTTACCTTTGGCTCTCATTTTTTAATTTCTAAAATAATCCCTTGTTCCTAAATCATTTGATAATATACACATTGCCATAATAAATTCAACCACATCACCATATATTGCAAGGCCCCTCATTTTAAGGGTATTAAAATCTGAAGGTGAAATCAGAGCCCGATGTCAATAAATAAGAGAAGAATGTAACCAAAGTGGGGAGCGACTTTAAGATTCAAACACATTTAATGGGCAAAGTTGGGTTGCAGTAATTTGCTGAGGATACAGGTAGATGTGATGAAAGCCCACCCCTGACAGCACAAGGCATTGTTTGGAAAGAGATGGATGGCTGCAAGGGAAAGCAAACTGGTAGCATAGAGGGGATGATGTAGGAAAGGTAAAATAACTCACAGAAAATAATTACTAGAATTGTGGTGCTGGAGAGAGAGGAACATATGGTATGACTCACAGAAAAGAATGATTATTTTATCAGTCACATGTTTAGCTCATTACAGTTGATGTAAAGTCAGCCCATAAAAACATGGTGTGAGAAATGAGAATGTCATTAAAATCGAGAATTGGTCAGAAGTTACTGCAGAAAGGGACCAAAACTCTAAGCCACAGCATAGAAGACACCTCTGATTCCACCCTCTGGGTGTTGGAGGTCAAACCAACACCATACTTTGACCAAAAAGAATAACAAGCAACTTCTTGTTGCCATATGGCATTTTGGCTTTTAACCTCTATTAACAAAGAAACAACTCAGTGGTTATAGTCAGAAGCCAACAAAGAATTTCAACAGAAGTTAGAGCACAAAACTCACAGCCTGACTTCAGTTCAAAATCACAATCTTTTGATTTCAGAAAATTTCTGTCTTTCCTTTGCATGCACAATTAAGACATTAGAAATGTGTAAATGCAGATTTCTTTCCACCACCTGAGCCATCTCATGAGTCTTTTGCTTCAGAAATGCTCTCAAAGCACACAAGGATAAATTCTCTACCTAGGAGTAGATAGAGCGTACACACAGTCCCTCCATCTAAACACAGGTTAAGTAGAATATAAGGCTTCCCTGGGTGAATGTAACCTCTGTGAACTTGTGTGATTCTTCCTTCTCCTTTTCCCTCCCATCTTTTTCCATAGAGACACACAGTTGCCTATAAATACATCTCTAGCCATTTCCTGCTAATATTCTGTTCATCACTTCTGCATTCAAAATGGTTCCAGTTTTGCAAATGCAACATTGTTTCAGCAATCTCTGAAAATAAAAATTAAGTCTCTGCATAAAAATGCAAATGAAACATGAAACTATGTATGGTGTATCAGGTGGTATCAAATAACATTAATGGTTTCAAAGAAATGTTTAAGGCATTAAGTCATGTCACGAAGAGTATTTCTAGCTGTAAGTTTCATAACAAGAATAAATCAACCTTGACAACAAACATGAAAGAGGGAATGAAACCTTTTTGAACACTCAAGGTGGTTTGCTCATTTCCCCCAAACCAAAACGAATTAATTAGTTGATATATATGAAAATTAACTTAAACTAACAACATAATCAGAAAGATAAACTTTAAAGTTAAAATCAGATTAAAAAGATTAAAATATTACTTGGGGCTGATGAGAGCACATGGTAACTCCACAGTAGCTGCTGAGCTGAGCCTTTGCAAGTTAAGGAACAACAAAACAATAACATATAGTTAAAAAGAGCTGACCTCAGCCCTTGGACTTTGCTCAGGCACCAGTCAGACTTCCAGTGTTTAGCATTTCTCCTCTGGCTACTTATTGACCATCTATACCTGGACACACATAAACACAGCCTCTAGTAAAGGGGTGGTTACCCAGGCTCACTGTGCTAACCCTGCACACAGGTTTCACACGTTCCAATGCCACTTACGTCAAATTAATTAGCCTCAAATTGCAGCAATCAGTTTTAATAAAATTAGATGTTTTATTTTTAGTGAGAATATATAAAAAAAACCTTGACTAATAAAAGCAAATTACACACGTTCTCATAGTACTGCTGTAGCAGCACAATGTAGCTCCAAGTGTTTCCACTGTGGAGTGTGCAATTATTTATCCTGGCCAAATGTATATTTAACTGCATATATTTAAGCAACATAAAAACATCATGCGGAAGCCTTAATGCCTATTTATACAACAGTAGAGTGTTTTTAAGCCCCATGGAGCTATGTAACATTGAGCAGTTTAAGCCTCAGGATGTTGGAGCTCAATGCAGAAAGATCAGGAGCAAAGTGACCACTTGTTCTGTGGAGTCTCAATGTCACTGTGAATCTTATTAGCTGTCATAAAAAGGTCACAAAGTCACCTTATCATACTGCTGAGAAATCCCTATGTTGTGAGGAAGCCGAGGAATTGAGAAGAGCAGGATAGGATCTACAGATAAGAAGTGTATGGACCCCCAATATGGAATATCTTGTTGGACACCAAGGAACTTATCATGACACCAAGGAATGACGCGACATAAGCAGGAGCTCCAAGAATCCTGGGGCAGCAAAAATACAGCTATGCACTTTTGTCCAGGCCACCCCACCCCACTCCACTCCACTCCACTCCACTTCCCAACTGGTAAAATGCAGCACAGCCGCTCTACAGAGATGGAATTTCCTTCCACTGGGGACATACATTCATTCTACATGGTCCACACACTCCATCCTCTGCACTTCTGTCTGTGGACATCCATGGGAAATGATACATTCCCTGCACTATGAAAACTTGGTTATAGCTGATAGGTAAGACCTGTGGCAGGAAGGGGAAAAGGGTGCACCTCTTTGTGAAGTGCCATGGAAACAGGGAAGGAACCTTCATTTTATCTGAAGACATCATCTGCTTCCAGGCATGCCAGGTCAGGGATTCTTTCACTTTCTTTGACATCAATCAGCTCAAAAGCATCCCCTGCTTACTTCATTACCTTCTAAAAACACAGGAGCTGCCACTCAGGACAGCTGAACTAGATGACTGTGACATACAGAGAATTTTAAATATGAACTCCAAGTTGTAGATACCTTAGAGCGGCTTCTGCTATGCTGCAGATTGTGGGTATTTATTGGATATATCAGGGTAGTAGTACCACCCAGCCTCAGACATTTTAGTTATCTGTCCAATTTAGGAATCTCATCCCCTTGTACATGCATCCATCAAAGCATGCAGATATCCTGAATTCTTTGGAGGGGTCTCACTGATGGAGACCCTCCAACCTGCCTGTAGTGTTTGAAATCTCTTCACTGGGGGGGACAAAAGTGGGAATAAATGACGGGACGGGACGGGACAGGGCAGGACGGGAAGGGAAGGGAAGGGGAAACAAACTCCAGCAAAGCTCAGAAGAGCACGCATGCAGGAAAACGCATCTTACATTTGGACTCAGGATTCTGATACAATACTAATACAGGAAACATTCATCTGCTAAATAGAAAGCTTAGGTCCTGGCTATTAACATTAATATTTCTATTACCATGGAAACAAATATTAGTAGACTACTGTTATAATCACACAAGAATACATAGCTGTATAGCAGGAGGAAAAAGAAATAAATACTGAAATGTACAATTATGGACAACAAAGATAGACAAAGATCAAAGGGAGAACGTTCAGGTTTTCCAGTAATGAGATATTTAGTAATAAATATTTATAAATAATAAAATAATATTTGAAAAAATCACCAGTCTAGAAATTTGCTTTACAGCCACAATGAGCTTCCATGCTCTTCAAACAGCCCCAAACCGGGATTCTGCTTTGGGAGCCTGACAGCTGTCTGCTATTAGTTTTATCTATTCAATCTCCAAATCCCAAACTCAGAGGTTATTGGTGTAGGTCAGTTGAGAGACTGTGTTGACTCTCTTGCCATTCGACATGGAAAACCAAACAACAAAGTCTGCTCTATGTCAGCAAGCATTTCACATTCTTCGGTTTGTCATGCAAAGCACAAAGACCCTGATACAGTTCAAAATGGTCTTTGTATCTACAATCTTGTTTACCCTTGGAATACAAGCTTAATTTCCTACATGCCTAAAGTGTTTTGAAAGCCACTTCATACAACAGAAAAGACAGTGCTAATCTCTGGCAGTGGAACCAGAAATAGAGGGTTTCAGAAGAGCCTCCAAATCAGCACTGAGATCAACTTTATACTTATACTCTTCGAATGGGGGTGTATGAAAGGAAGCATCTCTTCAGGAAAATCTAGTTCCAGTGGTGTAGGATCATGATTTTGCCATCCCTAGATGCAAATTATTCAGCTGCTTGAATCAGGCCGTTTTCCCTGTTTTCACAGAATCAGTACAATTCTGGAAAAGGCAAGGTCCCTTCACCTGTCCACTTGCCACAGTGCAGCCTTCCAGGGAAGCAACAAACTGTTAACATGGGCAAAAAGGAAGTCCTGGCTTAGTCATGATAAGTTGCTCCCTTGAGGGCACGTCCCACCTTCCTTTAGCTTTGTAGTGAACAGCAGTTCCTGGCTTAAACATTTTAATTAGATGCTACAGAAGAGATGTAAATACCCCCTAAAATATAAAGGAATGCAGAATGAGAATCACAGCTACAAAAACAAAGGGCACGACACCAGGGGAAAGGTTTCAACAAGAAATGCAGCTCCTAAAGCCTAGGTCCAGACTATCTCTTACATATGTTTACATCTAATCAAAACAGGCCAGTTCTGAAGAGGATTAGAACTAGAGTGATAACCAAGAACATAAAGATTGCCCAATCTACTGACTTTGGAGGGCAGAGCTTGCAACTGCAGGGTGTTTTGTTTGGTTGGTTTGTTTTTAGTGCTGAGTGGTGGAATTACACCTTCTCATATAAAGAAGTTCTTGAAAAAGGCAGAGAACTGCTCTCAGCTGCCTTGTCAGCCTGTGGAGATACTAAACCAGGTATTAGAGAACACCTGAATACCTGACTAAGAGAAGAATAGGATAATTCTTGGCTTCTTGAATGGACACAGGTCTTACTTTTACAAAAGGTCATTTAACTAAAAGGCACAAATCTGCTTCAGCTGCCAGCCCCCGCCCGGTCAGTCAAGTTTTAAAACAAACACAATCTCTGCTGAAAAATTATCTACTTCTTGAAGTCATCCCCTGCTCAAAACTCTCTCTAGCCTTCCAACAGCTCCCAACATCACTAAGTTGGTTGTTGGAATCACACTCTTAGCTGCCATCATGCAATGAGTAAAATTAGGTCAAGCCTGAGAAACAATAAAACTTTCAAACCTATCTCCATTCCATTATGCCTCTCTAAACAGAATTAACACTACTGAATCCTACAGAAGTACTTCCCAGAATACTTCATCTAGTGTACTGTATGTACACCCAAAAAAACATGTGTGTAAAAACAGAAAAAAAAAGGAAAAACAATATTACTGTGTCTACTGAACAAGAACCTGGGGACTCCTGGGGGTCATCTCTGACCTTTTCCTTCTCATCTTCAAGGGAGCTCTATAAAGTATCTTCAAAACATCACAGAACAAACCAGAGCATGAAAATAAAAACTGTGGTGAATATTAAAAACCAAAGCTTCAATGAAGAGACAGCCCTTACAGCCTGTAATAATCTGCTCCCTCTCCCCAGTTCACCCCTCCATGTTACACAAGGTGATACATCCTCCATCTCCTTCTTTTCTGCAGCACACAAACATCAGATCATGGCTTTCCCTGCTACATCTTCCTTTGCTTTGTAGGCATTTGTTTGTCTTTAAGAGTTAAGATTTAGAGCAACTGCTCTTCAACTTGTGTTAAGTAATGATAACTTCTGCTTCTGTTTTAGACCTGAAGTTTACAGGAAGTTTGTCATCATTAGATCACTGAAACAGATCTGTCAAAAGACACTGCTACCCTTGACAAACCTTGCCATGTTTGAATGTAGAGTGTCCTTTTCTTCCTTCTGGTAATGCTCATTTCAGCCCCCAGGTATAGCTACTATACCTGTGTTTTCAACTACTATTTGTTGCTTAACTTGGCAATTACTTTATGTAATCTGAAACCACTTTGGATTGCAGCTTGTGAAAAGATTCCTTGGAAAATAAAAGTATATGGTATTGTGATTCTAATCAGCAGATCCCAGGGCCATAAACTTCAAAGAATCTTTGCAATGTGAATTTCCCCTGCTTCTGAGAGTCAGTTTTCAAGATAAATGTGGGATCTTTCAAAGACAGAGATAGATAACTACAGGTACCAAGGTACAACCCGAATATTTAGAAGCAGTAGCACTTTTTTCTAATTTAGTGACAAAATCCAAACAGATGGTCAAACAGAGCAGGAATCATTTCACCAGTCCTGTGACTTTGCTGTTAAGGAACTCTAGACGGGCATATATACACAAACTGCAGTGACTCACAGCACAGACACAGCGAGCAATGAATGCTCAAAACCACTTTTTATCTATATTATCCTAAAACAATTTGGAGAGTTGAAGTTATTTTCTAGAACATTATGCTTATTTAGTATACAGGATCCTTATGCAGGGGTGTTCCACTGTCTCAGCAAGGAAAAGAAAATTATCTTAAATTATCTTAATCGTAACAACTTAATGCAACTGCCAGGACTTTCTGGAAGTGAAGGAACTGCGACCTGATGGCATGAAATCTTCCAGGTAGAGGGGAAATAGCGTGGCAGCAACTTCCTCTGCTGAGACCTCCTGTGGTCTGTAGATGACTTCAATGGATATAGTTACTCCTTCTCCCCACAGAACAGACATCCTCTGCCTCTGCAAACTCATTCACATAGAGCACCAAAGGAATCTCCCTGCAAGTTCCTTTACAATGAAACTCCACAAACACTTATGTCAACACTCCTGAGAGAGCACTGCAGGGCAGGGAGATGCTGTGGGGGAAGGAGATGATAGGAATTCCACTGCCATTACAGGGCAGGAATATCTATTTCTGCATATTATTACAGCAGTTGGGTCCACCTGAAGTTTAAGATATAACCCAGTCATGTTTTAACAATTTAAGATGAAGACTATCCAGTCTGTGTGTCTATAGGTATCTATTCCAGAACCACTTTCTCTGTTTTTCCCCTTTTCTTATGTATTGTGCTGCCAGTGCTAGAGCAGTAAAACTTCAGTAATGATGAGATGGGAAGTCGTGGGGTAGTTCTGCTACAACCTTAATTTAACTTCAGCTTCACTGTCTCAATTAAGAAGAAAAACTGAAACTGGAAACTGAAGACTTAAAGCTGTCTTAATCCTACCATAAAACTACATAAAGAATATATTAACAAAAAATTCAGTTTTCTTTTCCTTATATTATAATTTTTTCCATTGTCTACAATAAAGCAGCACCTTAAAAAAAAAACAAAAAAGGAAATTTGGTGGAGCTTAAAGGAAATTTGATGCAGCTTCTTAAGCAATACCCACCAGCAGCATGACTGTAATTCTGCTTTCAGTGGAATCTGCCTCCTCCCAAAAGCAGTGACATCTTCTCTCCCCACTGTTCAAAACAGGCCAATATTTCCCCCAACCTGATAACTTGCTTCAGCTTGCTTTTCAGCCCTTCTGAAGTGTGATCCAAGTTCCCCTGGTTATGAAGGCAATCCAACAATCTCCCTCCACAACCAAGAACTAGCCCATCTTTGTAGTAATCTCATCGCTGCAGCAGGATTCAAGAAATTAAACTGCAGTTAGTGAATTGAAACACACTCCAGACAAAGGGGTTTACTCCACATATGTGAAATACTATCTACTACCTGAGCCAAGAGACATATAAATAACCTTAATCTGTTTTTATAAAATGCAAAATAGCAGCAAAATACTACTCTTCAGCTATTTTTGAAAGCCATCATTCTTACCATTTGTACTGCACTCAGTGACATTCCTATTAATAGCAAAGTATGTGTGCTCTGCATGGAATGTCTTCTGGCTTTCTGCTTGGTTCCTGCTTCACTTCCAATTCTTCTCTCCTGTCCATCTCCTGTCCAGGCTCCACAGTCTCCTCTGGGATTACCCAAAAGCAGGAAATACTTCTAAAATGCTACTGACTGCCAGGAAGAAGCTACAGTCACAAATCTGCCTAAAAATTAATCTGAATGTGGACTTGTTGTTAACCAAGCGTGTGACAAGACTGTTCCTGTAGTCATCAGATGTGATCAGGATACAGACACTCTTGAGGAGCAAGCTCAGCACTGTTTTTACTGTTTAACCTACAGTCCATCAGTGCTGGAGCTGCTGGAAGCAGCAAGACAACACAGTCCACTCTTTGACAAGACAAGTCCTCACAGTCAGAAGCCAGGAAGACCTTTCTATGCTTTTATGCAAAGCCATGTAATTCATGCAACCTCAAATAAAACCCTAAAAGGGAAACAATCCAAGTCAATCATGCTCAGCAGTATTTTTTTAAGCACTTCATCACTGATCATTTTTTAAAAGGTCATAGAGACACTTCTCTAACAGCATTACTCTTGACAAGCTCACATTCACAGTCTCCTGTCCCAGTCACAAGGATGTGACAAATCAGCACAGGTCTGAATTATCTCCTCTAAATAACAGCCTCTA
Source organism: Corvus brachyrhynchos (assembly GCF_000691975.1). Lineage (NCBI taxonomy): Eukaryota > Metazoa > Chordata > Aves > Passeriformes > Corvidae > Corvus > Corvus brachyrhynchos. The sequence continues at coordinate 365,548 of NW_008240030.1, read as the reverse complement.
CAGGTAAGCAACTACAGAAAGATTTATTCAAACCTAACTGATCTACACATATTACAAATGAAAGTTATATATATGAAGGCAAGGCCAAAATTTAGTCTCAGATCAAGCAGCTGCATCTGACAATGTAAAATCAACTTAAATCACCAGATGGCACACAGCAAGTCTGTATAAATATTATAGCAGACAAAACAATAGGAGATTGATTTCCAACCTTGAAAAACAAAAAATATCACAAAAGAAATAAATTTTTTGATTTAAAATGCCTTTGTTCTAGGCAAACACAAATTATCGTGAAGTCAAAAACTAAGCTCAGCTGTGTTGTGCCATCATTCCACTAACCTTGCAATCAAGCATTAAATTCAACTCCCTTGCTTGGATTTCCCTGCTGCAGGGAAAAATGTACCTTGTAAGGCCTGTGCTCTACCTTACCAGAGCCAGTAAGTAAAAGCCTCACAACTAAACTTCTACAACGAACAGCACAAGAAACTAAACAACCTAGCATATTGCAAAAATTCCTCTGGTAACTTTTTAATGATTAACCTCATGCTCACAGGTTCACAGTCTTTCACACTTGTTCTCCCATGCATTCAATTAACATCTGCTTTGAACAAGTTAAATATAATCTTAATATGTTTCCTGCATGTACCAACAAAGCAACTCAGCACTCCTGCTCACTGCCTCCATTCACAGAATGAAGAAAACAATTACTGCACAGTTTTATTCAACTCAATTTCCTTATGCCCTTTTTCACCCTGGAAAACTGCTGCTCAAGCCAGGATTAATTTTTTTTGTTTAAACTGCACATCATGGTCACCCAGGAAGCAAAGAGGAGCTATTTTTAAATCACTGCCCTATTGTCAGAAACCTCTCATCTCCTGCATAAGGTATTATATTCCAAATAGAAAGACTAAATCAAAGCAACACATCACATACTATCACCAGCTCTGGGACCAAGGGTAATTTTTCTGCCATGCAGTCTTTATTGTGTGTAAAGCCTGTCCCCTCCAAGTGAACTGAAAGGATGATTTTCAAAGCTGAAACAACTGACAACCTAGGGACTGCATTTCAGTGGGTCACAGCCCCATTCTAGGCGGAATATATTTAAACACACAAATAATCCCTCTTGTCAAATGTTCCTAAATGGTGCCCAATGTATGGTGTCTTCAGGAAAGGAGCTCAGCAAACAAAAAGTGTTGCAAGCACAGAAAACACTGGATGGGGGAAGGAACCAATGACAGGAATGTATCACTGGCTCTCCAGAAGGCCTTTACTTAAACAACAATGTACTTTATCTTAGACAAATGCTGAATTTTAAACAGATGCTTCTGCTACTTGGCAACGATCAGAAGCCACAGCAGCAGAAGAGGATGACACTTGATTCGTCTCCATCTGCATCACAACGTGGCAACACCCTCACCCACAGGACCAGCAATGAGCACTGGTTGGGTTTCAAGATGCAAATTTCAGAACGAGATACAAGCTCCTGGAAAAATCCAGGCATATTTTACAACTGGCAAGCATATGTTGAGCTGTAATTTAAACTGAGCTGGGATTCTCTGAGAGGTTTTAGATTTGACATCCTGCTCTTTACTAATATCACAAGGACGCCAAAGCAGATTTAGTTCTACATCTTGGCAGATTTAGTTTGCTTAGAAAACAAGGCTAGAGTCTCCACCACTTGTGTTTCCTTAGTAATATATGCATCAATATGAAGAAAGTATCAGTAATATCAAGCTCAGTCAAGTGCATTATGTCCTGGGGATGACTTACAGATATAACATAAAGAGAAAAAACTTCAGTTCAAAAATTGGTTTGAACATGTACCTCAAAATTCATGTTTTATGCTTAAAGGCCCCTCATGGAAGAAAAAGTATATGGGTCACTTATTACATCAACAGTAGCACTGATCAGGCTTTGGAAGGGAAAGAAGCTGCTATATGCTGACCTCATTAAAAGCAACAGTATTTAAACCATTTATCTCAACTTTAACAGAATATTTCACTGGGTTCCTTTGTGATTGCACTCCCTAAATTATGGATTTCCAGTCCCATAATTCTTGATATTTGGCCTTGACTGCTCACACTGAATCACTGGACTTGGGAGAACCAACGGACATGAGAAGAGAATTTGATCCTTTCTATTCCAAACGCTACTAGAACAGGAGTTTAACATTTTCTTGTGCTGCCTACCATCCACAAAAACACAGGGGAGATCCCAGCACAGCAATCAGGAGACACAAAATCAGCACTTATCCCGATACCTCCGTGAACATACAACCTAGAGTACCCTGGAGAAATTTACATCCATGCCTTCAGTGCCTGGAGTGCCAAGGGAATTTGGTGCCCTACCTGTCGGCGTCGCCGAGCCCCAGGGCCGTGTTGCGCTGCAGCGTCTCCCGCACCGCGGCCATGCCGTCGGGCAGCCGGTTCAGCCGCCGCGTGTACAGCCCCAGCCCGCCGTCCGTCAGGTACCTGACAACAGAACGCCATGCTTAGTAACACGGTGAGAAATTCATGCATTATCACAGCACCTGTTCCCTGGGCTCTGTGCTGCAGTTTCCCCATTTTTAAGTTAAGGATATTACAGGGAATTAGAAGCAAGGAAAACTTCATTCTTGATTGGATCGGATGTATCCTCTGCCTCTCATCAGGCTCCGTTACACCTCACACACTCTCTCATCACCAACAATTGAATTTCAACATAAATGTGACGAAGGATTCTTAAAGAAAACTTAACTTTCATCACGAAATTAATTTAATATTTGTGAATGCTATCATTAGTGATCCCTTCTTGCCCAAAAAATACATGGTTTATATCACCCCGAATTTTTCTGCATGGGCTAAAACACAATCAAAATTTAAAATCTTTAACGAGTTAACTGCAAAAATCACATGAATTAATCCCTAGATTTTGTCAGTGAACAATGAATGTTAAGTATTCCACGACTTATAGAAATCATTATGAATGAAAAGTTTTTTTGCAACCTTGTTTTGGCTCCTACATTCTACTCTGGCTGCAACTGTGACCTAGAGACACCTGACTTTAAGAATTACTATTTCCTATTACTATTCTTAGGCACTAAGAAGTACCAGGTGTACATATGACACTTCATAAATTGCCAGGATAGCACATTTCTTACTTTCTGGTTTAGACAAATGAAAAATTAATCTTAAATTGAACAGAGATGACACATGGTGGGCAATGGCACAGAGCAAGCCGTGTTACCACCACCAGTTCATCAGCTCATGTAGGTCTGCATGAGCAGCACCGACAGCTGAGTAAACAGACCATGAAGATTTTCCCACACCTGAGACTGAAATAACTCCAACAACTCCAGGACTACGGTCACTGTTTCCAGCACACTGCTGGACATGCAACATACCCCACCGAGATAGGAGCTGACAGGACTGTATCTCCTCAATCCTTTAGCCACTCTTAGCAAATCAACAGCAGACCCCAGAATAACATCCAGATACTCAGGACACCTTCCTCTGGCTTAAGAAAGCACAGAGCTTTCTCCTTGATAGCGAGACACCGTCATCGACAGCAAGAAAGGAGAGATGCTCCAACGCTCTGAGCTGCAGGCAGCGGTGTCTCTGCTGGTGAGATCTCACTGTACACATGTGCTTTACCCAGCTCAAATTTGATTACTGCATTTATAAAAATGGGATGGTGAGCAGTTGGGAAGCCTTAGGTGGGAAGCCTTGCCCATTCTGCTGATTAGCACTGCAGTTCAGTGTATCAATCTGTACAGGGCCATCCCAGAAGCAACCCAGGAGTCTCTGTGGAGACAAAGATTGCCAAGCCTGTCAAGTCAGACACAGGAGTATTCCCCATTCAGCAAGTCTGTGGGGATTCTCCAAACTCATAAACAAAGACTGTAAAAAGCACGAGGAGCATGCACTGTAACATGTGGAATTCGCCTTAGGTCTGGCATTCTACCTTGCGTTTGACAGTTTATAAATATTTTATCATGGAAGAATATGTTTTTTCCTTAAGCTACTAAAATAAAGGGGAAGAAGAGAAAAGTCGAGCTTCAGACCATATTGTTATACAAACATGCAAAGAGGATTTTGCAAAAACATCTAATGCATGCACACTAACTGGTTTACTGCAGCTACTTGTCTGCACACGAAACAAGTTTCTGTGTGAATACTCTTTGCATGTGTGCTGGAAAAGGCAGCTTTTGGCTTTGCTGTCAGATTTCTGGCATATTGGTCCTTTGATAAAAAAGATCTGTTACCGTTGAAACAGACTGGTTTTCATACCTATCACTCAGAATATGTGGAAATAAATATAGTACTCTTATGAGTTAGCCATGCTGAAAACAATGCCTCTTCACCAGCATCGGCGTATCTCATCTTCTACACAGAAGCTCAGCAAGCTAAAAGATTAGAATAACACTGCAGTAGCACCAAACTGAAAACAAAGTCACATTTTCATTGGTTTCAACCACTGATAAATCTTACATGAGCCAATGGAAGCTGGATGGCTTTGGCACCTTTGACAACTAGATCATGACACTTTCCTAAACAAGCCCATGTGAAAAAGCACAGCCATAAATGATGACTTTTACCCCCCATACCAACAGGACAGGTTTCTTACATGCCAGAACAACACAGGACAGACTTTTGTATTTTGAAACAGGTTTGTGTAATCACAGTTTGAAAGCTTTATATCTTATTTATATTTCATGCAATATCCTCTACCCAGGAATGTCTAATTCGGAAAAGATGCCAAAACCAATGATGCCTGAAGTCTTGCATGTAACAGAAAAGTGAAGGAAGAAGGAAAGGTACTAGCTTCTAAAGTCTGTGCAGAAAAATACATTTAAAATAAATCCACTTTAAAATACATGGAAAAAAACCCTCTTTACTATCCATTGGTTAGTACAGAGGAGATTAAAAGTTACTGGTGCCACAAACCTCCAGCCATTGCTTTCTTTTCCCTCCTCTCCATCCCTTCAAACTTCCATTGTCTTGGCTTTAAGAAACTGTGAATACAGTTTCTTATGAATACATTATTATTGCTGCAGATTTTTGCTTTATGAGAAAGAAGAATATAATGAAGGCACATTTTTCTAAAGAAAATCTTCCAATGTTTTACTCAGGGGAAACAAGACCAGGAAATATTGTCCTGCATATAACTGTAACAGTACTCAAAGTTATTGGAATTTATTGTCCTATCACATCCACACAATATGGAACCCAATAAATATTGGCCTCTCCTCTACAATGGCACATTGCAGTCCAAACAAATGTACTAGGTTTAAGTGTAATTTATCTGACTTTGCACATTAAAAACCACGACAAATCTGCACTAAAAGCCTTCCTAGCTTCATGACTGCTAAGAATTCTGCAAGCACATTCAGTGCAAAACAAACAGGACTTAGAAGTATTTTTTATCTGCCCCCAAAGAAGAAAAAGTTTAAATATATGATCTGGGGAAAAGCATAGTATCCAGACTCCGACTAACAGAGATAGGTAAATTGTACAAAAAATTTAATCTCACAGATGCTTTATGAATGGTACCAACAGCCAGAGGGGAATGAGTGCCTTTAACGAAGCTGAATATAATAATGTTTAATGAATGGACAGTGAAACAGTAATGATGTTGGTTAAAAGGATTTTCTAATCTTTCCAGGAATTAATGTACAAATACTCATTGTTACAGTTTCGCTCTTCATCAGCAAGGAAAAATAAAATTTAACAAACTTCTGCCAATATGAAAAGACTTAGATTAAACAACAGCAGTATTATGCGTTTCTAACACACAATTAGGACTGCTAGCCCACTTTCTAGGTGACACTTTTTTCCTATTAGAAAGTGGCTGCCTGCTGTGCATTACAGGCGTAAAGTAATTTGCTGTGGACAACCTGGACCTATAAGCTTCTCTTTTCTTTAGCCAAATACACCTTTTCTGTGCCTCTGAAATTTTGAGTGCTGTAACAAGCCCTTCCAAGTGTAATATTTTTAGGGTATTTCTGATGCTGAAGTGATTTATTCCCCTTTCCTGAAAGGCACACTGAGGAAACAGGAATGGGTTATGCCAGGGATCAGCAAAATCCAGTGGTCTGAATCACTTGACTTCTGTCTGCACTCCCTACTTACTGATGGATACAGCCAGCCAGCAGCATGCTAACTTTCATGGTCTGACAACTCTACCACTTCATATATATTCATTTCACTCCTTAATGCATTAATATGAATTTTCCTAGTTTGAAAATAGATAGCCAAGGGAAAAGCATTCTTTACTTAAGGATTAGGAAGTGAAGGAGCAGCAGGTACATCAGCAACACAGAACAGACCGGGCAAGCCTACCCTGACCTGCTCAAGATCCTGTAGCTCCATAATCCCAATCCCACAAGCAGGAGAGCAGCTTGGGACCTGACTCTGGCAGCTCAGGTGCTTCTGCCTTCCTCTTGGTGCTTTGGATTACAGGTTGGTGTGGAAATAGCTGCCCAGGTGTCTCCTGGGCAGAGGACTTGCCCAGCAACCCAAGAGCTTGAAACTTAAAGCAGCAAAAAGCTTGGGGGAATTATTTCACGTATCAACATCTGCTTTGACACGTGAAGTGTTCTCTTATTGATGTGGCAGTAACACTGTTATCCTTAATGCTTTCCTTTAAATCTCTATTTTCACTAGGCTTCATCTGTCTCGTCATTACAGTCAGTTAAACGAGATCAAGAGGCTTAACGAGCTTTGAGTATCAAAGAACAACTCTAGCTTTGCCAGTTGCTAAAAACCCACAGCAGAGAATTCCCCAGTGGTGTTTCTGAAATATGCTGAATGGGATCAAAACCATCCTGTTATTGAAACTATGAGTACGTCCTAAATCTGACTTAGAAAGAAATGCTACCCTAACAGCTGGATGATGACAACTCCAAATTTCTCAGTTTGGTATGAATTTGATCTGTATTTTTCATCACAACACTGGCATCAGACCATACGGGCTTTTCCCATGTTTATATCCCCCAAAGTCTTTCCAATCACTCTTCCTGCCTGACTTGAATCAGTATTTGATCAGTACCTGATGTCTCTAACCAAAGGGTTGAACACTGACTCTGTCTGCAAGCCTGTGGCTGGTTTAAATTCCATTATTGATCCCTGTGAATTTCAACAAGAACATTCAGGAACAGGATTAGGTCCTGAGCTTTCAGGTAGGGACTCCTAATACAATGCCCAAATCCCTAATATTAGACTAAATGTTACAGTTCAGGTTCATAGAAGTGCAAACCTATTGCTCAATTCATAAAATTTAATTTATATTTAAGGTAGTCTATAATTTATGAATTAATAGGCTTTTACTAATAATCAGTAACTACTTACAATTAACAAACTAATGAATGAACTACAAATTGTTTTGCAGATGCTTAACTCAAACATGGAGTAAAACCTGAACAAATGACTTGCGGACTCAAAAATCCTTATCACTGCTGGAAAGGAGGAGATACCTGTTCCACTAACAGGTAAGACAGGAAAAATGAGATTATGCAAAACTTACTGAGTGTATATAAGTTTCACAGTTTATTTAGAGAAACCTCTCATGTGTAAATCACTAATAGCATGAATGATGCTGCTTATTCACACTGTTCAAACCAGTCTAGAAGCAAAACAAGTTCACCCCATTAACTACTTAATGCTCAGACCTTTTTCCATAGGGAAAAAAAAAAAAGAGAAATCTGCAGAAATAAGTGGCTTCTGTGAAATCAATACTTTTCTATCTGTAGACGTATTAAAGCTGCCTGGCACATAAGTCGTTCAGAAGCCATCAGATAACAATTTTCGGGCACTGCTGTTTGAGGTAAATTTTTTTCTGTCTTTTCAGCTTCAAGCAGCCTGCAGGCAAGGAATTCCAATGACAGTGTAGCCTGCTGCTCCTACACGTCCCCACATCCAGAACAACAACTTCTGACCGAGCTTTTGAAGAAACTGGTTTCCTGTGGAATGAGCAGTTTTAGATATTGGCAGTCAAAGAGAAGCTGTCAATATATAAAAGAATATTAGACTGAAAGGAAGTGCCTCTCACATGGCTGCACCCATTCCTGTTCCAGAGGAGAGTCTCCAGTGTATGATCCTCTTTCCAACACTCAGTCCATCTGTCAGCCAAGGGCACCTTAACCTCAAATTCACCTTCATGTCAAGGAGGAGGCTGGCTCCACCATTGCTTTTAAAACTCTTTTTTAAATCTTGTCAGCCAAGACAGACTGGGCTGGAGTCAGACTGGAAAACAGCTGAGAGGTCAGTCCTTTCAGGTGTGCAAATGTCAGTCTGGACCCCAAGGAAACACGGGTGGGAACTCATTACTGGAAAGAGGGCGACACTCACCCACCAAGCACCACCACCACCAGGCTGCTGGCCTGAAGCCAGCTGAAGGCCCACCAGAATCAGGCAGTTGTTCAGTGGGGCTCTGCTCATGCCAATCTTGATTTCAATGCCTAAATTCTTTCTCAGAGTTCATTTCAATGAAAATCATAGAACTAAGCTATAGAATAAGTGATCCATTTTTTATCATCCTTTTCAATTCTGTTCAGGAGAGGAATGACCTGTGACCAAACAGGATTAAGGAGCTTCTCAGCAGCATCAGCAGCAGAGGAAGAGTAACTCCACAGCGACTGTGGATTATTTCCTCATGCCCACTCTTTTCCTGCAGATGATCCACATCGACACAGTGTGAATGGCTGCATCTCCCTCTACTGGCTAGCCCTGGACTGGGTCCCTATTTTGTCCTTTATAAACTGTCCCTTCATTCAAATAACAACAACCTGTTGGCACTGATGCAGCAGTTCAAACACTGCTGAGGTGTTTATTACAGAAAAAAGCCCCAAATGGGATAACTGCTATTAAATGGTATTTTGGTAACTGTTAGCAATAGGTCAAGTGTGTAGAAGTAACCAAAAATACCAAACACCACAACTATTGCATTCATTTTATTGATTAACACTGCATATAACCTAACATGGGTACTTTACCATTATACTGAAAAAAAAGCTGATGTCTAAGGTTATAACTCATAGGCCTACGTTGTCTTCCTATGCTGAATCATACACTGCAAGAAAGGTTCTATGAGAGCGTGTTATCTGAGATATCACTTGATAAAACACTGTCTTATTGATGAAGCTGACACAAGAACTTATTGTCAGATATCAAATGATAAAACACTGTCTTACTGATGAAGCTGACACAAGAACTACTCCTGAAGTGAATGCAGTATTTAAGAATATTTAAAACAATATATGAAATTAATAGTATTGAAAATGCTTGTGCAATATCCTACTCATGTCTCCTGCAGAGAACTGTAAGTACAGTTCTTGGAATAAGAATGCTGTCTTTATTTAAACACTGCCAGATTTTTTTCTTTTCATTCTTACAGCACCAAGACTAGTGTCTATGACTTTAAATCCAAATTTAGTTTCAACCTTGTTTGATACAAAGGCAGAAGTCAATGTTTCCTTATCCCTTTTCATGAAAGTCAAACGTTTGACTTGCTTGCCCAACCCCTTCATTATTTGTGTTAATTTTCCATTTACCATATATAGATACCATTCTGCAATGTTGAAAAGATCAAATGTAGAAGTATTCTGCCATAGCAAGACAAAAGACAGTTCAAATAAACACTCTGCTCACACACAGAAGAAAAATAAAATAAACCTCCTAGTTAGCCTTAGTCATGTTGAAGTGCTAGAGCCATAAAAGGAATGCAGTTTCACCCATCCACTGTATTTAGATGAAACCTTATCACTAAAACCGTATCATTTAAAGAGCAGTGTCCAGTAAATGACTAATACACTGTAACTCAGAGCGTACAGAAAAAACAGAGTGGGAACAACTATGGAAAGAAATAGGTCAGAAAAGCCTATAGACAGAGCATTGACTCCATGCACAGGGCACACACGTGCTCACTCAGCCCAGGATGGGCTCAGCCACTCCTGATTTCCAGCCAGTCATGAGTTACCTGGAGCAGCAACCACTCCTGCTGCACACAGCTTAGAAAGAACGAGTTTCTCTCACCTACTGTTACCAATAACAAATTCTCATTAGCAAACTGCAGAGTCCTCCTCCTCCTCCTGTGAAACCTCGGCCCTAGTGAAGGTCTGTTACACCACCTATGACCCTGACATCTGAAGAAAATGCGTCACTGTCTGACCAGTAAATAGCACAAAACCAAGAAATGGAGCTGCCAGAATCCTACAAATACCAACACCACTTCAACATTCAGTGAAATCAGTCCTCAATTTCAGCTCTATTTTGCCTCCCAACAGATGTAATTCGTGAGCCTACTTCAGAACTCTATTTCAATGATGGTTTTGGTCCATGAAGGGCACAGTGCTTCTTGGGTGAGTTTGAGACTTGAGCAGAAGCAGGAGCAAAGCCTGATTCCCCAGTCCTGGGGAAAGTGGCCTGTTCTCCCTTTTAGCATGCTTCCTCCACGTTCCAAATTCAACTGCTTCCAGTGCTAGTAGAAAGATCCCCAGGGAGCATAAAGGTGTGAATAAACAAGAAGGAATCATAACCCCATGAGGACTGTGCATGCAAACACATTAAGAGGTTGTTTAAACAGACATGTGGAATGGGAATATATCACCAACAAATCATCAGATATGGGCAAGTTAATAAAATGGTAAAATGTATCCCCCCAACAATAACCACTGCACCTACGGGAGGTGGCGGCAAGGAGAATTTTAGCACAGTGCCCCTGACCAGTGTTGGAACACAGCTGGAACAGCCATGCTTTGGCAAAAAATGATTTTGACAAAGGTGTGTTTGCAGACCCAAAGCCACTTCCTGAGAAAACTTGTGACCAGTACTAATCAGCGTATCCACGCTGTTAATTCTGCACAGAAAGCCACACACTTAAGGTAATGAAAACAGGGACAGAGGATTAATTAAATGAAAATAATTACAAAAGGCACTTTTTTTTGACCAACAGCCCTGTTGCTGCATTCCAGTAAGAGATAAAAAGGAAATTAACTCCACATCTCATTAGAGAGAACTGGGGCTAAGGAGACAAAAAAAGGGTAGGAATGTGTGTGTTAGTAGCCAGAAAGAGACTGAAGTGGACAAAAACCTTCTGAACAAACACAAAAATCCGTGAGAATTAACATGCCCACCTGGGACAATCTTTGGGGTAGAAAGGTAAAACAACTCTGGGCTCTGAGGTGCCACTTTCCAACGAGGCTCTGAGCCTTCAGCTCAGCCAGTCACCAAAGTGAGTGGGCTGAGGGCTCACTCCCCACCTCACACAAATCCTACCCCTGTTGCTTCATCACTGGGTTATGTTTTAGACCTTGCAATAAGGCAACTTCTTACCGTTGATCCACCCCCTGGAAACTTGCTTAGTTTAAGAGCTGCTCTCTGTCCCTTTGGCAAAGATACTCTTCCTAAGCCTAAGAAAGCAATCCCAGTGTCTGCCAGAGCTCTGCTTGAGCAGACTCATTAGGGGAGGCCAAACGAAACTTCCCATGACCCAGTGTGTTTCAGAGAAAGCACCAGGATCACAGGGCTAAACTAGTTTTTCTTGGCTATTGGATTTATTTTGGCTGTAACAAATATTTTGGCTTCCTTCCCTATCAGTTTGCCAATGAAAACACAGATTCAAGGTTTTCAGACTCCAGGATTGTAGCAATTCTGAAAAATGACAAAGTGAAACACATACCAGCTAATAAAGAGCTATTCATGCTCTAAATACCCTCTTGTGCTGCTCTCCACATAGTGCAGCTCAGCTTCTGGAAATGTTGAGCCTGTTTGCCCTCCCATTGATCTTGGTGATTTGTTCTGCAGCAAGTCACACGGAGGCTTTCTTTACAAGCAACCTCTCTGATTTCTAAGCAGTTTATTATTCCTCTCCCACAAAAACACAGTGCCATCCTCTTTTTGTACTATTTGAACTAAACCGACATTGGGGAACGTAACTTATGGAACAGGCTGCCAAACATCTGTTCGCACTGGAGATGGCAACCCAGTGTCATTAGGTGTCACCAAAGGTGTCACCCTTATTTTTTTATCCTTCTCCATTAATATTGGAATGCTGTTATTGCAATTTAATACTGCAATATTCCCTTCTCAGGGAATCCACTCACATGATTACCCTGCACAGATTGCAACCCCAATGTTGTGGAGCTGCTTGCAGCAATGTTCCCTCCAATTGCTCAGCGGTACAGCAAGGAGAGGACCCCCAAACTGCCCATCTCCAAACCCTGTCCACAACCTGGAAATGGAGCTGGATCTCTCCAGCAATGGACTGACCTACAATACCAATTCAGTCCTTGGAACTTAGTCAATGACTCCAACGGTGCTATATAAAACGATAAACCAACTCACACTATTTAACAAAACAGACTTTTGTAGCTAAAAGCAAAAGATGTGGAAAAGAAAAAGATATTTGTACATACTTCTTGTCCTAAGGACCTTAAATTGAGATCTCATTTATCAGTATCTGGCTGTTACATGAGTAAAAACAGAAAAGTACCTGACTCTTTTAAAAACTAGTGGAAAAAAGGAGTCAGATACTGAGTTAAAGATCTCCCAACACTCAAGGCCAGGAGTTAGGTGGGGTGGAGTATATGACTCTTCTGCTATGTTAATCCTTCTTGGTATATAACTCACTGCTTTGGTGACAGGGGCACCAAGTGGCAAAACCATTTCATTACCCGGAATCTAAACACCACTCTTGTACTTTCAGACTATGGAGACCCCATTTTTTACATTGCAGGATGACCAGACACAGAAAACAAAATGATACACAGAGATGAGTGAAGGCACAGATTTCTCTGGCAATATCATTCATATATTCGACAGCTTTTCTATTCTTTCCTTTTCCTCAACCTGGAATCTGAATTTCATACACTAAGTAAAGATCTGCAAAGACTGGGGCTCCTCTATGAGAAGCAGAAGCCTGAGCTGACACAGTTCTGCCAGGGATAATTCTCAACTACCACTCAAGGTGTTTTATGGAAACCATGGTGCTACTTAGAATTTACTTTCCTCACTTCCAGACTAAAACTACAGCCACAAATTTGAATAGAATTCATAGTCCAGAGGAAAAGCAGTAACTGTTACTACAATAAACATTACAAAATCCAGGTGTAAGTTGATTTATTGAGGAAAACACAAGGCACTTTAGTGATTTGATGCATTATTAATGCAGCAACAGCTACTGGTGTTTTATCTGAAACAGAATTTTATACTGGTTTTTGCATCAGCTACTTTACTATAGGCTTCCCTAATGAAGCATTAAAAAGAAAGTGTCTGACTTTTCAAAAAGTGTGAAAATATCCAAATATTCATAACGGACAGAATTAATGGAGATTTCCAGATGGTGTAACTTCACTGGTTAAGTTAATGACAAAGCAGCAACTGGATTCCAGTAAGAGACACTACATCTTCCAAAAAAGCCAACACCACTAGAAATGTCACTAATAAAAAAAATTACAAGAAAGCAAGGGATTCAAGATGGCCAGAGAGGGCTACCACAAAGAAAGAAAGAAAGAGGAAAAAAAAAAAAGTGCACCATTTAATTCTCAAAGATCAGTTTTCAGTTTTAACATCAATCCACCGCTAATGTACTTGAGCTAAGTAAAAATTACTGGTTTATAGCAGGAACTGCAAATAGACGAATTGAATACTGACTTTGGAGCAAAAAACAAATGCTTTTCCATTCAAGGGAGAGATAAAATGCTGATGTAAAACCTTGCTAATAATTGTCTATCACTTCATATTTCTGCACACTGACTTGTTCTTTACACCTTCTGTAGCATGAACAAGAAGTTTTACCTAACACAGAGAGGCAAACTCATTTCCTTCCAGTGAGCTGGCCCCTCACAGTTTTGCCTCAGACCGCAGAAGAGTTCAGCCAAGTACAGAACGTGCCTCACTCCCTCCATCTGCTGGGCACGAATGAATGTTGCAGCCACAATGAGCCTTGACTCAGGAAAACGTTTCATCACGTGCAAGGATCTCTTCCTATCTAGGGATATTTTCTTAACATGCACTTAAAACTTCAGTTTTGTTAAAATCCCTCTGTGATGATGCGCTGTCTCTCCAAAGGCTTATTAAAATGAGCAGAACATCTTTGGCGTTGGCTTTTTTCATTTCTCCAAGTAACCGTGGAAACACAGCGCCACAAACAGCACGGAAGGATCACTTGAGTGAGGCATTAACTCACCCGCTGGTGATGTCGTCAGCCCTGATGTTCTTGCCCAGCACGTCGCCGTCGCTCATGTAGCCGGTGGCGTCCATGGCGATGCCCTCGAGGTCGATGTCGTCGCCGGCCTTGTCGGCGATGTCCACGTGGCAGACGCTGCTGCCGCCCGCGGCCAGCCTGCGC
>NW_008240030.1:318229-351212 GCF_000691975.1 Corvus brachyrhynchos | reverse complement strand
CGGAGGGGCCGTGGGCGCGGGTGCTGCGGCGTCGGCGGGCCCGTCAGGCTGAGGATGCTGCGGCCGCTGATCTCGGTGGTGACGTTGGTGTCAAACGTGGTCTCCAATGTGCTTGAAAGGAGAGATGCACTGCATCAAATGGGGCTCTTACATGGAATGCTGTGAGATTTCAGGTACTTCCGAGGCCCTGAACGCTCACCAAGTTACAGACTGTACAGAACAGCAATAGCAATTTACTGCTGTAACACTTGGGGAGATCCTTTCTTTTCATTTTTCAGGTCCTCCCCCATATTCCCAGAGACTCTTGCACCCAGGCCACCAGGTGCTCTATACACACATGAGAAGACTTAAGCAGGAACTTTTTAATGGATTATCCACAGTATCAAAGCGTAACTTCCTCATCTTCAAGCACATATAACTGCATTACACTGTGGCTTTGCCAGTCTAGGTGAGGGAGTGGGATAATAAGCTGACGAAAGGAAAACCTGCTGAAGTACTGTTTTTCTGAGATATTTCCTTTTATTGTCTGCATTCATGAAAATTCTAACTCTGGAGATGTTTCCAGCACCAAGATGGAAGCTATTTCTACACCATGGAGAGGATTAAATGAAAAAAAGTAAGAAGAAGGACCAAAAAAAATTTTTTGTCAAAATATATTTTGCGTATTAACAAACCAATAATGAACTATGAATTGCTTTGAAGATGTTCAAACCCAAACCCAGAAAAAACAATAAATTACTCATATAACTCATAACTCGTGAGTTATGTATATATTTAAAAATATTGGTAAAATTTATATGTGGAACCCTAAAAATGGGACTACACCATGAGTTTTCAGGTGATGTGTACAGATTGCAAGACTACACCCTGAATACTCATAGCTGAGTCGCAGCTAATTTATTTGCAGCTAATCCATAGCTGCAGCTTCTCTTACCCACATGAACTCTTTTCCTTTCCTACTCAATTAAGTGCCACTTTTTTTTATTTACTGTGGATATTAGTAAAAATAAACAGCACTGTACCATTCTCAATATAATGTTACATGTAAACTGCAAAAACCTTTGTATCTCTGGTTATAATAATTAAACCATAAAGACCTCTTGCATTAATTGAAACTTGCAAAGAAAAATAGCTTTGGGAGTTCATCTTTGCAAGCTCTGCTTCAGTTTTAGACACAACGCCAAAACACAAAGTGCTCCCCCAGTAAACTCATTTAGGGCTGGGGTAGGTAAGGCCCCAAGCATTAGGTAGGACCCCAGTCTCATTAGGGTCTTAATAGCTTATTCTCCCTAACATCCTGTTCAACACTGCAAAGATCAAACTCACATAATGTTTAAATGTAGTAGCAATCTTTGTTTATTGACAGCATATTTTAAATATTGCTGAAGATTTCCAAATGCTGCTTTACAAAGAAAAAGCAGTTGCATACAGGGGACGACTAAAAATATTAGAAAAATTTGTTTGTCCAAAGTTTGGTCAGGAATTTAAGTGATGCACTTGATAATGTGGGTGAAGTACAGTTCACCTCTTATTTAAACAAAATATTACACATAGGGGGAGAGAGGTGTAATGCACTGAAGTTACTCAACAGTAAGAAGAAACATTTCAAACTGTAACTTATATTCAAACATCACCTCACACATTTAACAAGAAGTGATTATTCTTGACTTTTGAGTCAATACGCAACCCATCCCATCAATTCCTCATCATACATCTCAATAACCAGCAAACATTATTCAAATTCTGTGCATTAAAGACAAAAATGACAAGATCAGTATCTCCCATTGTCAGTGTTAATCATTTTTCTAAGGATGCAAGCCAGCCAGATGTAAGAGATGTAAAGGAAGAGCACAGTGGTTTCCATTTCCATATAAACACAGTCGTGCCCTCACCTGTGGGTGACCTGGGTTCCCCGTAAACTGGACATGGTTTCCTCCAGGTTCTGCCGAAGGTCAGCGATGTTCTTCACCGTTCGCAACCGCCGAGTCTCCGGATCCTCTCCTACAGGGAAAATAAGCCCTGAGTAAGGACCAGGCAGGAAATAGCACAGAACTGAGCTGTCACCTATGTCTGAATCTGACTCTAATGCATTTTTTCACTGACTTTCTAAGCTGGTTAGGATTGAGATTCCATTCCCCTCAGCAGGCACCTGCTGTCATCACATCCGGACTGAAACGAGCTCTGCAGGGTTACCTTCACTGCACAGGCTGCCTTTGAGATGCTGCTGTATTGTCATTTCCCACATGACCCAGTTTAAATTCTGGTTAACTTTCAACCTCATTAGAATATACACTCCATTAATACTACCCTTTCCATCTCATGTATTGACATAATTAACATTAACCTGACACAGGCAATTTCTCCAATGCTGTATTTTGACTACATCTTCTTTGTCCTGTTTCACACAGATCTCATTCTACAGTAACAGCTTCCCATAGATTAAACTCTGTTGATGGGGTGCTCCATGCTGAGTGATGTTTCAGGTAAAATAACAAGAGGTTTTGCTTGTCAACATCACAACACAGTTACTGTTCCTAAAATATGCTACATGACACAAAGTTGGGGGGTGACTTAGTTTTCATGGCATCCAGAAATCCTGTTCTTTAAATACTTTGTTCTAAAACACATTCATGTCCTGCTCTTTTAAAGTAGAGTTTATGTACACAAAAAGAAGTCTTCCTACTGCCTCAGCATAATTTCATTTTACCAAATTAATAATTTAATTAGTGCATCAGCATAATTTATTTACATGCTCTCAGCTGTCAATTCAGAAACACTTTGGTTGCTACCTCAGCTGAGCTTTATGGAGTTAAACCCTCTAAGTGGCTGAAGAGAAGTGAATTTCTAGTAGTGCCAGCGTATTCTTTGTAAGCTGAAAGCTGGAACAGAAAACCTCCAAAAAACTGTCACAAAGCTTCTGTTGGGCACAGAAGGAAATAATTTCATTCTAAAGGGTTTACAACTCACTACTAAAGAAAATACTACAGTAAATGTAAAACTTTTCACATTTTGTATCAGCCTTCTCTGTAGAAGTGATGTGTTCTTGAACTGCCAGGATGCTGGTCACCCACACGATTGCACGTTTAGATGGATATCTATATATTACACACACCAGAAGTGTGAAAAACCAGATAAAAAAGCTGTTGCTGGAACTTTCTACAGTCTCTGCTTTAAATTTCATGTTTCGAAAAGGTGCCGGGTTGGTGGCACAGAAAAACCCACTCACACACTGTTGCCTACAAAGCAGCAGTGGTACAAACTACTGACCCAAGTGCTTCGTTCCCATGCTAGCATTTTTCTTTCAATCAGTCTCTACTCTCTGGGAAATCATCTCCCTGAGTTACAATTCACTTAAGCCAGAGGGTCAAACAATTATGGTCTGGCTGGACTGGAAACATCCACCTAACAAGAATGATTACTTTAGCCAGAGGGTCTCTGGGACAGAAAACATTTTCTATACTCATGGATCTACAAATTTTTGCAGTAAAAACCATAAAATATTTATAAGCCTTTAGCTTAACAAAGGTCACAGTGCTCTTTTACAGATCATTTCTCTCATCGATGTGAAGGCAAATGGTAGGTAACTTCTTGGGAAAACACACAGGAGACAAACTAGTTTCTACTGAGATCGCTCTTCTGCCTAAATTGATACCAAATTCTCACTTAAATGACATTCCACTGCTTAAACTCTAAGTATACTTAATAGACAGATATTGGATGGTTAGCCCCTAGAGCTTAATTCTGAGATCACTTAGCTCCTCATGAGCAGGCAGCATCCTTAAACAATTCTGCTTCCATTTTCCCCTACCTATGCTCTCTTTTGTTTTATATGTGCTTTTAAATTAACAGCATCAATGGCTGCTATGCAGGGAGAGAAGATATCTGTGCCTTATTTATTCTAATTCATTTGGGCTGAGGGACTATTTTGTTTAGTTTGTTCTGTTTCCCCCAAGGCCCCTTTATAGATGCTGCTGTCGGGTCTGGCTGTGCACAGCTGGGGTTTGCATCTCCCTTGTTTGAGGCTGTCAGCTGTCTTCCGCCTTTGGATCCCAAAACTTTCATATTCTAGTTGAGTAATAGTTTGTATTTACATAACATCTGTCATTAAAAACTGAAGACCTTTTGTGATCCAGAAACACTTCTCAGTCTGCAGGCTGAAATACATCCAGCCCAGACAATATGATGATTAAGAGGTAATGCTGGAAAAGTTTAAGCAGCTGGACACTGTTTCCTACTTGGAACTCTCATATTTAAATATAAGCCCAAAAATGTTCTCAAGGATTTTATCCCTTGTGCCTTTTATTTGCCTTTTAAGTACTTAATCCACCTATATATAACTTGAACATTCCTGCAGCCCTTTTCCTCACCAGTGACTCTGCCTCTAACCTTTGCCATCAGCACACAGGTGAAAAGGCAGCACTGACAGAATATGCAATGCAGTATGGAATTAATCTCACTGTGACACTTTTAGCCACATCACTTCTCCAAGGAGGGCATTTGGTTTCAAACCCCACATGAAACTGGGGGACACCAAGACTAAGTAGATGAAAAAAACTGAGATATTCTACAGATGAGGTATCCTGCAATAGCACACAGTAAGCAAAGTCATAGATATTGCTGAAATGGGGACAGGAGGAGATCAAACTGTGACTTTAAAAACACATTTTAGATCACATTAGTAGTATCTAATAGATTCTAACAGAATATGGTTGATGAAAATCACTGTTATACTGATAAGCTTAAATTTTTTTGCTAACTAGCATATACTTCTTACAGTAGCAGGAATTCCAGATAAATATATGAGGTACTTTCTAATTTAGACTGCTCATATTCTAGCTACAACCAGTTTCAGCTTCTGTGTGCTGGACACAGTAAAGTGTAGTTGGATTGTGGTGCCTTATTGCTGCAAAGGCTTTTTCTCAAATTGATCAGATGCATGTGAGTGATACTGAGATTCCTCCAAACCAAAACATCAAGGAAATGAACACAATCTCTTCCATAAGCTCCAAAACAAAGTTTTTAAAAGAAAACAAAAAATATTAAATGCCTGGGAATTCTTAGGATCTTTATAATAGTTTAATCCTAAAAAATGCTGCATGTCTCCTAGAAAAACATTAAGTAGGCAGAATTCCTAATGATTTCAAGAAATTTGGGGAGCACACCACTGTGCTGAACTTAAGCATCTAGAGTTCAAATCATTAACACCTGGTTTTCATTGCAGTGAAAAGAGCTGAAAGAAATATAGTTATTAAGAACTAAAGCATCAGGAATAAAACCAACTTTCTCTAGCCTGTTCTCATTTAACCAGACCACAGCCAGTAACGGGTCATGCTGAAAGACATACCTGAGAGGTCCTCGAGGGCAGGCTGGGCAGTTTTGACATAGAGAGCAGAATCCATGCTGACCCCTCCTGTGCTGGCCTCGGCTGTCACGTTCCCTTCATTGTCTGTCTGAGATCTGGAAGGCAAAACAACACAAAGATGTGCAGCCACTCTCCATCCAAAGTATCTCAAGTACAACAACAAGGCGAGTGCACCTGCCATCAGCCACTCTGTCCCACTCTCCAGAACAGACCAGCAGACTGATTTTACATAATTCATTAGTCCCATGTTGAATTACATCCTAGAAATGGAAACAAGCACTCAGCTGTAAAAAATAAAAAATTCATAGTTGAAGATAGGCTTCACAGCTCATCAGACGGGGTCTTAAGACACTTGGATTTCCAGATGTATTTTAATTATCGATAACATCAATTGTTGTGGCTAATCTGATCCTCTCCAATAAAGTCTGTATTGCACAAAGATAAAGCAGGTAGCATGTGATGGCATGTTACACTCCTGCTAGGTTCCCTTCAACATCACTTGTATTTTAAAAGAAATGACTGGGCAAAACCAACTTCAAATTCCAATTTATTGTCTGGTATTACGGCTGCCAGGTAATGAAAGGTGATGTACGGATCTACTGCCAGATTTGAGTAAGATATTGGGAATCATTTCACTTTACTAATTGTGCTGTGTTTTGCTCATAGAGCCACACCAACAAGCAGCTGGAAGTTCTCCTGCCCCAAAGGTAAGTGCTGTAAAAAAGTGAAGACACAGTGGGGAATTATTATTGCAATACTCTTAATTTCACTTGACCCTTGTAGCAGGATGCTCTGCCTGGAGTGGGGGTGAAACAACTGGAATGTTGCCCTGTTTACAGAGCTGTCTGTGGTGAAAGGAGAAGGGGTCTCTTGCTGCTTTTGGTGTTGAATAATGCTGAAACCAGCCTGACCCATCAGTCCCAAATCCCAGCCTCCTGACAGAGAGGTGAAGATGTGGCAGACCTGGTAAAGTACCTGATAAAGGAACCAACAGTGATACCACTGAGAAGTAAAGATGCTGAGCTGACACAGCTGGCCAGGAGACACATGACTCACACTCCATCCTATAAAATCCCAATCCCACTGTTTAGCAGCAAGGTCTTCTAACACACCCCTCCTTGGAGTGCGTGCAGGGACTCCTCCCTTGAGTGGGGACATCCTGCAGGGTGAGCAAAAGGGATCTGCCCATGGCCATTGGTATGGATGAGTGACATCATTCTCTACTGAATAATTGCTTTTGCTAACTTTAATATAATTCCTTTGATATTGCTTCAAAAATAGTGCATTATACTGTACTAGTAATCACAGCTGCCTTTACTGTGTAGTAAATAATTCTGATTGAGAACTTTTAGTCTAATCATTGTCAAAATAAATCACTTATTTTTATATAAATATATCCGGTTTGTCATCCTTAATCCTACAGGACAGTTGAGTTACATGAAGTTTAATTACACCTGTATAATCTTTTAGACATGAACAAAATTGACCAAGTCTGGGGTTAAGCCTGGATCCAGCTGTATTCAGACTCCTTTCTGAGAAGGAGTTTAGAAAGCAAGGGGGTCCTTTCTGCACCTCCTGACTCAACGGGAGGGCTTCTCTAATAAACTTTGTCTGAAGCTCCCATTCTGCCCATGACAACACTATACAAAACACAGAATAATTTCTTATGTCTTTTGCTTTAAAAAAAACCCATCAAACCCAAACAAAAAGTCTACAGGCAGCTGAAAAATACAGATTAAACAAACCTTAACTGACATCAGAAAAAACCTGAGCCTTCTACTGCAATGCACTAACAAGTGCATTTTGCAGATTCAAATAATGTCTGGATAGTAAATATAATAATGTGTTATGTGTGCCTTGCAAACCATTATGATCTGACTTTTCTCTCCTTTTAAAGCTAACATGATCACAGAGTTTGGCCTTTTTTCCCTCCAATGCTGAAAAGTAAACACTGTTTTTCAATTTTCCAGCTGCCAACAGGTAGTTTCATTCCTGGTTTTGGTAAAAGGTCAAATAAATACTGTGTAGAGTTTATCAGTATGTTTAGATTATAGAAAATGTATGGATTGCATCTGCTTTTACACTTTACAGGATGGTATCTGTGTTCAGACAAAGATCAATACCAGCAATGAGAGGACATTGTAGTTATCTGATAAACTAAACAACCCATCTCCAAAAATTTCTGTTTCCCAGGTCCCCTGGCATTTTACTCTACAGGGGAGAATTCTCAAAGGGGCCAGAAGACTCAAGGGTTGCTCTTCCCATTCTGCATTCCTACACAGGCCTTTGGCACCCCTCTCCTTGAGGTTCATTCCACTGACATTCATTCTTATTAAAAAATGTGACCAACCACTTTTTATGCTACGTCTGCCAAGAGGTCCAAGGCAAAAATGTGTACAGTAGAGCTGAAAAAACTAGGGGACAGGGCAACAAAGATGACCAAAGATCATGAACAGGATCTCCACAAGTAAAAACTAAAGAGGCTAGGGTACCTTAGCCTAGAAAAGACACATCTTAAGGAAGGGAAGGGGGTGATAAAGGTCTTTCAGATCATGAGCAGCAAGCAGATGATGCAGACAGAGCAAACACCTGTATCCTCTTCCTGCGAAAGAGCTAAGCAATGTCAAAAAAACCTCAAGAGATGGCTGTCCAAACCAAAAATCCCACCCTCTGAGAAACTTCTTGTGTCCCAGTCATGCTGTGTCCTTAGGAATCTCTGCTACTGATTTCCCTCTTGTTACATTTCCCTCTGTACCCTCTACTGCCATTGTCAAACAGAAGGTGCTTCAAACAGAAAATGGACTAGAGAGAGGTTAGCTGTCACTTCATTTGGCTGCTCTTTTGCTTATCTCAGGGTTAACACATACAACACCACAGACTTGTTGTCTGGCCTTACTTAAACTAAGGGATTTTTATTTTAATAATTTTTTTTTTTTAATTTTCAATTCCTGCTTAGAATGAGGCAGCTCCACCACTGTCAGGCACAATGAAGAGTGCGTCTTGGTGTTGCTACAACTTTCAAAGCTATGATGCGCAAAACAAACCTGATACGTATTCCTGTACCCTTTGGAAGAGCAGCATCTGGTCAAGAAGGTGTTCAGCCATCTTTCCTGCTAGCAGGGTCAGATACAACAATAATTCCCCCTCCTGTCTATCATAACTTCTCATACACCTTAGTCTGACAGCCTTCACCATCAGTTTTGTGAAAACGCACAAATTGCCTACACTCTTAAAGCAAGAAACTTCTCCGTGATGAGGCATTTACCTTGCTGCTTCACTCCCCTGGAAGAGTGTCCACAATGACCCTTCTGGGCGCCCCGTTCCCCACAGCCCCTGGCAAGGTGTGTCCCGTACCTGTACATGAAGGGCGCGACGGTGGCGGTGTTGGGGTGGCTGTATTGCTGCTGGGGATGAGGTAGCTGCACACTCACGGTGTTGCTCCCCGTGGTGTGGGTCGTCACCGCGGGCCCGTTCACGGCCTGGCTGCTGCTGCTGCTGTGGAGGCCCCCGACGCCCTTCCCTTCGGAGGAGGCCAGGCTGGAGGAGGAGCTGGAATGACGGCTGTCCAGCTGGGACTTCTGATGCGACAGCCCCGAGCCGGCTTTCCCGCCACGGCTCCTCTCGCCTTCCTTTGCAGGAACAGGGGCACTTGAGGATTTCCCTGTGGTGTTTTTCATTCCTGGTTTTGGTATTCCACTGTGCGAAGGGGCAGAGGCCTCCTTCTTGGCACTGCTCAGCTTCCCTCCTTTAGGGATAAAGCTTGCGATCTTGGAGGACTTTTTTGGCATCTCTGTTGTTGCTGTTAATGCTGTCTGTTCTTCTTTAGGTTCCTCCTTCAGGTCCAGCTTCTCGGTGATGGATGTTCTCTTTGTAATGTCTTTACTTTTATCCTTTTCTTTCTCTTTTTGTTTCTCTTTCTCCTTCTCATTACCCTTTGGAGAACTTTTCTTATTAGTCAGTGCGCGGCTGAAAGTCCTTTGTGCAATTCCCTTGAGTGCAATTTTGGGGCTGCTGGACATCGATCCTGGGTTGTTCACATTCTGATTGGTGGCATCGATTTCTTCACTCTCCTCGAAGCTGAGAAGCGTCTCCAGCTTTTCACAGCTGTTGTCCCGAGACCCCGGGCACTCCAGCGTTGTCCCTCCTGCTTTGGAACCTCCTTTGCTGTTGAAGAGTTTTAGTTTTTCCAGCATGGATTTCTGACCGTTGGGAGCTGTTTTGGCAATTTCCGAGGGTGGCTTTGGAGGTTCCACTGCTGGCTGCTTTACGGATAACATGGAAGACGTCGCTGTGTGCTTGGCACTGAGGGACTTGCTGCGCCAAGGTTTAATAGCAGAGCTGGGCTGAGGGATGGCTGAGGAGTTATTGCAAGGAACAGCACTGCCGCAGCTTTGAACTGAGGATGAGACATTTTCATTCATTCCTGTGGGCTGGGAGGCTGTGCTGTCTGCAGGCTCTGGAAAAAAAACACAGAAAACAACCCAAAAAAACAACACAGTAGTACCTGGTATTAGAGTTACTATGAGATTCTTTCTGTAATGAAACATCAAGAATTGCACACTGATAACATAAAAAAGACACATCAGTATTTTCAAAATCAGTGAAACTTAGAAAAAACAAAAACCAGTTTTATTTTCCTACCCAGCAGAACAGCAACAAGCTCCTAGTGTATAATTTACATTTACTTGCTGTTTCAAGAAAAAGAAGGAAGAAAAAGAATCTCTTCCAATTCCAACCAAAATGTGTTCTGCAATGTGTTCTCCCTTATTAAGTCCACAATACTTTTTCATTAGCAAAAACACAGCACTATTTTATAACTAAGGGTTCCCTCTGCTCTTGGCAAAATACTTGCTGTCCAAGTTCAATTCTTAGAAAAACCTCAAACATATTTAAAAATGCAGGAGTAAGGAAAAAAGTAAAACTAAAGTCCTTTCATTTATGGGGGGTGGGGGTGGTGAGATCTTCACATGCAAAGATAGAAGGAAACTCCATGTTCAAAAATAAAACCAATTGCATTCTTTTGTAAAGAACTTAAATTAAGTACCACCAATTATCCTAATCCAGCTGTGAGAGAAACTTGTGGCAGTATCTGTACAGCCCTCCCCCTGCAGAGAAAATGAATCTTTTATTTAGTTAGTTCCTCCTAATGTTATTTGTTCTTGTTAAGAAATTAGTTCCGAGCTTAAAGAGAGCTTGAAAAATCACACTCACCTACCAGTGGCCACTTCTCCTCTGAATCAGTTTCTCTTTGCAGAGTTTCCCTTCTGGAGATGTTACTCTCTCAATTATCACAAATATGTTTTCTGTTAAACTGCTCATGTTTCCAATTAAATTTTGTCATCTGTGTCTGTTCGCCTGCCCAGCAGCCTGCTGGGGATTAACGGCTCTTACCTATATTTCCCTGCTCTCTAGCACTAAAGTAAACTGTGTACAGAGCTGCATTTTTTTAATTCAAAAATCAACAGCAGTGGAGAGCGTGCGTTCTCGGCAGCAGGAGCAGCCCTGTGAATCCAGCCCTGTAAATCACGAGCTGCTGCAGCCACACAGGGACTGTTTTACTTCACTTTCAGTTGCTCAGTGAAGATACGGCTCTGTTAACCTCCCTCCTCTGATCCAAACCAGATCTACTGAAGATTTAAGTCACATACATCTTCTTGACTTAGCACAGAATCGGGTTTCTAAGAGTATTAGAGACTCCTTAATAATAAACTCAGCCATCTCACATGGTTATGGACGAAGTGGAATAGCAGGAACTAATGATACTTTTAAAAATATTACTGAAGTCAGAAGGTTTCCAGGGCTCTTAAACAGTAACTATTAGACTGGCCGGTTTTGCTAGTCTTTTTCCTACAGCAAAGTAGCCACATGGAGCTGGAAGGAATCAGGAGCTGGATTACAGACACAGACAGGAATCACGCTGCTTTTAAGCTTGTGCCAGCCTGCTCACTTCCAGGGCATTACTCCTGTTTCACTCTAGTACAGAAGGAAAATCAAGCCACCAAATATCCCAAACAGTGATGCCACCTTGCCCTCTTGCTGCTCTGCTCAAGCCTGCTGAATTCAACCCAATGTTTTAAGGAGGACCAGTGAAATAATGGCATAGGAATCACAGAATCATTAAGGCTGGAAAAGACAACCAAGATCAAGTCCAAGCATTAACACCGGACTGCCAAGCCCACCACTTGACCACATCCCTAAGCATCACACCTACACTTTTTTTGAGCACTTCCAGGGATTCCACCACTGTGGAAAGAGTCCCAGTGACTCCCAGTGCAAACAGCAGCAGTGACCTATCACAGTGCCCTGACACAGACACAGAGAGGAAGAAAGGTGATAACTTCTTCAGAAGCTGCCAGCAATGCTCCTCCCTCTGCTTTCAAAACCTGCACCACTGCTCTTTCTTTCATGCCTCTTACCGTACACCGCTGCTTTGTTTTTGTTTTCATTTCCTGAAGTCCTCCTTCTCATCACAGTCCACTTCCCATCCCCACACTGCACCAGGCTCCTTTTGCACACTCAGAACAAGTAAGCCTTTGTCTCAGCCTGTCTTCCACAGAAGACATCCAGCAATGGACTGAAAGCTTCATGAAAATCCCAATTGTGCACAATGTACAGTTAATTTGTATAGATTATTTTTAAAAATAGTAATAGCCCATCTCAATATTGAGATATCGTTATAGGAACTGGAGATTGACAGTACTTTCAACACTAAATTCTTAATCCACACGTCTTCTGGTATCATCACGCTAAACAAATCTCAGCACAAAGCACAGCCATGCCCAGAAATCATCAGAGCTGTCTGAGATTCATGAACATGCCTAGGATGGATTTACAACCAGGTTCCGGGAGGCACCCAGTGTACTGATCAATATGGGCAGGGAAGCCTTCACTTGCTCAGAGAAAATGGACTGGTAGGAGACAAAATGAAAATGACCAGTACTGGTTGTATCTACAAAGTAGAAGGGCTGGTTGTACACCCTGTTAGCACAACATATGCAGGCACAAAAACTCAGCTCGGGGTCTGAGCATGCAGACAAACTGAGCAGATTTAGAAAAGAAATCTGCCTTCTCAAACAGGTTCTTCACAACAGTTTGAGAACAATACAGGCAACGTGTGCGTGGTATGAACAAAGCCAGCCTGCATCCCCCAGCACTCAGAACCTACACAAAGTCACTCACCTGAGACAAGAGGGACTTGAGACACAGGTCCATAACCTGACACTGAGCTGGCTGTTAGGTCACTGCACAGCAGCAGAGGCCACCACATCAAAACAGGGCTCTGACCAGCTCTACAACATTCTCTGGGAAGTGAATGGAAGAGGTTGGTTGATTTGGGACCTCAACTAACGGCCCAGATGAGTGCTCCAGTTAACAGACCTCTGGGGAAAGACTCTTAGCTTGGATCAAGTGAAACGGCTTGTTTTCCAAATCCCAAAGCATTGCTCAGAATTTATTTCCCACCAAAATCCAGAACTTTTCAATTTCTCCTTTTCCTTTTTTACTGTTTTCAGGAAATCTATTTATTTATTTATTTATTTATTCTGTTTGGTCACTGACTAAAATATGTTTTTTTCCAGTTTATTTGTTTATAAACACAACGTTCTCTTTGTCCCAACGCCCCCACATACACCCTCCTGTCTGGAAGTGAATTTTGCTTCCATTGCCAGTGGCGTAGGATGAGTACAGTGCAGCTCCATTTACAGACACGTCAGAGAAACCAGAATTAGGACAATACTTTGACTGTAACGTTAAAAAGATATAATATTTTGCAACAGGAATGTAATTTTCAGAGTGTCAACTTAAAATCTTCCACAAAGTGAACTCTGTGAATTCTGGATGCTACGCACCTGAACTGAATGAAAAATATTCACAAAGCCTACAGTTAAGCAGCAACACGCTGGGAAAGGAAAGAAGGTACTTTCTTACACAACTGCAGTGGACTTTGATTTGTACTTGGGTCAAATACAGTGAAACTGGGCACTGAACATCCTCAAGTGATTTGTTATATTGCACCATGCACAGTTAGTGTAAGAAATAAAAGGTTCACCCTAAAACACTCTCATGAAAAATTGCTCCAGCTTAAGAAAACTTCAGTTTTTCAGATTCTCTGTTTCCTCCTTATGAACAAGTGCTGGCTCTTTTACTCCTCTGGCCAAGTTTGGTAAGCAAAAGGAGTTCTGCTGCCAGAATGCAGCTTCAAATGCTGGGCTTCCTAATGAAGCAGCAACATCAATTCGTGAACACATCAGCATGCAAAGGGGAAAGTTTTATTCAGCATAGCATAGACCCTTCTTTCATGAAAAGAGGAGTAGGTTTCATGCATTCAATTAATAAGCTTATTATTTTCCATGTGTTCCTTTGTGAGGGAGATATTTTCTTTCTTCAGCAACCTGCATTAACTAAAACTGACTATAAAAGAAATGTTTTCAAACCCAAGCTACAGTCTACAATAAATAATGATCACTTTCCTCTTTTCAAAGTCAAATCTTGGCCTGAAATCTATTTTGTTCCTAGTGTTCCTGTTAAAAAAGATGTTGGTGGTCCAGTTCCAATGCCAATACACACTGTAGCATGGGTAAATCTGATTTCAGCTGCTCCTGCAAAGACTGAACTGCATCTGCAAACCCACCCGTTTGTGAAGAAGGAAAAAAAAGAATCTGAAGGCTTATGATTTAATTCTTCCACAGAAGTCTTTGAGAGCTTATGTTATAATAAGGTCAGGAGAAAATTTATGCAATTTCCCATCATTTGTCATGTTCACTCTAAGTAAGTGGACTTTGATTTGCTATAACTGAAAACTTTCAAAAGCCATCATTATAAGCATGAAAGGCAACACACAGACAAAGGATGTTCTCATAGTTACTCTCCTTAGAAGGGTCAAGAACTTAACAGCATTTTTACCCATTTTTGAATGAACAAGCTGTTATTTTTTATTTCACAGCTATGGGAAAAATAAGTTCTTATGACAAGAAATATCTTTTAGTCCAGCCCATAGATTAGATAAGAGATTTAAAAGCAAATCCACAACCAGATTCTAATTTAGGAAATAAAAGCAGCTCTGCTCTATGACATTACAGTGTCAGAACTGCAGAAACCACTGTGGCAGTTTCATCATTTCCCATCTAGAAAAATAAATGGTAAATCTTGACCCTTCCCATCCACCCACCAGAAGACTCTCCTTCAAAGCACTATACATAAAGTCCTACAGAGAAAAACTTTTTAGCTGAGCTGTTCTCTTCTTCAATAATCATTTATCAAACCCTGTAAGCATGGAAATGTCTGCGTTCCTGCCAGGAGCAGACTATAAAAATCACAAACTTTCCATAACCCAAAGCACGAGCAGGTAGAGCAGAACACTCCCAGCAAGAGTGACCTGGCACACAGTCCCTCTTCAAAATAAGCACCATTTTTGTGGCCCACAGAAATTTCCATTTCAATTCCAACGCTGATGACCAGGAAGAACTACAGCTGGCAGGAAGGGACTGGCTGAGCTACCAGCTTGGGGTGGGCATGACCTCTACCCACAGGATGGCTGAAGCTTTCTGTTCTCTCTTCTCTTCTGGATCACAAAAAAACCAACAAAAATAATTTTTTTAAAGCAGAGATTGCCAGATAGGGAAATTCTGTACAACCTGAGAAAAGCCTGAATAGGGAACATTTTGCTTTGCTGAGGATAAAACCTCAGAATCATAGTTGGAACCATAGCTGGAAGAGACCTTAAAGATCATCTCCCTGCCAAGGACAGGGACACCTTCCACTAGACCAGGTTGCTCAGGACCCTTTCTAACTGAGCAGAATTGTTCCCTTCAACTTCTGCCCACTGATTTTCCCTTTAACGGCGATTAAATTTACTGTAACACAACACAAAAATTACCTTTACTCCGTGATATTTTTCTTCCCTTCCATCGTATCTACTTCTTCAACCCCAGTGTTGTAAACTCTGCAATTTCTACAGCAGTTCCATGCATTCACAGAAACATGTTCTACCTCTGAAAACCCGCACCAAAGCCCGTGGATACGTCAGAAACTCAACTTCCACGTTTCTGTAAAGCTGCCTTCATTCACACAGAGCTCCAGCACATGGAACAACAGTTCTGCTGTTGGCTGGTTCACTTAGCCAAGACTCATCATTTTTTGCTGAGGTGAGGGGAAATAAAACTGGAACACAGGCAGCCCCTTTTCTCATTGTCTCACCATAACCAACTAAGACATTTGAATTCCTTGTTGTTTTTGTTTAGTTACTGTAAAATTCAAAATGCTGTCAACATGAATGCCTAAGAAAGGTTGGAGGGACCTCTATTGACCACATACGCGTTAGATGATCATAAAAATAATGAAACCAAGTTTACTGTGCCATTCAAAACAAGTTGCACTCTCCATTTAATACTAGACAAATACCATTCTTGTTCATTCTTCTCCATTTCCTTCTCACTATTTGTACAATCTAATCCCCCAAGACTTCTCACAACAGACTTATTCAAAAGCATTAATGAATTCCAGGCAGGAAGCTGTTGTGGAGTCTTTCATCAGATTTTACACTTAGCTGGAGTGGACAATATGTACAGTTAGCAGCCTTGGTCTGACACATTTCTCCTGCAGGTTATATGAAATAGGGACTATGAAAATCAGTAGTCTGAGAATTGCAGTCAGGAAATATTGTCCGTTCATACCAACACCAACTGGCAGACACATATTACAATTTATGGCGGGCTCTTCTTCCTTTCAGTTCTCTGCTGCCGGTCACAGATTCTTCAGATAGATTTGGTTATGGATGAGGAACAGGCAAAAGGCTCAGCAGAGAAGCCACAAATGGAAGGGCTCAGGGAGGCTGAATGAGGGTCCTACCCAAGGAGAAGGGGCTTCTCCAGATGTGGTAGAAACATGCTGGCACTTAGGGAAGTCTGGGATGTACACCACTGCTCTTTGCTTTCCCATGATTTAATAGTTAACCTTCGTTTCCATGGCTGTTTTTCTGGCACACTTCACCCAGCAATAAATTTAGGAGGAACTGTAAATATTTATTTTAAAAGGAAACATGTAGGCACTGCAAAGCCCATGAAATGCTGGACCAGCTCTTCAGCTGGTATAAATTAACATGGTTCCACCACCTCCAACACAGCTATGCAGATGTACACTGGGCAAGAAGCTGCTTCTCAAGGTCAAATTTGACTTCAAAGCTCAGGATTTTTATCCTCATGAACTGTACTATTAAGAACATGTCACTGGCTAATATTTTTAGGGGTTTTTTTCCTAAAACTTTATTTAAATACACTTTTGGCTTGTTTTATATATTTCTAAAGCTTACACCAACTCTGTCAAAGTCCTGTGGTCTTGTAAAGCTCCACTTCAGCCATGATTAAGCCTTCAGACAGCCTTTGTGTAGGTAGAAGAGGACACATTTTTAAATGCCAGATTCATCCAGCTGAACAGTTGTAAAATTAGGCACAAATATGATTCACTGCATACTCATATCTTGTCCTATAAACATGCCATGCTGCTTGCTATTTCCTGACAGTCTTTAAGCTGTTTGATGGGCACACACCCAACATAAATATGTCACTGAGGATTTACTAAGATGAGCCAATCTTTCAAAAGTGTATTTGATTAGAAAAGTGAAAGGGTGCAAACAATACCCCAGGATATACGAGTATCTCAGCTGGCCAGAGATGAGTATTTTGTTTGACACTAATGACTCTCATAAGGGTCATCTCCTGACACAAGGCAGGAGCCTTATGTCTGAGGAATTTCTCTGCACTAATACATCTGGTAAATTGGAGAAATAAACTTGAGTCAGTAAGATTTCACTCACTGAAGAGGTGTGTGCTGAGGAAGGAGAGACTGAATGCCTAAATTTAAAAGGTCAAACCACCAGCTATGCAACTGCACCGCAGCAAAAGAAGTTGCAGCAGGATGCAGCTGCACACTTCACAGTGTGGCACTAAGGGAAAACAAATGTCACTCAGAAATGCTTTAGGAGTATCATATATGGAATCAGAGGTTTGTAGAATTATAGAAAAGAAGACAAAGAACTTCACTACTCCCTCCTGCTCAGCAGAAAAGTAAGGCATCAGGTGGAGTGCTGTGTCCAGCTCCAGCAGCCCTCTGAAAGAGACTCACAGACTGGAAAGGGGCCAGTAGAGACCATCAAGACATAAAAGAGATTTATCACATTAAAGAGATTTATTGCAAGGAACCTATAAGAAAAAGGATGGAGCAGTAAAGATTGCTTAGTCTAGAAGAGAAAAGGCTGAAGGACACATTTCAGGCCTTTAAATATATGAAGACTGTTATAAACAGGACAGAGATCAAGGAAGAGCAAAAATATGACTTATTTTTAGCCACAGAGAATGGCTTTGTATGTATATTTTTAATAGCTGCTTTTAAGACCAAATGGACACTGGAAGTGATACAGTGTAAGAGATGGTCAAGTCCCTGTCATGAGACATTTCAGAACAGACTTGTGAACGCCCCTCAGGTGTAGGCGTTTTCTGCATAGGTACAGTTGATTTTCCTTCAGAGCTGGAGCACAGACTCCCCATGTTATTCACAAATGCAATTCTGCAAATACTTAGTGTGAGCTGCAAACTTGTTTAAATTTTAAACACAGTTCTTTAAACAGAGTTAAAACCAGGAGCCGTATCTGCTCTGCAAAGCTATGACTCAACACAAGAAAGTACCAGGTTCCCCAGCATATCTTTCAGATTACCTCATGGTCCTTCCTTTCTCTCTTCTTGTTTTTCCTCTTGCAACACCAAATTTGTGATCACTGCACTGTATTCAAGGCAAAACAAACCACCCTGAACATTTGGTGAATACCTTCAATGTATATTATATTTAGAACACTGGACAGGGCTATCCCAGCATCTACTTTTGGTAGTGCACACAGCAGAACAACAGAAAACACCAACTACTCTGATAATGGATTTATTGAGACAAATTCTGTAAATTTATTTTACATCTGTCTGATTTACAGGGAAAACCCTTGGTCAATAAAACCAGAGCATCTCTTGAATGCCAGCACAGAGGAGCACAGAGGCAGCATCTTAAACACTAAGCAGAATATGATGCTTGCTTCATGTCTGACCTAAATGAAACACTAGTACACTTTTACAGAGTGGGATGACTGAAATTTAAGTAATTATCACATTTTCATGCTGTTGAGACAATCACATTTATTTCCCAGTGAAAATCTGAAAGTGTGGGCAAACTGGTTTCATATTTTATGGGCTTGTGCCTCTTTAAAAAAATATAAAATCTTTTCCACTTGTGCAATCCTTTTAATCTTAGTGAATTTTGCACAGTCTTATTGAGTCATCATTTCAAAAGCAAATGTTAGATTCATTCAACATTAGATCCATTTCTTAAGAAATTATTAGATTCATTTCTAAAGAAAGAGAAACCTAAAAATAATACTAAACCCAAGATGGATACGGAACAGGAGTGAAAGGAACTGTTTCAAAAAGTTGAAGAAAGGAAATTTTTTCTAAGCCTATAAGAGCACAATTTTCAGTCATGAAGAAAGTTATAGCTACCCAAAATTTTTAAATACATAAATAAATATTATTTAACTTACTGTTATCTGTTGCATGAGCCAACTGTTCCACTCTGTAAAATCACTTCCCAGCTTTCTGACATCCATATACTGTTCATCCATAAGCACAGGGATCTTTCAATCTCAGGAACTCTACTTATTTTTGCTAGTCTCCAGTGAATTGTTAAGAACTTTTCTGCTGGTCCTGGTTTCCAAAACTTTCCTCTCTCCACCTCTCGCCCCAGCCTTCCCAGCAGCCTCGCAGAGCTGGGCCCAGCACCAGTCCACTGGCACAGTTAAAAACAGGTTCAGTGATGACCTGGCAGTTCGTACCAAAAGGGTCAGTGCCTTTTCAGTGTCAACTTTAGCGCAAGAGAGTCCTCAGCTGGAAATCCTCAGCTTGTAGAGAACATGGGTTGAGACACGAGGCTTAATATTTCACATTTATGTTCCACCCGTGTGCTGCTGGATCCTGCAGTGAATCACTCAGCAGGCAGCACTGTAAAAACTAACTCTTGAGGGTTTGTATGAACTCTCTCTTCCACAAGACACCAAGCACCTGAACACTTCAGGACTAGCCAGTCTTTGATTAGTAAAAGATGTAATTCAAAATGTAAGATTTACTGTAACAACATGTAATAACAGAATCACAGGACAGTAGAATGGTTTGGGTTGGAAGGGACCTGAAAGATCATCCAGTTCCAATCCCCTGCCATGGGCAGGGACACCTTCCACTACACCAGTTTGCTCCAAGCCCCATCCAGCCTAGCCCTGATCACTTCCAGGTATGGGGCAGCCACAAGTAAACCTGTGCCAGGGTCTCACCGCCCGCACAGTAAAAAATTTCTTCCTAATATCTAATCTAAACCCACGCTCTGTCAGTTTAAAGTCACATCCTGTCACAAGCTGCCCTTGTCAAAGAGCCCTTTGTAAAAAGAGTCTGTTCAGCCATCCCAGTGACCTTTTGCCAGCACTAGGTCAGCTGGTTCCATGCCACAGGGATTGCATCCAGCATCCCAGCTCCCTGCTGCTACTGTCCTGATAACTATCCCTGCACCTGAAGCCATAAAAAGCCTTCTCTTTCCTATTCAGGCTGAATACTACTATAAATGGGTAGAAGAAAATTTTAAATGCTCTAAGACAAATTTCTATCATGCTTTTTAAGTCTCAGAGCTCTTTTTTCACCACTTTTGGGTTTTTTTAGTTCTTGCACTATTACTGGGCACAAAGGCAAAATCCTGGGTTTTGTCTCTCTTTATAATTAATAATTTATGTAGAGTGAAAAAACTGTATGAGGTTAAACAGAACATTTCCAGCAAGGAAGTTTGTGCAATGCCACTCGACTATCCTGTACTTGGTACAGGAGCCAAACCCAATCATTCAGAATGCCAAATACTTCATCTCATTTTACACAAAGCTACAAAAGAGGAACTGTCCTCCATTTTAATGTGCTTAAATGAAAGATTTTTCATTCAGGAAAACTTTCCAGATCATCTATGTTCATCTTAAAGACAACAGGGCTCAGAAATTTCTGAGCCAAACTCAGAAACCTCTGTCTGAACATCAGCTCTGGGCAAATAATAGATTTTGACTCCTTATGTCTGATTTAATCTCTTCCCATAGCTAAACATCCTCACTCTTAAAATTTCTATCCCATCTGTGGTCTTAACTGGGCTAATATCAAATTCCTGAGGAATGGATACCCACACACTATCTACTGATATAAGGAAGAATTGTTATTATTATAAATATCACTACAGGTATCTTGTAGGTAATAAGGGAACCTTATAACCTTTCTTTGAGACAAAGAGCACAAATTAAACCTTTAAGTACCAAACTGCAAAGGAGGTTTTTCCAAAGCTCTATTTATGCAGAGTTCTTTCTGTTTTATCAGCATCCCTCTGTTTCAGAGACCATTTGAATACCACTGAATATCTTAGCCTTCAAGACATCACCCACAAAAACTCTGAGTTTTGATCTCCTTACGCATACTTCTCGCCTTGCTCCACATGAAGAGGAGAGTTTTTCCTCTCAATTGCTAAAGTAGCCTTTTTAAATTGAATCTGAGGGTTTGACATAATCCAAATCTGCCATTTTTAAATGACCTTAAGCAATGCTGAGTTCAAGACAAGCTCAGTATCACACAGAACCAAGCCATGGGAGTGTATTGTCATGTATTTTTATATCAATAAATCCTGATGATTTTCATCATCAGGAGTAGAAATTCCGATGGCTCAGATCCAGATTTAGGATTTTCTACTCTTTTACAAGAGGGCATTTAGAGAAATAAATATGGATTTCCTAGTAAAGTTGACTTGAAGATGCTGATTTAACTCTGAAGAGCCTTTCCTGCTAAAGCTCTGACAAGATCTGCCATGGCCTCTTGAACTGTGCCCTTGAACTTGATGCCTTGCCCTCCTGAACCTGATAAATATAACTGCCTACATATAAAGTGCACACATTTTTAGCACACATGTGGCATGTGTAACCATACACCAGTTTGCTCACTGGAGTGAGGGTGACTTGCTAACATTTTACTAACTGTAGTCAGTCCTATTTTGATAACACGAAGTGAGAAAGTTAGGACGAAAGAAATTCCTTAACTGTCCTTCAAAACGCCGTAGCATCCCTTCCTATTTCAGCAGTTTACATTTAAGAAAAGTTTTAAAAGGAAATAATATTTAAAAGTATCAAAATGTGGTAACAGTCTAGGTCACAAGAACCCTCTGGAGATAATCCTTCCAACCTTCAGCTGAAAGCAGAGCCTGAGATGAGGTTATCCAGGGCCCTGTCAAGGCAAGTCCTGAATACCTCCAGCAAGTGAAATCCCACCCCTTCTCTGGAAAAACTTCTCCAATGTTTTATTCTTCTCACAGTGAAGAATTTTATTCCTATTTCCAGACAGGATTTCCCCTAAAGGAATGTGTGCCCCTTGAACTGTCACCACACATCCTTGTGAACACAGTGACTACCCTTTACATATTAAAAGACAGTTATTAAATATACACAGTGTTCCATGTTAAAAGGGTTTACCCAAAATCTGAAAGAAATAAAATAGAAGGAGCAGGAGAGGAATACACACTTTTCTTACTCTCCTGCCTGTATGGTATATCCATACCTAAAAAAGTGAGATGTGCACAGCCAAGGTTAGCACTGAACTGGCAGGATCTGGTTTGAGAACCCTCTCATCAGACTTGTACCAAGTAAGTTTGCAAGAACACTCCTATTAAAACAGTCATTTATTTCACCTCAGTGTCTGAATCTGTATGTATGCATTCTTGGTTTTTTCCTTTTCCTAATATTATCTGTTTAAGAGAAACCTGACATCAACCTGCCTTCTTTATAAATCTGGGTAATAAACATTTTCTTTGATCTGAAATGGAAACGGGCAAAGTCTGGGAATGCTTTTTTTTCTACTGATATTTCACCTAACATTCAATCCACAGGAAAAGCATCATTTTTCCCACAGACTTCTACTGCCCTCTGTAGGATTATTTTAAATAAAATATTAGGAACAGAAGTAAAAGAAAAAAATAAAAAGCAAGCATGTAAGCCTGTCACAGTATTGGTTCTCACCAGTACTGTATCACATCATCAACGTGGTGGAGGTGACTTTTTAAGCTGATGTCTCCTACAGCTTCATAACTTCATTGATTTTATAGGCTTGACACAAGAAATAAGCAGAATATTCCAAGACAACACTATAAGACTTTTGAGACTGCAAAATGCAAACTGAGTGCCTGAAGAACGGTGAAGACAGTGGATATGTGAGGGTGTTCAGAGCTAGTCAGAAATCCCCAGCATTTTGCAGAACTGCAGGCTGCTTTCAGAGCACAGCTCAAGAGACTCTCCATTGTGTGCAAGCAGAACAGTGACACAAACTCATGAGAAAATCTACTGAACCCAAGTCCTTACTGAAGTTGTACCTTTCAATATATTTAAGTTTCATTCTTGATACTACCTAGGATGCAGTTCTGCTCCCCTCGCTATGGATAAAAAGTAGATTTATGTATTCTAAACTGCATATGCAAATCAAATTTTGGCTATATTTTATCTGGTGATCCTACTGGACAATTAGAAGGACATGGTAATGTGGAGCTTCAAGGTAACCACTAATAACTGCACACAGGCATAGAAACGCAATGTTCATTTGCCTCTCTACATTCATGAGAAAAGTTTTTGATAATTTAGATGAGTTCAGTAGTGACCTTGGAAAGTGTCCAGTGCCTTCCATGCCATAGTAGACCTGTGGTGTTCAAGAACATTAAAGGACAAGGAAGTAAACCAAAGCTATTCCTACATAAGCACGGACTAAGTAACTCTGACAATTCAGAAGAGAGCTAAAAGGCTCCAGCTGTATGAAGGGATTAGGATGACATAAAAAAACCCAAAAACCGCAAGCCTGAGTGGCTTATTTCCCCACAAAACAAAAATGCAATTAAGACTTTAATGGCATTTTTCTTTAAAAAAAGCCTGCAACACCAATTACACACATGAAAGTACCCCATCTAGAATGTAACTGCAATTATAAATGGCTAATCACTGTGACAATAAATAAAAAACCATACCACAGTGTTTTATCACTTTATGATGTGAGGAATGAGGGTCCTGAAATTCCTCTGAGTTTGGGTAAACTCTCTATAAAAAGGGAATTCTGCATATAAACTGAGGGGCTAACTCCAAAAAGCAAGTTAAAGACATCAGGCCCTAAGCTCAAAGAAGGTGCCCATGGGACTGAAGTAGGTGTCTAAGTGATCCTTACTAGAGAACACTTATCTCTTCTCCGTATCTTGAAAGTGGTGTCAGACAGCATGTGGAGACAGAGAGAAAACAAAAATACTGACAACACAAGGTCAGCTGTGGGGAAGAGAGACTTGCATCTCTTTACATGTTCCTTTGCTTTGTGTGCACCTCACATCAAACACATGCATCCATCCAAGAACCTCTTATTTTTTGCAATGGTGCAATAATTTTCAATATTACACAAATCCTTTCCCCAAGACTTTTAGGAAACCAGTGGTCTCATGAGTAACTGACTTACAGAATCTTTTGAAAAATCTAGGTTATTTATTTCCCAGTAGCTGGCTGTTCTTCCATGCTCCATTTGCTGTCCTTTTCCTTCCCGATGCATTCTGTTTCAATTAATGCACTTTCATCGCCACAAGACACAGACGATTGACTAACAAGACAATTTGCATTTGGAGGGAAAGGTCACAGATTAATAAAACCTAAAAATTACAACCTACTTTTTGTAAGAAATGATTCAAACATAAGACACTGAAGGCCACCTTCTATCACAAAGTGACCAATCATGCCAAAAGAGGCTGATTTTTCTTTCTCCTATTTCCTTCCTCAAAAACACACAACAGAGCAGGTACTGGGTAAAGAGATGAAAACTTACCAAGCCTGGCACACAGCACAGTCATGTGAGTCTCACTTTCTTAGGCAAAACACAGGATATGGGTCAGAAAACATGAATTGTCTTAGCACTTTGACAATAAACTTTGCCTGGCAATGTTACAATTAACTTCAAAATAAGCCAAAAATTTGTCAGACCAATTGCTTTTGTTTTTCATGGATGCAGACCAACTTTGTGTCATGATTATACTTTTAAGAAAAGTTCAAGTTCAACTTTACATAAGCTCCCTTTTTTTTTGAAGACCATAATTTATGACTGGAAATTTTGACCAGAGCAAAATTCTGAGTAGTTAATGCAACTTAAGTAGATTGTCAGTCTAAAAACCAGCCTTGTTTCCTTTAGTCATTTGTAATACTCATAGGAAGCAGCTCATCTCATGTGCTTCTTCAGCAACCAGTTTATCTTTCTCAGGAGATGAATTACAGTGAGGAATGAGGGTTCCCAGAACTGACTAAAAGCAGTTGATATTTAAGTTACTCAGTTGACAAATTATTGTTATTTCTCTGTATGCATGAGGACTTCTTTCTTTTTCTCTTTTGAAGACTAAAACCAGTACTTTACTTTCCTTATTTAGTAATCTTGGTAAACTGAGAAAAAGCTAAAATACATGGAAGCCCTCTCCTCCATGCAGCGTAACAACACACCACCCATAAGGAGTAGGGATCATCCAGACAACCAACCTATGCTTCAGGACAAGACAAATTCCACCCCACCTCTCCCCAGTCTAGTACTCACAAGAAGGACAAAGAAAGAGACTGGGGAGATATTACACAGAAAAACAAGGTTTCTACTGCTCCCACTGAAACCTGTTAGCTTGTTCTCTGAACTGAAAGCCAGACCTGGTTCAGATTTAGAGACAACTATTACATGCTGATGTTAGTTAAATCATTACTGTTTACACAATTTACCTTCTAAAAAAGCGTGGATTTACCAAGGTAGAATACTACGAAATTGTTAGCATATTATGCTAATACATTAATTTGTAATACTTAATACTTATAATAATTATATTATACACAGGTGAATTTAATTTTTCTCTTATACAAAATCTGATCAGGGCGTTTCAGAATGTCCCTGGAGGATGCTGAGGATCCTCCACTGCCACCATAACTTTTTTGGGGTAACATTCCAAAATCTACCAACATGCTGTCCTAGGAGAACTAGAGAAGAAAGCCCAGAGTTTCCTGGAAAGAACCAAGCATGAGAACCACAGACAAGCTGACCCAGACCAGTGCTTTTCCCTGGAGCAAAATGCTCATTACAGTTATTAGAACTTACGCACGGCCAGCGAGGAGACTCGAGCCCGAAGGCTGCCACTGTCAAGTCACTGCAAGGAGCCTGTGCTGAAGTGCAGGGCTGGCCCATCTTTGTCAGCAGAATGACTTTAAGGATCCAGAACTCGCCCCCAGCCGGCAATTTGACCGTACCAGACTGGAGAGATGCGGTCAGTTCTCACCAGTCACATCCCCCCAGCCCCACTGGTACGTGTGGCACCACGGAGCTCAGAGCTACAAACTCAAGCTAATGAATGCTGTCAGATCACTAAATTAGTGAATGGACACAAGTCAGGAAATGTCATTCAAAAAAGCTCCGCATCACACACAGCACGGCTCTGAGTGTTTCTGAGGCCCTGCCACAGACATCATTTCACTGCAACATTTATAAAATGTAACATGCTCCTGCCTTCAAACACAACACTAGATGGTTCTTGAAATTAGACTGAAATTGTGTAATTTTGTATCTTACAGGATCTTCCACAACAGTGATGGAAATTAAAGCAAATGGTACTATGCATCATATAAAAACTTTGGAGAAATCTTTAGTGGTCATTTTTCATTCTTGTCAAACTACTCATCAAAATGCCTTATTTCATGATTAATTCATTCCCCCTTATCTGTGCTTGAAGCAAAATGAAAAAACATGGTTCACCAGTGCCAGGACTTTTTAAAGTTATTTTTTGGAGGTACCTTCAGGCCA
This sequence comes from Corvus brachyrhynchos, assembly GCF_000691975.1. Classification (NCBI taxonomy): domain Eukaryota; kingdom Metazoa; phylum Chordata; class Aves; order Passeriformes; family Corvidae; genus Corvus; species Corvus brachyrhynchos. Next base: position 324,923 of record NW_008240030.1, on the reverse strand, counting down.
GCAAGTCACAACTTCAGATATATTAAAGAAGGACTATAATTTTTCGAGAAGCTCCAGCTGGGTTTGGATTGCAGATGTCATGTTTACAACATACAGCTTTGAGACAGTCTTACAACTTCTGGAGATTAACAGAAAATCCAGTTTCCTCCGAATGAAACCACTATGAAGAAAAATCAAAAATTTCTGCTTACCTTTGTCATTGCTGCTTGTTGGGGTTGGAGGGGGAAGTCCAGGCTTAGATTTGTCGTAGTTGTTAAAGCTCTGGCTGCGTCGGTTGTTGGCACTGATGGAACCACGAGCTTTGGCCTCGCTGCCCGCAGCGGACACCCTCGTGGTGGGACCTGGAAGTCTGGTGGAAGAATTACAGCATGATTAAACACAGGTAGAAAGCACTCTGGGGAAGAGTCTATGGGATACCATGCATAAGCTGAAAACAAAAGATCAACAGCACAAGTATAGACTCATAAGGGTCTTTCTGCTTCCGTAAGAACAAATCAAAGAATCACCTTAGATGAAAAGTTTATGTCAAACAAGATACAGTCTGAATTGTTTTACACCAGAAAAAAAGCCCTGAGACAAAATTAACAGTCACCTGCCATAAATCTGCTGAATCGGAAATAGTTACAGGTAAATTCAGTGGAGCAATACCACTGGCAAAAGGTTAAGAGTAAGTGAGGCACTGATGTTCTTAAACCAGACTGCCGGAGACTTCGTCACATGCCGCCCACATAAGGGCTACCCTTATTTCAGAAATAACAATGAGATGGCACCTGGCTGCCTTTTCCCTTGTAGAGAAGCACATCACATCGCTGCCCTGGCAGCTACAAAGCTCAGCAGCCAAGCCCAGCAAAACTTTTACTTGGTTTAATTACTTAAGCCTATATAAATCACACAAAGCTTCAGTACCCTCTCCTAGAGTAACCACATTATCAGTGAGCTGGTATAAGCCTCTGGTTTAAACTGGGCATCTGTCTCCTCCAGCATTTTCTTACCATAGCCTGTATTTACCAGATTTAGCTGATTAACTAGGAAAAAAAATGCAGTTATTTTGGAGTAAGTACACAAGCTTTTATGCTTTTCAGGCAAAAAGGAAGGTGGAAGACTTCTCTAAAAAGCCCAAGAGAATCAGGAAAGCCACTGGCATCACATCTCAGAACACTTCAAAGCCAACATTCACACACAGATCTTTTTAAAGCTTCTCTATATAAAATACAAAAATATATTTAAATAACTTGTGTCAATAATAAGATAAAAGGAAGAAGTCCCAGTTGTCAGAGAGAGTGGGGATGACCAAATCACCGCTGTGCCTCTGAGAGAAGGAAGAGAAGCCAGGAAGGAACCTGGCAGGGCTTCCTAAATAAACTGACTTCTCCAAGACTAGTGAAGAAATAGAAAATATGAAAAAAAACATGAAGAAAAAGCCAAAATGTCAGAAGCTGCATGCACATGCTTTCAAAGCTCAGAAGAGTCTAAGACACAAGGGCATCATTCAAATACAAACCCAAAAATTAATTTACAAGCTCAAACCACCACAGATTCAGCACAGCACATCATGGTTCTGAGGTTGACTTTTAGACAAGTCTCTCAAATTATCCAGCTTTTTCCAGCACTGGGGAGTGCTAAAAAGTTGTCCATACTCATCATTGCAGCAAGGGACCCATGAGAAAACCCCAGAGAGGCTCCATCCACTGTAGAGGAGACCACAGGGGAAGAAGCTGAGGGCAACCAGTGACTAAAACTGTTTGAGAACTTGAAAGTCACCAGGACAAGGAAGTTCATGAAAAGTTCATTTTGTTTGACAGGAAATGAGCTAGGTTTTCTACAAGGTACCTCAGGCCAAAGTTTTTACCCAGTTTTGAAACACTGAGTATGGGGCACCCACCCCAGAATGGCTCCCCAGAGGGCTCCAGTATGGGAGGGGAGTTTCCCAGTAGCAGGGAAGGGACAATCTTCCTGTACTGCTGGATAAAAAAAGGCTCCCCACACATATCCACACAGGTTTTGCAAAGCTGTCACATTTTAAAGTAAATAAAGCTCCTCAAACCATGTGACCACTTAAGAAGTGACAAGTTTTCCATTTGAATCAGTATTACCAGTGCCAATAAAAACACAAGAATAAAAAACCTATGTGCTAAAAACACTCTTGAAGACACCCTTTCTCTTAGACTTTTTTTTCTCCCCACTGTATTTTAATTAACTGGTTTAAGCCCCTGCTTTTGCTATTAGGTCAAGATACTTCACAGCAGTGCCTGTGAAATCTAAGGAAAAAAATCAGGTTCAGGGAGACACTTCTCTGGGTTCTTGCTATTTGGAGAGAAGGTACTGAGCTTGGAGAACACTCTCTTTAACTACTCCTCAGCACCTCTGTTAAGCAAATATGAGCTGTCAAGCCATAATTATGATCAAGGAAGAACATGAAAAGGAAACTTGGAACTTTTTAACAGGGATTATTCTGCAGAGATTCACTGTTACCATAAAAGAAATAAGATGCAGGAAATAAATCCAAATTATACAGCAAAAAAAACAATCTATACGTACTGAATAAAGATCATAAGCTATAGTTCACAAGCTTAGCAAAAATGATATGGTATAATTTACCAATGTAAAACTATATTCTAGTCAAACATTTGAATATATTATAATAGTAAAATAAACAAGATTAATAACCAGATTAATAACCACAGCAACCCTCACAATCACTGAGATGAGATGGTCAGATGAGCTGGCATGCAAGTCATGCTGGGATCCAGGGAAAAAACAAATACCTAAGAATCACTTCCAGGGAGATTACAAGTGCTGAGTGTGAGAGCACTGGGAACAGCAGGGGCTCTGATGAGCCAGAGCTCATCGTGCAGGTGATACTCTCCCCTCTAGCTGAGACACTGGCCTGATGCAGCTCAGATGGGGGATGGAGCTAGATGATCTTTAAGGTCACTTCTACGATTCTGTGATTTCAATAGTACAGATCAAAATATAATTGATACAGCGGGGAAAGAACTCCCAGAACCATGTTTTGTTCTCAAAAGCAAAAGCTCCTAAGAACAAGAAAATCAAATTATTTCCCTGTGGGCCAAAACGCATTCCACACCTCAAAAAAAAAGAGAAAAAAAATTAAATCCATCTAAAACTTCCACATTTCAGCCTCTTGTAAAGGCCTAGTTACAAAGTGCTTTCAACAGGAACCCTAAACATGCACCCAGAAATATTGCAGAAGGATTATTCATGCTTTGCAGAAGATGAAGAAATGCTAACCTAGAAGACCTTTTCTGACCAAGAGTGAATCGGATGATTTTGCTTTGAGATGAGTCCCTGGGAGATGCACTGTGACAGGAAAGAAAAAGCGGAAGAGAACATTGAACAAAGAAACTTTTTTTTTTTTCCCTTAATCCACTGAACGTAGTGACTGGTTTTAGGGAGAAAAGGGTTTTTTATTAATTTCACAGGAATATAATGCTTCTTGCCCAAGTATGACTTCAGGTCAAAACCACTACAATCTGATATTAATTAATTTTTACAGAGTAATGAACATGCAAATCTGCATGCAACCCCCAACCCTATTCCTCTCTTCCTTCTCAATCCTTTATTACATATATTTTCTGTAGAATCTGAGCAATTTGACTTTCGTACATACTAAGAAAACATGACACTGAAGATCTTCAGGATATATCTATTTTTCAATTATTTGAAAGCCAGCTCAATCTACATAATGGACTAAAAATATCAAAACAGTGTTCAGCATCTCAGCATGTTTTTGACAGAAAAGTTGCAGAAATCTCTTCAAACACATCTTTGGTTTAAAGTAATTATTTCCTGTACAAGCTTATACATGCTGTAGCAACACTATGTTTTTCAATTATACAAAACTATTGTTTACACCCAAATGAGCATAATTTGTGAAGAAAGACATAAAAGCCAAACCCAAATAACCTCTGAGTAGTGTCACTTGGAAGGCTTCAGTTAAACTGTTTATATCCCTCATAAGGCAGCACTTAAGCCAGTGTTCACCTCAATGTGTGTTAACACAAACAAGCCTCAATTTGAGATATTTGAAAATAAAAAAGCCTTCCTACTTTAGTAACTGCAAATATGATTTCTGCTTTTAATTCTGCTTCTTATCCCCAATAAACTCTCCCTGTTTTAGCAGGGGAAGGGTAAGACCAGTAGAAGGATGCACATGCATTTACTGTGGTACTGCCTCAGAAACTGCTTTTATTCCAACCTGGACAGAGCACTCCTAGTATTAAAAACATTCAAGGAATAAAACCCCTTTCTATTCATCTGTACTCTGATCTAGGAGTGCCAACAAACACCAACTAAGAAAATTATTTTTCATGTAAAGCCAGCAGCATATTATTTTCGACCAAAAAGTCTAGATTTGATTTTGATTGCTGCCAGGTGTTATGAGCTCTATTTGTTTTACCCCTGTCAGAGTAACCCTTCCCTACAGTGGAAGGTAACCCTTCCATTTCTTAGTGGGGACTGAAACTCTTGTAATCTGAGAACTGAAGTTCGTTTTCATATGCCTAAAATGTGTGTTTTCTAAGGGAAACAATGTGCATGCTTTGTGAGTAGAAAGAAGCAAAAACGAATAGTGAGAAAAACATCCTTTTAAAATCCTGTGGCTACTTGGTCCAGCAGGGATGCTACACCCATGGGGCTGCAGATTTCCAGCACTGAGAATGTATTTAAACACACATTTTGATTTCCAAAGGCATGAAGTCAATTGCTACCCAGCATTTCATTCCCAACACACTTTATTCTAGAGCAGAATGAAGGAAAGGAGCTCCTTTGGCTTTTTAAGACCTTCAATGAGAAGCAAAAAAAAAAGAGATAAATAATGAAAAAAAAACCAGCTTTAGGAGATTTTCCCACCTGGACTGCATTTCTGGTTGTGCTTTGAACTGATGCTGCAGAGCTTGTGGGGGCTGTTGGCACGGAGTGTGGAGCGGAGCTGGCACCTGCTGCTGCGGGACCCCCACCTGGCACTGGGACGGAGGCCCTGCTTGCTGGGACGGATGGTGGTGGGGCTGCTGCTGCTGCTGCTGCTTGTATCGAGACAGGCTGAAGAAGAGGCCCAGGATGGCCTTTAGATTCCCATTCCTGATTTCTGCAAGGCAAAGTTGAGAAGTCACTCGTCAGCCATCAGTGGGGTTTTTTTCTCCAACAGTGCAGCGGGTCAGCCACTGCAACCCCAGAACACTGTCTGAACTGAGCTCCTTTGGGATATCCTTTAGGATAAGTTTCTTTCTGCACATCGAATTGGCATTACAGTTGACTGCCAGTGAGCACCAAGGACAAGTAAATAACTAATCTCTTCCCCGCGGTGACTGAGCAATATATCACATTTCTGTTGCAGTCAGTGTTAATGCCAGCGTGCTTAAAAAGCAAGTCCCTGTAAAACTTTCCTTCAAACTAAAGTAGCTAAAAACCCCAAAACAGAACCCCCCCAACAACAATTGTATTAAGGAGAACACACTGGAAATGATTTCTCAGGCCTAAACTTGCACAAGGAGGAAACTAGTCTGGTCTCACACATATTTCTGGAATATCAGACTAATCGTTTCCACAAAGAAAATTTGATAAAAGTTTTGCACTAGCAAATATGGTTATTGGGTGACCTAGCTGTATTCAAACAGCTTTGATACTATCACAAGCCAGTAAGGGATGAACACCCAATGCACCTAAAGATAGCTTGACAGCAAATGTATAACCTTTTAAATTCCTAAATGTCATCCTGTTCTTCTGTGCAATATCAAATGCAAAAATGTAAAAGCAAACAGAAATACAAAGCAGAAGAGGTGTATCAGACCATGCACTTAACCACCGTATTATACTTAATATGCAAAAGGACAAATTCTTCCTTGCACACAACCTTAATGTGCTGTGACTTAATTATTGAGCATGTTTTATTTCCTAAATTTAACAAGTGAATTTAAAAAGCTACATCAAACAGCTGAACTTTTGCCAGTGTTGTACAGATCACTTGAACTAATACAGCTCACTGCTGCCCTGTGAGAGAGAAAGAAGAAAAGGACATGTGGCAAGACAGGGGCAAGCACAAAGTCAAGAACCAAAATTTTCATTTCTGTTCCCAGGTCTGGCTGAAAGGTTGCTCTGAGTTTGTGATGGGCCCCACTCCATCCTTTACTCCCTCTTCCAGCCACGTTTCTGCTCACATTGCACATCTTTGCTGTATAAACAAACTTCTGCTCCTAATCCTAAACAAATCTGAGGCTCATGGTTCAAAGCTGTTGTTCCCCTTTCTGCACCAGCTTCCAGCTTTGGTCTCCTTGTCTACCTGCACCTCAGTCTACTTTCCTTTCCCAGCCACTAATACAATTTACTTTCTTTCTTAAATTTGTCTCAGCCCATGCCCATGTCCTCAGAGAATATTAGAACTTCTCTAAGTGGCCCTGGTCATCACCCAGACTCAGGATATTCCTTTCCTCTCATACGTCTTGACTCAGTTTCCCTACCCATTTTTTCCTCCCTGCAGCCTGGCCCCTCCATCAGTGCTGTCTCCCACCACTGACCCCCCATTCCCTTGTTTAAAGGATTATCATTCCCAGGGCCCTTCAGCAGACATTTTCAGTCTTCCTTTGTTTTCTTGGCCAATTTTAGTCTCTTCCTAAACAATGGGCTCCCAATTAATCCTGCCTGTTTTGCCTTTCCCTAGCCCATTCCTGCTCCCATC
>NW_008240030.1:276594-318201 GCF_000691975.1 Corvus brachyrhynchos | reverse complement strand
CATGCAGTGCTATGCACAAACCCACCCTTCCCTCACTGCACCAGGTAGGTTCCTTCTCTAATCCGCAGGTTCTCTTCAATAATCTGTGTTTAGCTTGGGAGGACAAGGATGGAAGTAGACAATAAAGTAAAAGAGACACAAAATACAGCAGAACACAGAAACAAGGATTTCCTTATCTCCAGTAAAGAACTCAAATTACTCACAGAACTGTAAGGAAAGTAGCATTTAATCACAGGTTGAAGCATAACTAAACAGACCCAGAGGCACTGGGAAGCTTAACTGCACAAACACAGGCCAGAAGATAAAAGAAATTACCATGAGCTTGCTTGTTTAAATTTAGCAAAGCTATATGCAACTGGAAACTGATTTCCATGTGAAGTGAGAGGCAATTATAACAACAACCCACCTACGACCTGCTGCTTTCTATGGCTGCCTGTTTTCTGCTGTGTTTATCAGAAGAGCAACCTGCTTTTGACCAAATAAAGATAATCAAAAGAAAACTTCTAGTGAGTTAAAGGAGTCTCCTTCCCTCTGGATTTGAAGCAAAACATTTTACATCAGACTTTCAGAGGTACCTCTGTTTCTTTTATCTTAAAAACTGAGGTTAATTCTGGCAGTTCCACCCTGCACTTCATACAAAAGGAGTATTTCAAAGAGTCCTTCAGCCTCACTGCACTCTGCACATCAGCAGAGTCTCAAATGCTTCCTGCTTCAAGTCCTCTCCAGTCCATGGTCAGCTCCAGTATCACATTAACTCAGATAAGGACAAGTATGTCACCCACCCATTCTAAATGTGGAGCCAAAAATTACTGTCCTGGATATTGGGAACAAACACTCCAGACACTTGAGAGGAAACTGGAATTTGGTTTTCACAGGAAACCCCACAGATCTACTCTTTGGAGATTTCCACCCTGAGATATCTCTGTTGGTGCCTCTTTCCCCTACACCACTGTTCCATGATGTCTTCAGCTGATCATTATCCAGCTCACCTGTCACCCAGAGGAGGTGCAGCTGCTTATCTGTGACATCAATTTGAGTTTCTACTGCACATTTATGTCCTCCACAATCTCGGCAGCAAGGAGATATTGTGTGAAGGAGAGCAAGTTTTGTTGGGCAGCTGCAATTCCAGGAGTCTAAAACCTAGCTTGGTGTGGAGACAAGTCTAAGAGCAGGGGTATCGAAAGACAGCTCAAAGAATGCACAATAAAAAATTTCAGCAAGAAGTGAAAAGGTCTGCAGCTCTCCACAGTTTTCTTTAGTAACTACAAATGGAGGTTTTAGATCTTTGATAAGGGGATGCCTTTTTGCCTTCACATTTCTGGGGAAGGCGCCTGCTTCTAGCACAGCATGGTCATCATCAGTGATGGCAGATCCTCAGCATCTCCATGGCATAAATCCATAAAAACAGACTCTCTGTAAGTGGCACGCACATATCAAAGCAGGATTTTTCAACACTGGAAGGGTATGACACACGCAGTCCCAAATTATTTCAACATTTAGGAGTCATCCAAATTCCCTTTTTGAATCATTAACTTCCCTCCACACTGAAGCTGCCCTATTGAAAAATACGTGCTCTTAACAAACCCAGGAGATTTCAGTGATTATTCCCGTTTGGAAGCAATCACAACCTTTTCCTTCCTCCTAGATGAGGACCTGCCAGTGAAGTAAATAAAGTTATTTGCAGCTGACCTAGCAGGTCTTGGCAACTTGCACAGAGACGCTGGCTCTTTGGTAACAACATTCCTCACTTTAAACCATTCTGTGTTCCTCAACTCAGTTTCGGAGTGACTAGAAAGAGAAATTTACTGTTGCATTCAAGCCTTTTAACTTATTTTATAAAAATATATTCATTCCCTCCCTCTCTCTAGTTGCCATTCTCTTCCTTCAATGTTAGTGGTGGAGCCAGACAATGTTCTCATTTATATGCTGGCAGCAAATATTACCGGTCCCTTCTTAGCTTCCGTGTGATTTAATACACTAATTCCTAGATAGTGTAAAAGAAAGGGAGAAATCCCAAATCAGTGAGGCCATGGGATAACATGTATCCTGCTGGGCCTGACTTGTGACTTGGCAGGAGAGCCCTGAGCATTAATCATGCTGTCCCTTCCCCAGCGTGAGCAACACGACACTGCCAACTTTGTACACCCAGGCGGTTTTCTCGTCACTGATCTGCGATTTCACTTAGATTTTACCTTCTATCACGACAGGTAAATAATGTGAAATGTATTTTTACAATATTTCCATGCTAAGGTCAAAATTGGCTTTTACAACTGACTCAGCTGCATTTTCTTTTTAATAATTTCCTGGCAAACAAACTTTCTGCTGTTTGAAGTTTTGAAAGCTCATGCTTTCTTTTCTTGACATGAGAATCCTTCAGATTGTAACTGAGCAATTGAGGCATATAATGCTGGCACCACTCAGGCAGAGCATAGTAAAGCTTCTCTTTGGAGGAAAATACTTATTGCTGTTCTAACCCAGCCTAAGAATGCACCTAACACTCAGCCTCCTCTTCTACTAGTTGTGCTTTATTCAGGTTAGAACAGTGCATTCTAAGTATCTGCTATTTTGCTGCAGCCTCCTGCTCCAAACTAAGTTTGTGAGGAGACTCAGTCATCAAATGTAACTTTGAAGTCTCACCTGATGCAACACATTCAATTATTTGCTCTGTAAAGCACTGATGGAGATGTCATATAATATATTCAGCTACTGAACCCACCTGCTTTTCCAGCATATTTAAATGAAAATACAAGTGAAAGCTGGTGCTGAGGATGACAGAAATCTGTTTGATCTCTTAATAAGATAATAGCTATACAGCTTCTGAGCCAACAGGTACCACAGATCCTGGCAGATATGCACTGGCATAAGGGAATAGAGTAAACCTAGTTTGGTTTTAGAAAAATTCTGATGCCCTTAAAAAGCAGAGTGATTAATTAGAAGTCAAAAAGTCTTTTTGTTTTGGCTCAAAACATTTGGATTTGATTGTTCTGTGCACGTGGAAATGAGAAAAATCTTTAAAATGAGAAGAAAGTAGGATTGTTATTCAGTTAAGAGAGTAACTGAAGAACAAGGAAATAAATTTTTCTCTCAAAAGGCAAACAACTGACAGCAGTTCACTTATATCTGTAAAATACACACTGATCAATATGCAAATTATAGAACTGAGGTAAGAAACTTCTGGTTTTAAGCAGAAAGTAAAGAAGTGACTGAATTCTCATTTGGTCTCATTGATTATTGTTACAAGTCAGCTGTGTAGAAATTAGATATGTATTTTATCTACCTTTCACACTGAGATGGGGAAAAAAAGAAGTAAAGATTGTCAGAATTTTAAATTAACCTTATTAATCTCCATTACACTCGATGTTCTAGTTGCAATCACAGGTAGTAATTCAGGTTCCTCATTTAACATGAAATCTTAAAAAACCAATGGACTCACCTTCTGCTGACAACCCCTGGATGTTAATCCCCTTAGCAGCCAAGAAACTCAGGCATGCATCTATGTTTTCAATCTGTTCAAGAACAAACAAACAAACAAAAAAATTAAAAAAAAGGTGACACAAAAAGCAAATGTATTGTAATAATGATTCACTACCATCATCCACCACCCCTGAGTGCACTCAGACTTTGCATCCCATAAAAAGTCCCTTTGCTCACGATGTGGAAACCATAGCATGAAACCCTCTCAGTTACTGAGGTCCTAAATGGATTATTCCACTGATTATAAACTGATTCTTCCACGGGTCAGGGCTTTCTGTTATTTGCATTTGCATGAAGCAGGTTGGTTCATGCCCCAACCACCACAGGCAATCACTGCATTTCTTACTAGAGGGTCAAGGATGTTCTGCGCCAGGAACCGAAACCTACAACAAGTATAACAAACATGAAACTGAAAATAAACATGGAGGCCATTTGTTTGAGGAGGCAGATTGCCACTTGCTCTGAAGTTGACAGCTGGCAAAAGTTTCCAGCCACGCCAACAGTTGAATATAAAAGCTGTAACTGGAACCCCCAGCCGGAATGTGAAACACGCTCCCTCACGGCATTCCCCACGAGTCAGAAACACCAGGCCACTCTGGTCACTCGCTGAGTCCTGTCCCTCACACAGATGGTACAATGGAAACAAGTTTCATGGGATAAAATGAATTTTCACCAGGTAGGCACTTGTGCACAACAGGTCTGGCTGTCAGTTGCTACACACAGCTCTGGTTGCTATACACAGACTGGACCTAAACCCTACCTAAGAAAGTGGACTCCAGAGAGGCTGGATGAGTCAAGAATGTTTTCCACTCTATCTCAGCACTACAATGGGGATCTTGCAGTAGCCTCACACCTAATTTGCCACCAAGCTCCCACTGAAGCTCTGCTGTCATAACCACAAGATGCAGAGAGATGCCAGCCCCCACCTTGGACCAAAGCACTTCCACGCAAAAGCCTAAGCTTGGACACCTCTGCAAGGAACAACATTTTAAGAAATACCATGTTTTGTGTGTGGTTACACAAAAAAATTTTGGATTATACTGTTGAGCAACTTTTTTATTTAACCATGGTAATCAGCAAGTGATAAAATAGAGTCTTTGTGCTTGAACATCTCTCAAACATTGATTTAATAATTCCTGAAACATTGCAACCAAAAACTGCATCCACTGTATGCATAAAGAAGGAGACAGACACCAAGCCCCACACTTGGTCTCACGTAACAACCTTTATTCTGTGAAGTGTGGAGACATCAAAAGGAAACATGAAAATCCAGCTGCCCTGTAAGCTCCTGCCTGCCCTCAAAAAAATACACAAGTGAGAGCTAAGGCAGCATTTTAGAACCTGAGCTCCCAGCAACAGACCTGAGCTCCCTGTCCTGCTCAAAGTAATAAAAAAGGACCAGGGAAGCTGCCAGGAAACCTCCCACATGGATTTCTCTCAGGGTACATTAATTTATTGTCTATAACTATAACACTTTTCTCGCCTGTGGGGGGGGGGGGGGGTGTGAAGTTATTGGCATTGCTGAACTGTGATTTCAACAATTAGAAACACTTTTATCAACCTCATTATATTTTGAGATATAATATAAAGTACACAAAGTATATAGTACACTTTGAGTAAATGATATACTCCAAAATCCAGAGAGGTACCAAAATACATTTCCTGTACTGCTCAGACCTTAAAGCTTGGAGCAGGGTGCAGTTCAAAGGTTCATTTATCCACAGTTCAGTATGATCCAACAGTCAATTGATCCATTTCCTTCTTCAGTACTCAACCACCCTTTCAAGTTTTCAACATGGCTCTTTTATTGAGGTGATTTGGGACTTGGCTAGAAAACCAAAGTTCACCTTTTCAAGAATAAACACCACATAAAAGGATCAATCCATTCCTACTACCTGCACTTAACAAGCTGCATCATTCCAAGAACATTTCCAGACTTCCCCAGCTGTGAGCAGATGTCTCCTCTCCCAATAAGCAGGTTAGTGACTACGATAAGCAATATCTCATCCCCACTCCAAATCTGCAGCTCTCTCAGTCCTGCTCTGCTTGCTTCTCTTCCCAGGCCCCTCATCTTTGCATAAACTCTCTTTTAGGACAGAGTGAGCACAGCATTAAGATTTACATCTGGGTAGTGAGTTCCTCATCCATGTCCTCTTTCTTGGTGCTATATAGCAGTCTTTACTGATGTCCTAATCTCATCCTATTCAGATTCAAGGAGTCCCGCCTTTAAAATCATTCCATTTCTCCTATGGGATAACCCCCCAGTTTTTCTGAGCATTGTAGCCACTGAATTAAGTTACAGCACTCCCGTCCCCAGACTGATGGATGACCCTCCCTCACAGGTCTGTATCTGGACCACAGGCTGAGCAACCTGGAACCTCACTGCCACATGAAAGGTCAGATGGGCTGCCTTGCCAAGCCAGTGGTAATGCCCTGCTAAAAGCTGTGAGAAACAGGGGCTCTTGGGTGCTGTACTGGTATGGAAAATACCCTAATTCCATCAGGCATGATGAAAAAAAGTGGGAGTAACAGGGATGTGCAAAAGTAAACCCTTTATATTCAGAAAACAAAGAACTAGGATAAGATCCTGTGGGGATGTACAGCACTGCACATATGAGGAATTCACTAAAAGAATGAAACTGAAAGATATAAAGGCATCAATAACTGATAAGATTTACACAGTATCTGTGATATTAACAATGTTACATGGCAGCGTGGCAGGAATGTGAGGAATTAGTTGATTTTGAAGGAAAAACTGAGCTTGAAAAAGAAAACAGAAAGAGATTAGAGAAAATCCAAGAAGAAAGTGAAACACTGAATGAAGGATTATAGCTAAAGCGATTAAAATTTAGTGTTGGTAAGAATTCAAGGTCCTTCCCACACAACAACTGCTGGCCTGAGTCAAGAACCCTGTTCTTGGCTGAATCAGTCTAACGCCTCAGAAACCACGCTGCTTGTTTGACGAGGTGAGTTCCCAACAATGCAACGTGTCATGAATTTCACTCACAAAAGCTCCAAGGAAGGATTCTGCCTCTGGCCCCTGCTGTATCAACTATTAATGATATGAAAATCTTGTTTTATGGAGAAAGATGCCCCCAGTGCAGGCAGGGCTGGAGATAACAAGCTCTTCTGAAGCAGCAGTGTGGTAGGTAGACCATTTAGATGTGTGTAGGATAGAGGTGAAGTTTCTGGATAGATCTCAGCTAGATGGTAGGAAAAAAATTTTCCCTGTGAGAGTGGTGAGGCCCTGGCACAGAGAGCTGTGGCTGCCCCTGGATCCCTGGAAATGTTCAAGGCCAGGTTGGATGGCGCTTGGAGCAACCTGGTATAGTGGAAGGTGTCCCTGTCCATGGCAGGGAATTGGAATGAGATGGTCCATAAAGTCCCTTCCAACCCAAACCATTCTGTGATTCTCAGCAAAACCCCAATGACTCTACATCCTGGTGACTTCCAACACAAAGTACAGTTGCCTCCTTGTAATTACAGCATTCAGCAGCAAATCATCACCCAGACTCTGTAGGCCCTTCTTTTGCCAAGTCCACATATTGCTTAAACATTTAAGCAGATGTGAAAGGACTGGATTTGCCAAAGGGGAGTGGATATTTTCTGTTTCACTATGAGCTACAATTGTTTTTTGGCTGACAATTCTGATTTCTCACTTGCTTTGTTTAACACAGCAAAAGCAAAGCAGGAAAGATGGCAGCTGGATGCTCTCATTTCCTGCCTATCCAAAACAGGGGAAAGCTGTGCAAAAGAAGGAAAACCAAGCACAGCCATCCACAGTGATTATCTCACTCGGAAACATTACCAGGAGTATCCAAAACTGAGCCTTATTAAACTTCCTGGCCAAAATCATCAAATGACTTTGCAATTTTAGACTGCCACATTTAAACTATTTCAGGCGTAATCAACTATCAACATGTGCTATCAGTCCCACATCATTGTATGACAGGTATTTATTCTGAGATGTCCCTAAATGCCAACTGAGGACTGCTGAGCCCACACCAGAGGGGCTGCCAGCCTCCAGGGCTCTTCCTCCTCCTCTCTTTTAATTAGGAGATTATGAGAAAAAAACCCCCAACAGCCCCGCAGAATTAAATTTCTGTTGAGACATAAGATATCAAGTGTCATCACTCCCATTCTCATATTCAGAGAGGGAAAAGCTACCAGAAAACTTCCTCTTAACATGAATAACGTGACAAGATGGGAGCAGAAGGCATCATGGCTAAGTATTGTACGTGGAGAACTGTCCAAGACCAGATCATCACACAAGTCTTTGTTCTTGTCATATAGCAGCAATTTCAATTCCTATTCTTGCCAGAGCTAGAGAGAAAACATGCCCTGGCCTGTAAGAGCAGAACAGGATATGCCAGAAACAAATAAAAAAAACCCCAAACCCAAAATATCCCCATCCTGTAGCCCATAAATGGAGACCCACAGGTGGGCACTGACGTGTGTTGAACATTGACTATGTCAGACAAAAACCTGAATATGGAAACTGCCTCCAGCCAAAGCTGTCTGTCCAAGTCAAACACACAAGGCAAAGGATAACCAGTGCTGCCCTTGTCACAGACACGGATGTTTTTCTCAAACAAAAACCAGAATTAAACTTGTTGTAGGGTTCGTCACTTACAAACCAGGGAAGTTTCTCACACTGTGATGCAAGACCTCTGCTCCCAACTTTTACAGCGATAAATGGGGAGTTTTTATGAGCTTACCCAGAAAACCCACTTCTTATACTGAAACCAGTGCTCTCCATTGAACTTGTGGCTCAATGTTATGTGTAGGACATTAATTTTCAGAAGAAAAAAGACTGAATTCATATGAAAGTTTTTAAAGCCTCACAAACCTTTATGCAATATTTCAGCAGACTTCACATACAGTGCAGAAGCAAGGAAATAGCCTAACACAAGCTGTTTCTTAGGACAAAATCTATTCCTTGACTGTATTTTTGAATAGTCTTTTACCCTCATATTTTTATATCCTAAAGTTTAGAAAGAGCCTTAAAATCTTAAGTCATTACATTGGGAATCCTTAGAACCCTGGAGTTTTGGGGGAGGAAGGGCTCTCCATTCCAATAATACCTCATTTGCTCTATTTCCTAAACATACTTATATATAAAAAATACCAAAGCAGAACTGCAAATTCCATTTGTCCCAGAAGGATATAAATACTAAATCTTATGGCTCTGTTTAAAATAAATCTTCATTAGTAGTTATCCCAATCAAAATGTATCTTTTTAAAAAGAAAATAATGTGTCACTCCCCCAGTGTTCATCTGCTGCTCCTGACTGCTTGGATAAAAATGTCTCCCAAAATTAAGTTTCAGGCTTTTGACAGAACTTGGTGGGCACCTTCAAAATAGAATAAAAGATGTAACATAAGGGCAGATTAAGCTAATCCATATTCTGAAGCCAGGTTGTGACAGATCTACCCACAGAAACAACAATCTGTTCAAATGTACATGAAGAGTTGACTCTTCTCTTAAAATTGCCTTACTTTGGCTTTTTTAAAGACGAGGAAAGTTTGGGCACTAGTCTAAGGCTGGAGAACCAGCCTAAGCCTCATCTCGTGCATCCTCTTCTCTCTGACCCCAGTAAAACCTTTGCTATCCTGTGTTTCCAGCTCTTCCTGCAGAAATAATGGGACAAATATTCAACATTCACTCCCAACAGTGTGAATAGAAATGACGGCAGCAAAGCCCCACAGAGAAAACTGTGATTCACACTGCTCAAAATTTCTAATGACAACAAAGAGCATCCAAGGGGCACACTTGTATTGTGAATGGATTCAGGCTGTCCAGGGCAACTCCCAAGGCTTGCCAAAGCTGATCTGCTCAGGGAGGGGTACATGGAGGGTTGTAGAAATGTTCCTGCTTTATTCAGCTTTTCAGGTTTCTTTCAGGTTGTTTTTTTTCAGGTTTATTTATTTAAAACAGAAACTTTCCCATGGGGAAAAACAAAAGTAAAGAGCAATTTCTTTGAAAAATATCCCTGGAAATATTATTTTTGGATTAGCTCTTCAGGATCAGACCTCTGAAAAGTTAAAGTGGATAATTTGTGAATAATTTGAAATCTTGAGATGTTCTAAATTATGATTAAGCAACAACAAGCTTAACTTTGCAAAACAAGTATCAACAAAGAATCCTGCCTCTGGAGAATCATTAATTTAGGATATAGACTAAATGCTCTTGACAAGATTTTAGCACATACCACAGTAACTGTATTTCTTGGCACTGCATCTGTTTATGTGTAACTGAAAAGAGGAAAAGGTGGGGAGAAGCCATGGCTGTGCTCAGTAAACCCACAATGAGGACAGCAGTGACTCTCACAGATGCATTATTTCCACCTTCCCTGGCTCCTCGTGGAAGACCCTTTTCTATCTGGGGCTCCCAGGCTGAAAGTTACGTGCTGTGCAATCGGGAAAAGGGGGAATGGCTTTAAACTGAGAGAGAGCAGGTTTAGATCAGACATTAGGAACAAATTCTTCCCTGTGAGGGTGGTGAGGCCCTGGCAGAGGTTGCCCAGCGAAGCTGTGGCTGCCTCTGGATCCCTGGAAGTGTCCAAGGCCAGGCTGGATGGGGCTTGGAACAACCTGGGATAGTGGAAGGTGTCCCTGTCCGTGGCAGGGAGCTCGGAACTAGGTGGTCTTTACGATCCCTTCCAACCTGAATAATTTAACCATTCTATGATCAAATCTAAAATAACACCAATATCTAACAAAGGTGGACTCCTTCCTAAAACATCCTTGAAATCTATATAAACCAGTATTTTTCAAAGTGCACAAGTGCTTAAAAGGAAGGATTGACACTAACACCACTCAGTGCACCAAGCGCTGGCTGCTCCCTGTCCCCAAACACCAGCTCAGATGTTGAAGGCTCTGTGTATCATTAGCTTGTTTAAAAAGAACCTCCTGCAATGCAGTCACTGACAGTTGTTCATTTCTAAAAAAGGTCCCTGGGAAGGGAGCTGCGGCCACAGCCCGTTCCCAGGCGCAGCGTTCCCTCCCCGCCAGGCTGACAGGCATGCTTGTGCCTGAAGGCTCACAGCTTCACCTGTTCCCAAGGGATTTACTCCAGTGGCACCAACACATATGTGCCCCCTCCTTCCTTGCACCTGGATCCTGGATAACATCTCCTACTGAAATTCCCCTGCATAACTGCTCAGAACAAGTGCAACGATACTGCTGGTACATGTAAAAATAGCTCTGCATAAAAACCAAAAGAATAAAATGCTCTAGATATGCACTACCTTTAATCATAGCTAATTAAAATAACCATTATCACACCGTTACAGTGTATAAGCAATGGCTGGAAATGAAAGATCTGTGACAAGACACAGAGACAAAAAGTTTATTTCTCTGGACTATTTAATTCTTTGTAACAGCTATGATCTGTTTACACAGATATTCCACAGTGAAGAGCTTATCACTACATCTCCTGTAAAAAGAAAGAAACACCCAGGCATGAGAAGTAATTTCCATAAAAATAGCCTTAATTCTTACAGCACAAAGCTGAAGGAGAATAATAAATGAATTTTTACTTCCCCCATCGTCAAATGAAATCAACCTAACCTTTTCTTCTTAGTTAGAAAAGGTTCTCGTCCATGATTTCCCAGTTTTCCCCTTTTATGCCAAGCACAGCAAGAAACTATGTGTTTGCAAATTATTGCATAGAAGATATATCTATGTAATAATTTTACATCAGTAATGGTCATGGCAGAAAATTATGTTAATGGTGCTTCTAGACTTTGGGGTAGGTGTAAATGTATAAAGCTGCAGACATCTCCATATACACATGTGGAATGACCCTGGCCCCTCAATCCCTTTGCTGTTTCACGTATTTAGTCCATATGGGGGGGTAGAACCATAGGTATTCAAAATGCAATAAATCCATTTAACTGCAAAATAAATGATCAGAGAATCTAATTCTATCTTTACAGTGAAGCTTATATATTTCCTTTTTTCCATAAAAATTACTTTGTTGCTCTTTATTGAACCTCACAGTGTTTCAGAGACAGATGATGTACAAATTCTTGCATCACTGTAACGGGTGAAGAATTGAGAGTAGCCCTCTGGGGACTACGAAGGTGAGCCATTATGGGAATGAAATGAGAGTGCCAGCAGCAATGTCTCCAAAGGCACCCTATACACCCATCCAAGGGACAGAACAGGAGGCACACACTGCCTTATCACACATCCCTGCATGCTGAAAGAGTTCTGGAAGCCTTCCCCTCCAGAAATGAAACAAATCTCTGTTTAGTGACACTGCCATGCCTCATGGCAGGGAGATGTACATATTGGCCTTTCCTGATCCGGTCCAGCTCTATTTATCCTGTTATTTTCTACACAGGATGATGATGTGGTTTTATTTAGACTGCAAGCTCTGCAGCACAGAAACCTCTGATCCAACCATGCCTATCATTTTACCATGCACAAATGGTAAGCATGGCAGTGTAACAACAGTCTGGGCATCTGGAAAAAAATAGAGACAGTAAAATCAATCTTATCTTGGAGCAAGAGTCATATAAACTGAGGCTGAAGGACAGATAAGTACAAGCAATCTGGCAGATCATCTCTGTAGTAAATCATTCTTGTCTACATCACAACATGGGCTCATACACGACCAACAGAAACCCTGAGAGCTGAAAGAAAATGCTTTCAGCATTCCGGAACTTGCTATTTGGCCACGTCCCTGCACGGGCAGTTGCAGCAGCCAAGCCGGTGTCTGTCACTGGCCAGGCTGGCACAGCACTGGGGGATGTATTCCCCCTCAGCTGACCTGCAGCTGTGAGGAACTGCACCACAGGTTAGGGCCAGAAGATGCCCATCTGTTACCATGGTAACATCAAACCAGATTAAATTTCTAAACATATGCTCCTGGTAAGTTACAAGCTCCCCAGGCAAAGTGGAAGAAGTCTTAGAAGATGGGAAAGTTGCCTTTACTACATTTGCTCAGCCTTGGAGTTGGATTACTTGAGAATACATGGCTATATTTAACCCCTGGGATATGTTTCCAAAAATCCTACGCTAGGAATTCACAGAGAAAAAACGTGCTTGTGATGCTTTTGATCTTCAGCAGAGCTGCTCCCCTGAATTAGCAGCACATGCCCCCGGCAGCAGAGCCCTCTTTGGCTTTGGGGGGCTGGAGCAACAGCCTGGCAGATTTATTGCACCTTGCTATGGCAACGTTTGGACAACACTGGCTGTATAAAACTGCTCAAAACGTTTAGAGTGGGTACCTGCTCTCAAAGACCAGAGACAGAATTATTTTCCGTGAGAAAACAAGCAACTAAGAATTTATATTTTTTTTTAACACAGCAGCTCCCTCCCTTAGTGGGTATTACACACACGTAGATAGCTGCTCGGGTGATGCAGATGGTTTCAGCTCCTATCAGTCCTTCATGAATGTGCGAGCCCAGCTATCTCCTCTAAGTATGGGCCACATCACGGCAGCACTCACATTCATTACATCAATTCATTGAAGTGTTCTTGAGAAAAAGAACACAGAAATATGGACAACGTGCCCTACACACTAACTAGTAATGGAGATTTCAACATCTATGCTCTTTCGATAATCAAAGAAAAATTTAAAAATTCATGGAGCTGGGAAGGATCACACTGAGGAGGGAAGTGGGTACCTTTTTCCAACAGCTGAGTTAATATTCTCAGCACTGCTCAATTCAAAACCAAAGTCCCCACCAGGGACTGGAGAATTTCCATACAAACTGTTCCTTGTAGGTGTCACGTACATTACAAAACAGCTCATTGTCAGAACACAAGAAATCAGTCAAATATTAAAATAACAGTCAAACTCCCATTACTGGAAGTAAGGTTTCCTTGAAAATTAAGTTACTGTACTGAAAACACAGCCTTCATCTCAACTTCCATAGAGTTCTTGGGAAGAAATGCTGGCTGTGACCCACACTGCAGTAGAAGATCCCTTATTTGCAAGACAAACAGCAGTAAGGAAGAGTGAGTGATACTAGTTTACCACTACAGCTCGGTATCTGCATCAGAAAGAGACAACTCTTAAAAACTTCCTGTCAACACATGAGAAAAAGAAATACCTCACTTTTGCTATTTGAGAACAGATACTTATAGACACAAAGTGATCCTGAAAAATAATAAAGCCTGAGCACCAACCCACAGGCAAACCACAGTAATTTCCTCGCTTATTCATAGGAGGTGCTGTGGTGTTTGTTAAGCCTACGTGCCTTTCTGTTGCTCCAAATTCTTGTCTTGGGTGTCCCACAACTTCCCCAGACATGGGAAGATGAAAGTCTGGTATATCCACCCACGGATTCCCCAATTCTCTTCCTTTCAGCACGTTTCAGCTTTGCTATACTTGTACATGTATCATGTAGCATAGACAATTCACACACTTCGGGGTTTTTTATCATTTTACAAATGTAAGTGCTATGAACCTTTTTAGAAGAGGTTCATACATTCAGCACTTGCAAAGGCACCCACATCAAGAAGAATAATCTGTAGTACCCAGGACGGCAGGTACTAACCTCCCATATTCTGCAAGATGCCACATGTTAAACTCTAAAATCGTGCCCTTGAAGCAAGGAAGGAAAAAAAAGAAAAATATCTCTGTTTTTTTATAAACAAACAATATTAGCAGAAATAGCCCTACTCAGGTTTATTCCCCTAACTCTTCTTTTCAGAAGTGTGCAGGAGAGGAAACTGGCCTTGATTTATTGTCCGTCACCCAGTTATTAAGAACCATGCCAACATTTTCTGGGGTTTTATTTTAAAAACCCAAATGCCGCAGTGATCTCCAAATGTTCTTCGTCCCAGAGCCTGTGCTCCATACAAGTACATCCTCTATTACCCACAGTATTTTCTGCATCCAGCTGGAACTAATCATCAGAATTACAGGCTTTTGTTTAGACAAATATCTACAGTACAAAAATATAGAGGTTTGGGAAAAAAAACCCCGAAACAGATTTTTTGCAGAGGACAAGCTATAGAATAGCCTATAATAGATTATATAAAAGGCAGCCAACTCTTATCTGGAGCAAAGGAAGACAGGGATACTCCCCTCAGCAGAACAACCCAGACAGGATGATAATGGGAGGACAGGTTCTCACCTAAGTGATTTTTCACGGAGCCAGTGGGGTCCTTGTCATTTTTGGCACCGGGACGAGGTTGATAAGCACTGATGGTCCCACATGGTTCTGCAGTACTAAACTTCACTTGACAAGGCTTATTAGCACTGGCTTGGAGCCTGACAGACCCAAGCTGTCTCTAAAGCTCAGTTTGGGCCAATTTGCCTGATGCTCTCCAACACTGGGAACAAGGCAAAGAGGCCGGATCTGGCTCTGCAGAGAGCTCCCTCAAGTTTGGCATCACCGGCTTGGGACTGTGCCACATGGAAGCAAAGACACTTTTTTCCCCCCACTTCCTTTAATGGACTTGGGAAGACACAGATCTGGTCCAGCTTTCTAAGCTGATACACCTGGCTGGGAGTGAGCTGATTCTTCACAGCTCAAGGCATTGGAAGTCTACAAAGGGAAAAGAGGATGGTAGAAGGCTTCCCTCTGAGATCTGTATTTCTATATTCTAGATCTAGATTTCCCTCTGTATTTCTATATAATGACCAAAGTTAAATCTCCCTTTATTGGTGCTATGTTATTTTTTTTTTTTAATCCCCCCAAATCTCCTCATCTGTGCTGCTCACCTTTCAAGCACTCTAATATGGGTAAGTGTCGCCATTGTACCGAGAAACGGCAAGAACCACGACACAAGTCCAAGGAGAAAATGGAAAATGGAATCATTTTATTAATTACAAGCTGGGTTATGTAACTTGGTTCGCAAGAGAACATGATATGATTGGTCACTTGACCATCTGCCTCTCAGAGTGATTGGTGGAATGTTCTGATACCCATTTCAAAATATTTTCTCTAGTGTACCATAACAGCTTGGAAAACAAGTTCACAGGTGCAAGATAAAGTCTTGGTTTACAAAAATCTCTACACTGTTTTCAGCTAGCTTGCATGAGAAAGGAAAACTTCACAAAATGCTTCAGCAGCTGGAAAATTCCTCTGCTCCTAGCTTTTTAGCATCCACAGATAAGGACACTCTTAACTGAGAGACTCATTTGAAAAAAGACTGGACATTACCTAGGTATCTGGATGGCCTTGCCTCTGCCACCTCTCAGAGCCAGAGGCAGCAGACGCAAACACCAGTTCCCACACTCTGCAGGACCCTGTAAGCTGCATTAAGAGCATGCACTGAAGTGCAAAGGCTGAAGACTGCTGTACCTAAAACAAGCACTGTAACACGTTTGTCCCGGACCTGCCAAAGGGCCGTGTCCCTAAACACTGCAAGTAACTGCATGAACACCACCCCATGAAGATTCCTATGTTCTGCCTTAGAAGAACCATGGAATGATTTGGATTGGAAGGATCCTTAAAGATCATCTAGTTTCACCTTCCACTGGACCAGGTTGCTCCAAGCCCCATCCAACCTGGCCTCAAACACTTCCAGGGATGGGGCAGCCACAGCTCCTCTGAGCAACAACAGTATTTTTATAGTCAGATGACAAAGAGCTCTGTAAGCATGGGCATCCGATAAAAGCAAGCCCTAAGCACAATTCTCATTTTTTTCACATGAGGAAAACTGCTGGGGATGCCCAGCTGTGACTGCAGGTCTCAGGAGTGGGGGGGCACAGTCTCACTCACCTCACCCTCCTGAATGAGCAAGTGGAGTAACATCAGCGCAGGGAACGCAGACCAAATGCATCCTTCCACCCCTCTCCAGCATTCCTGACCCAGCACATGCCTCCGGCATGCCTCTGCTTATAACCTGATCCAGCTTCCATAAGCAACCTACTACATGCATCCCACAATCCAACAGAGCAATGCTTTCTCTTCATTGAGAGTAATGACTTGAAGTGACTTTTTTAGCTGCAACGTCCTGCAACTGGTTACAGACTCCAGTCCTGAATGAAATTCAGTTCTTCCGACACACTTGCGGAACATTAAATTACAGTAATTGTCAAGATTTCCTCATTATTTATACTCCAGACAGCTGCTGTGGCTACAGCAAGAACAGCAACCACCCTCTTCAAAGCAGTAAGAAGTAGCAATGATAAATCTTTCTGATGGCTTTCTTTTTACAGAGCGCTTGCTCCACAGTTCCAACAAGATTGATAACTTCCAACAAGCAACAAAAAGCCAGAGGAGAAGAGCAGAACAGAGTGTGGGTTTTGACTTAAGATGTCAAGCTCTCCTTAAATCTTTATTTCATTTTACTACATTGAGTGGCTGTGCTCATGTTGAAGTCATGGAGGTAGGGGCAGTGAGGAACAGTCATAAAAATAAAAAACATTAAAATAGCTGCATACAGAGAACAGATATCCAAGTGTTCCAAAGCAAGCATTTGCAATGCTAAAGGAAGATATTAGAATTTATGTTGTAGAATCACTTTTTCTCAAGATACAGAAGGAAGTAATCTTCTTTGAAGTATCATAAATTTTAAACGCTCTTCATTTGAATGCATTTTAAAAACCAGTTTCTTATTATCTGTGTTCTTAGTAAAATTCTGCTATACTTTTAGCTTCAGCAATACTCACAGCAGATATACTCTTGAGGTATTACATGCTTTTAATTTTCCTGGACTGATTTTTGGTTCCCTAGGTTTGAATACTAGATACAAGCAAGATACAAACCAACTTCTTATCTGTCAACAAGTTGCATCTTGAATTTTACTATTCGAATTTTTTTGTATTTCATGCATATTGCTCATTTATTTTGTTTCATGTCAAAAGATACAGGAACTCTTAATCATACTTTCAAGTATCTAATTCCTTATTTCTCTACGTTTTTGTTTAACTACGTGGTATTTCAGAAATATAAAGTAGCAATGTAAGAATAATCTCGACTGTAAATACGCGATAAATTATAAGGCCTGACTCAACTACTGTGGAGTATAATGGGGCAAGAACTGTAATATTAATGTTCTGAAGACTACACTTTTAGTCTCACTACTGTAAAATTTTAATTAAAAACTGTTATTAAAAGCCTCAGACATTTAACTCCCACACTATCACTCAGCCACGCACACACAAACAACAGATCACTTTACTACTTACCATTTGAGACCTATTTTTTGGGCAGCCATTGATGTCTTCAATCTTTTCATTTGCTGAAAATCAAAAAAAAAGAGGCAATAAGGCAAAAAAACGAAACCAAGGGCATTTATTCCAGTGATTTCCTGAGCACTTGCTGCCAGCTCGGTAAAGGGGTTTTGGATTGTAGCTGTCCAGTCCAAGTGAATGTGTGAAACACTGAGAGCCACAAAAAGAAAAAAAGCAGCTGGAGGTCTCTACTGGGTCATGCCTCCAGAGACAGCTGGGGCAGAAGCCAACTGCTCTGACAACTTCTTGTATGGTGACAGGGAATTCCTTTAAACTACAAAAAAGATGTAAGCCCTGGAAGCTGAATCACTGCTGGGTGGCAAAGCAAGCACTACATACATAGAGATGTTAGCATGGCAGGTGGTTTTTGCTTGGAGAGTGAATACAGGTTTTAAATCCAAACGGGAAATTTATGATCAATAACTCTAATAATTTTTTTTTCTTTTGTAAAGCACAAACCATGAAACAACTTTTCAAGATTCTTGACCATGGCTTACACGCTACCCCAACCTGCAGAAGAACACAGTTTCCAGCTTCAAGGTCAGCATAAAACAATTAAATCCCTGAGGTGGATAATGTTTGCCTCAGAGTCTTGAGTTTGCTCAGTTTCAGCTTTCAGCCTTGGATGCTGACATGACTGTGTTTGAGTCTGAAGAACCAGTTACAACCAAAGTTCAGTTTCCCATAGTTTTTTCACTGTAATAAAGGCAGGTGCTCACATCCCATTTGATTCATGCATTAAAGCCATATTTTGTAGCAGTCCCACATGTTCTCAGGACACCAGTCAGAACTCCATCACTCCATCCCACCCCATGGCTTCCCTCAGTTAGGAGGATTGCATTTGGCACAGTATTCCAGTAGCAGTCATAGCCACGAGAAACAAAGCAGTAAGACAACTTCACTCTTGCCTGGTAGGTCCCATTTTACACATCCATGTCACAGTACACCTTTATCCCACAGCAATGCAACTAAAAACTGATGCTAATCTGAAAGAGACTGCAGCTAAATCCACAGTGCACTCCCCAGAGTGCTCCATCAGCCTCTACACGTGAAGAGCACACACTGCTTCCAGGAATGCAATCTCGGATTTAGTCATACAGAAACAAAGATGAATTCATTAAATCCCATTTTCCAAGTCCTGGGCACTATCTCTCACTTTAGTACCATGCAATATCTCCATCAACTAAATTTACAACACTTTTAAAAATTGAGAGCTGTATTACTATAAATTGGCACCATTATAATTACTTGAAAGGAGACTAATGAACTTGTGAATGAGCTGTCCATTGTTTAGAACACATCTACAGAGATACCTCTAAGTAGCCTCCAAGTGTATCTGCATTCATGGATTTCAATACAGCTACTATGTTTATATGGCATTACTAAGGCATATATTACTTACACATTCTTTTACAAGCTCATAAATTTTGAACTGAAATGAACCAGGATGCTGTGAATACATTTTAATTGACTTGCAAATAGCTACTTTTACACATAGCACACCATAACATTAAAAAAAACCCTCTCCTGCACTGCATATCAAAGCTTTCTTACTGTGTAGTTAGGAAAAAAGCTGGGATTTTTCAGGCTACAGATAAAACTGCTTCTGGGTGTGAAAGCCCTCCCCATCTTTGTGACAATGAGATGCAGCTGCCTAAAGCCATACACAGCAGATACAAATTACTTATCTTCACTGTTAATTTGGAGGATTAAATTGAGAATGTTTAAATATGACCTTCCTTTCACATGAAAAATGTTCTTTGAAAAAGACATTCTTCCCCTCAAACTTCAACTTTGAAACCTTGCCGACCTTATCTTAAATATTAGCCAAAAGGCAGCTATAAAATGACCAAAAAAAAAAAAAGCAGAAGTGATCAAAGCAATAATTGGTTATGTATTTTAGAAGGAATAATTTGAATTTCATAAGGGTTTTCACAAGTCAATACTCAAAGAGCTACATTTAAATATTTGGCAGAAATAGCCACGTCCACATTTTGATGGTGGTATTCTTGCACACATGCTCTAAGTTTCCTACAACAGTGTTAAGGCAGGATAGCTAGATAGGCATGAAAGGAATCAACACCTAACTGCTCCTGGGCTTCCAAAAATCTTTCCTATTAAAGGAAACGGATATAGGACGGAGCACTGTTCATAGTGAATACCTGTCAACACACACCAGTTAATTCATGGCCTGTTTTTACACCTCTGTAACTGCACAGCAGGTCTACAATGCTACTGAGATATAATGTTGCTCTCCAACAGAGAGACAAAATCTTTTTTAACATATCCCAGCAGAATCACTGGAAGATGTTTCACAGTGTCATCTCAGAACAGGGCTTGCAGATCCATATCTTCGAGGCAGGAACTAGCTCCCTTACAGCATCTCAAACACACACAAATATGCAGGCACTGATGTCCTGTTGTTCATTGCTGGCTTCTTAATTTGCATCTCAAATCTGTCATCCTGCTCCTAACAATGGTTGTCCTAATTCCCATTAGCGGGCTTTCCCATTCCATCAATCTCCACCGGCCCATGCGTGTGTTTTGTGGCATCCCCAGGACCAGATGGATGAGCCTCTGAAGGAACTAATGAAGGATCCAGGCCCAAGGGAAGAGGGACAATGCGCAGCTCTACACGGAGAAAATTGTTCAGAACTTTCATTGTCTAAAAACGCTAATGCACTAATTTAAGAGAACTAAAGGCTTTGGATAAAATAACTGAGCCTGCACTTGACATTTGTCCTATTGTGATTTTCCTCATCTGAAAACTCGTTATGAAAGATTTCTTTTTCTGCCACATAAAAATTACACCCCTTCTCCTTTCCCAGCTGTATACATGGATCTTCCAAATCCAGCTGGAGGCAGGAGGTTCAACACAGGAGGCAATATCACTGTGAACTATATTCAGACCAGTACCCAAGAGGTATTAGGAATAGTGAAGGCTAACAGCATCCTAGCAGAAAAAAAATCTCATGAGTTGTTTTTGGTTTTTTTAACGTTCAGCCATGTGGAGTAATACTGCTGTGTCAGGGGATTTTATCAGCAACATCCAATGTTTTTTTCCACTATGCTTTAAGACAAGGCTTTTTCAAATTAATTAGCAAAGTCTCTGAAGGAAAATGATCTACATAATTCCATGCAGTTTGATAGATTCCCCCCCACGCACACTGTGTTTGTGTAGAAGATAAAAGCAGGGATTGTCTGAGCGAGCTGGTGGATACTTGGCACAAACACAGAAAGTCACTCACCTACAACCTGGATTATTTCAGCTAGCAGGACTCCATCAGTCACATCTTGCTGTAGATCCTTTATCAATCTCTTGTGACCAGATTTTGCTAGGTAATGATTAGCCCAATCTGTATAAATCTGTTAGGAGACAGACAAACAAAAATAAACTGTTACTCATAACACAACCTGAAAAATGAGAATTCTTTGTTTATCTTGGTACCGAAAGGCTGATTTCAGATCACTGCTTTTTTCTTCCCTCTTTGAAACAAGTCAACAGCATTAAAATTCACGGCCTTGTGCAGATCAAGTGTTCAGCTTACTGCAGTATGGATTTTTCTATTCAGCAACCTGACATCAAAGCTCATGGCAGTTGATAGCAAACTCCTGAACATGTTACAGCTTGAATGGACCATCAGGAGGTCCACAGAATATTCCACAGCAGCAGTGGAATTCAAGGGATTTCAATTTCCACCCAAGCACTTTTTTTTGTATTTTCCCTTTGACATTTTTTCTTCATGGCTGTTACTGAGAAAATTTTAAAGGCTCTTCTCCCAAAAACACTTCCGGTAGGTATTAGCCATACAGCAGCTTCATTGTGAGGAAACTCCTTTATTGTATTACCAAAGAAACCTTTAAAGGTCCTAAATATCCAACAATTCTAACAAATTCCATCTCACAGGTTAAATAGGCCTATTAAATTGCTTTTAATCTGTTATGAAAACTTCCAGCTGTTGAGATTTATTTCACAATGTATTACCTGAAAACTAAGCACAACAAGCAGCCAAAAATCTCTCTTTAATTTGCACTAAGTACTGCTCATCATATGCCAGCACGACTTATTCAAGTTCGCCAGAAAACTTATAAAAATTTTTCATGCTAGGTTATCAAAAAGAAGCTAAATTGCTTCATTGGAAATTCTGCTTATGAATTAAATAACAGTATTCTTTACATAGGATAATATTCAAAATTAAGATTTCTTTAAAATTACCTATTATGTTCCAAAGAAATAGGGTAAAAACAATAAATATCAGGGTTTTACCCTTTTAAATATCTAAATATTAATGTTCACCCCTACCCTCAAGAGTGTCTAGAATATTGGAAACACATTCACCCCAGTCCAGTCTATCAGTAAGCAGGTGTAGATTCAACATGCTTTCTAGAGCATGAGCCATCCCAACCCTCCACAGACCCAAAAAGCCCCTCTGGGGATGACAAATGTCTCAACACCAGTGTGTGAGTCACTCTCCCAGAGGGAACAAGAGCATCCAGTGTCCAGAAGCCCAGGGAAAGCCCTCCCTGTGCACTGCCCAGGAAATACTGCTTTCCTTCACAGCTACTGATAGATGGAAAGACAAGAGCCCAAGGAGAGGGGTGGCTCTCCAGGTTGAACAACTCCAGCTTTAGGAGAGGTGCTGCAGCCCTCTGATCATCTTCATGGACCTCCTCTGCACTTGCTCCAGTAGATCCACATCCTTCTTACCCTGGGGGCCCCAGGGCTGGTCAGCGCAGATTCTCTAAATTACTGACCCACAGCTACTCGTTTCAGAAGCATCTCAAGCCTTGCATTTCCAGTGTGGTGAGGATGTCCTCCTTCATGGCAATCAAAAGCCAACTGCCAAGTCTAGGGGGCAAGTATTTGCCACAAGACAGAGGAACCTGGATATAATACACGGATTGTAATTTCACACTCCTCTTGCACTTGCTGCTTCAATGTTAATGTGATAAAAAGAAGAACAGAGGTTTTGACTAGAGCTACTTTTGTTACAAAGTCTTCATTTGTATTTTTTTTAAACCCTGTAAAACACAACTGGTAGCAGCCATGAACAAATCACTTAATATCTGACAGATATGCCCCTCTTTTCCACCATTTATCCTTTACTTTCCCCTTCACAGAAGCAGGATGTGCACTTCCTACGCCAACAGAGTCATGGACTTGAACAGAAAAACACACTGGAACACCTCCGTGACAAAAAAGCCCCACAGAGATGAAAAACATCTCAATGAAATAAAGGCTGAGTACATGAGTGATTTCCCCAGCTGACCAATAAAAGGGGCAAAAAACCCACGCTGCACAAACCAGACATTGTGTTCCTTAGCTCCTTTTACAAGAAAACGTTTTCCATAACAGGAAAACACTTTAAAAGATTCAACGACTTCAAGGAACTAGGATTGACTTAACCTACTTTTCTGCCACATGGTTTTAGCTTTCTTATCTAGGAGTGAAGACATATGAGGAAACAGGTTGCAAACTATTTACTTTGCAAGTGCAAGGGTCCACCCCCCCCACGCCATCCCTGCAATTCAGCTGACAAGGAACTTATCAAACACAATAACCACATTTCCTTTAATGGGAGGGCTGTGATGAATGTCCTAATTTATCACTGAAGGACTTTCAGAAAATTTAAAGTTATACTTTGATGCATCAGTTCCCTCCTGGATCATTTCCATGATGCAGATGATCATGCAGTCAGACAAATCCTTGGATCAGCCCTAGAGTAAAAACAGGAGCAGACCTCTCCTGGCAGAGCCTGAAATAACAGCAACAGCAAGACCTTGAGAGCTAGTTAGGATTGATTTTTAAGTCAAATTAACAGCATCAGAATGCGTGGCTGGCATTGCAAAACTGCTATCCTGTACCTGCTTCCTACTGCCCTAATTCCTGTTGCACCCAGGAACACCAGATCTTACATTCATACCCTGGAAATAAACAGAACTGCACCAAAGAAATCCCTCGACTCCCTTAAATCCTCCTGGTAAAGGAGACAGCTTGAAAAACCCCAAATACCTGCTGTCTGATTCACTCCCTATGATAACACAAAGAAACTCCCTCTGACAGCAAATTATTCTTGTAAACCCCACTTTGGGTGCTGAAGTCAGCCTGTGTTTGGTATCAGAACTACAAGCAAAGTTTTTATGCTTATTATTAAATGCATACCAGTATGGAGGTAATATTTGTTTCTGGGGCATTTAAGGGTGTGGAATATTATTTCATTCCACTAGTTGATGAGGAAAGCATTTCACAGGAAAACACAGATATAATAAACCTGTGCTTCTCTTAAAAATGTTACTGAACAACAATATCTTGCAATATGCATAACATGCAAATTATTATTTTTTAACTGACTGGGCTGTATATTTACAAGCTCTGAAGCATTCTTAGGGATGCAGTATTACCCAGGCTTATTGTCGTAGCTCCTCACGGTCACCACTGATTTTTATGGCATGTATTAAGCAAATCATTGAAACTTTCCAGGATGTTTTCGAAACCTGTTTGTTGCAAGTCTTTGTAATGTACTACACAAATAGATTTCTAATGTTTCTTTTCCTTTTCCATACAAACAAGTGAAAAAAAATATAATTGCACAATGGCTGCTATTTCTAGACACATGAAATACGTTTCAAAGCACACAGTGTTTTCAAATGTTCAAGGCAAATAATTGGAAAAACAATAATAAAAGAAAACACTGCTGAGAAACTTTCCATTTTCCTATCTCTGCACATCCATTATGAGTGCTCCTCAGGTATTTTCAGCAAATGGGTACAAAGTCACATTTGAATATTCATGTGAAAATTACCAGTCTAATTAAAATATAAAAATCTTGTGATAAGAAATATTCAACCCACTACAACCCAAGAGATATTGCCTTATTCTACACACCAGCACAGGCTTTTAAAACTTTTCAGTGATTCCACACAGTATGAAAATCACTGGAGGCAACTTCATTACTCTAGCTACAAAAATCCAGTGAACATGGTGACTTGGGCATTATCACCAAAAGCAGGTCTTTGTGTCCAAGTCAGGCTAATGTTTAACTCGGGTCTAAGTCCCAGCTTTTGTTAAAGGTGGACTCAGCTGTTTGGTAGCTTTTTTTCCTCTGTAGTGTATGATCTTAGGAATCCAATCATCTGGGAACAAATTAAAAACATATGTGAAAGACTTTTTTCTTCTCTCTTTTTCTCTCCCCCTTTGATCCACCAGATTTGAATTAAGAGTGTTACAGTCAAGTATCAATTTTGGAAATATTCAGTACATTATGAGTCACAGCTGAAACACTAAAAAGTAGTGCAAAAAACAGTGAGGTCTGGAGAAAAAAAGAATCCAAATTCGAAAGATTTTGAAAGCTGTCTGTAAAGAAAAAGGCCTAAACACTGTCTTCCATCAATAAGATTGAAGAATTTTGAAATTCAGTGGGGTTTCTCCCCACTCCCCTTTTCTTAGCCTCACACCTACTTCTTTAAAGCACATTTCAGATGAGAGAGGAATCTTGCTTTCCAGCTAGGAGACCCCTGAAATTTCCTGGCACTCGAAGCCTCTTGTAACATTTCTGGCTGTACTGAGAGAACACATCCACCACAGCCCAGCACACCTCAGCCCATCTGCCCTGTATCTGAACACTGCATCAGTACAAAAGGTGCCTTTTGCAGAATTGGTTGTTTGTTCAAGCCCACACAGCCACCCCCAAGCACTTGAAGAAGGCTGGGGAGCAGAAGTGACCAGCAAAACCAGGATACAGACCATGAATAAAGTCATGGGAGCAGTGAATCCAGGAAGATCCTTTAGAGACCCAGTGTATCTGTGGGGCTGCAATTAGGTTAAGGTGTCAGGTATTATCATGCACTCCAGGGTCTCCTTTAAATGGAAACTACCTGATGTTTTTGCCTCTGAGTCAGCATTCTGAAATACACTCATGAAAAGGAAAGGATTCACATGAAACTCCTTGAAAAGAGTGTCTCTCTTCTACTAAAGTAGAAAAAATGCCTGAATCTCTTCCTTTTACTCATTTCCACACACACACAAAAATCTAATTATAATCAACGCCCAAGTAAATTTT
The DNA here is from genome assembly GCF_000691975.1 of Corvus brachyrhynchos. Lineage (NCBI taxonomy): Eukaryota > Metazoa > Chordata > Aves > Passeriformes > Corvidae > Corvus > Corvus brachyrhynchos. The sequence goes on along the minus strand of NW_008240030.1, from coordinate 292,522 downwards.
CAAATCTTTCTTTCCTTTTCCCTTACCATGTCAGTTCTGAACTAATCAGACTCCATTTGTTTTCTCCGAATAATTACCATGAATCAGGCTCTCATGAATTTGGTAACAGCTGAAGAACATCTTTTTGACATCATGGAGCATAATTAGAGCAGAGCAAGGCTTTCTTCATGATTGAATAGCAGGGTTAGTCACATCGATGAACTCCCATTCCAGAAGAGCCACTACAATGCAGTGCCTGTGCTGCTGCTAACCACACCACACTGCCTGCTGAAGTTCACAGGGAAAACAAAAAACACTCCAAGACCTAAAAATAGCCATCCCATACTGAGATGATCCAAAGGGGAATGCCTGCAGCCCTTACAACGCTACGGGGTTTTGGAAAAGCCCACGAGATACTCACTGCTGCCCAATGTCATGGGGCTTGCACATGTGGAGTCACGAAATCCCAATTTTTGACTGGTAACACTAATTGCAGTCTCATGCTGATCCATGCCACAGTCCAACACAGTGATCTCATTAACAGATACCACACTGCAAAGCCCAGAGCTAAATAGCTAAAGCCAAAGGTTTAGCTGAAGAACTCATCCCTCTGAAGCATCTCTGGCTCCAAGGGAGCACAGGAAGGATAATGGCTATTTTGAAAGTGCACAGAGATTATAGCCCTGACAATATTTCACTGAGTTACTGCCAAAAGGACAACAAGGAAGCACATGGTGAAAAAAATTAAAAATCAAGTTTAACAGCATTTGTCACAGACCTTTTTTCAAAGATTTCTTATAATTTGTGGCCTTAGTTGCCCCTACATGCTTCTTGAATCCTACAGAAGTCTCTATCGTACATCTGTACCATAACACAAATCCCACTACAAGGACAGTGCTGACTCTTCCAGAATGAATGAAGCTTTGCACTGCTATCCAAAAAGACTGCTTCACGGTTTTTTCCCCCAATACAAGTTCTTGCAAAACAAAACAAAACAAAGGCTTAAAAAGCAGGCCAGAGGACAGATAACGTGTGCCCACATGTCTCTGTGATAATTTAAAGGTATTAGTGGGCTTTGAGCAAAGAGTTCTGTCTGCTCCTTCTCTTTAAGGATACAGCTGAGGGTATGTGGACAGTAGAAGCCAAAGCAAATATACATGGTCCTTAGGGGCGCCCTTGAGCCCCCAGTAATCCCAGCTCAGAAGGAAAGGAGGCAAGCAGTGAATCACTTCTCTCTACTCCAAGACACTGGAAACATCCTGACAGCCAGGATGGGAGCCTGGAGCTTTGTCTACTCAATCCTACCAAGCACCTTGGCACCAAAGCCAGCAAATAAAGGGAGGAAACCATCAGAAACTCCAAGACTGAGGCAGTGATGGGCTGAATTGCAGGTGGATTCCTTCCAGCGGGCAGGTGAGACAGCAAAATTACCTTCCTGGAATGTCACTGTACAGAGAACAGGCCAGGTTGCATGGGGCTTTGAGCAACCTGGTCTCAAGGAAGGGGGGTGCCCCTGCCCATGGCAGGGGGTTGGAATGAGATAATCTTTAAGGTCCCTTCCAACCCAAACCACGCTCTGGTTCTATGATTTGCAATCCCCTAAAAACAGCTGTCACACACACATACACATATACCTACTAATTAACGTCTAATGTGATGCCAGTACTCTCAATTACCTAAAGGGCTGGAACTTCTGAATTATCATCAACTACTGAGAACTGAGCTATAACCATCTGTAATTCCCATTTGGTTCCCACATTTCTGGGGAAACAGAGGTAACTCTGGTTCTTTTTTTCATTTCTTAAGGCAACTCAACTAAATTATTTATTCTACTCAGATGTGCAAGTGTTTGTTGCAACTGCTTTGAATTATTACCCAGTTGGTGGGGGATATTCTTCCGAATATTACATTTTACTGGACACTTGTGTACATTAATTAGCCTTTGAAAGTTAAATAGAGAAATGGGTAATTTAAACACCACTGGGACTATTTCTTTCTCTCTCTTTAAAGCCTTATTCCCAACTGAGGAGGGCTTTTCTCATGCATATGACTACTATTCAAAAGCAATGGGCTGGCTCACAGCACACAGAGCCAAGCATACGTGTCAATTTTAGGAGGCTTGCAACCTTTCCAGGAATAGAGCCTTGGACTGTCCACACTTCAGAGCAGGCACTGAGTTTGTTTAGAGCAAATCTTTGATGGATACTAAACAGTCATCATGCTTTCAATTGCCCAGCTGGCACCTTTCCTACTCTTACCCTACTGAATATTTTACTAGATTTAATATAAAAGAGGAGAAGAGAGAGAATTCCTTTTTTCCCCCCGCCCCGTTGTAAAGTTTCTAAACCCTGTTACTGACAGGTGCTGCCTACACAGAGGGCTCAATATTCCTCACCAGAGCAGCATTTTGCTCTGCACCAGCCTCGAAGGTGAAGCAAGGACAGTGATTGTGCTGGCATCCAGCACACTGCGCTCTCAATGCTCCCATTATCCACGCTTGGCCATATACAAACCCCTGTCAAGCTGGAGCCACACACACCGCCAAGCAGGTGGCTGCTCTCTTGTTCCTCCTTGCAAAAAAAAACCCATGAAGTCCTGAATAAAATGAGATTGCATTCACACCTGCACCGATTCCTTCACATACCCCAAAGTGAAACAGTTTAGTTTGCTGAGCTGATCAGCAAAACCCATTCCAAGTCACATTTGGCCACAGTGAAACAACTGAATTGATCTCACGCCAACAAATTATAATCTACCTCAGAGAACAAAAGCAACAAATGCACTATTTTTTTCCAGTGTTTTCTAAAAAGTCACCTGAAGTGCACAGCAAGTTATTTTCAAATATCACAGTTCTCATACACAAAACAAAGCCATTTACATCTACTACCACGCACAAACAGGGACAGAAAAGGGCTTATCTGGAAAGGTGATACATATCTACTCCGAAGAGAAACCACAGAAAATCCTAAGAAGCTGCAGAAGAAAGGGAAAAAAAACCAAAACAAACCCAACACTCCTAAGGCTGAAGTTAGTTACTGTTCAACAGCACCAGTGCCATGATCGAGGAGCCAAGAGCTGCTTACTGTTTTATAATGGTCACAGGAAAATTTACTTCTCCCACGAACAGGGACCTGGAAGGTCATACTACTTATTGGCATATTTAATGTGAATATATTCTGCTTGAGTCCAGCTTGCTCTTCCTTCTCAAGGGGTCCACAGTTAAATGATTATATATATGCTGGCATGTGAAGCTTGGGTGGTTAATTTTAGCTGAAGACACGCATGCACAGTGCTCAGATTTCTGACACAGTCACACTTCACAACTCCCACTCCTCCTGCAGCTCTTCCCTTACACCCCCACTGCTCCCTTCTCTTACTACTGTCTCTAACAGAGTTCCAATGTTTGGCATCAATTTCAAACACGGTAAGTATATTTTATTTTATTAAAGCTATTTACAGCAAGAATAAAAGGCATTAAAAGAATGATTAAAGAAATTGTTGGGGTTTTGTCTATTTTGTTTTGTTGTTGTTTTGGGTTGTTTGGGGCTTTTTACACAATCAGGAGACTTTCCACCTATTATAGAGACAACTCTCTTCATGTAAATGCTCCTAACATCTATGGAAATTTATGCTCTGAAAGGAAACCCAACACTTTGCACGACAAAAAACTCCAGGTACACCCTTTTTATAACTTTGGAGCATTCACAGTATTTGAACGTTTTGTCTCACAAACGCAAGCTAAAAAGCATCAGGCTGAATGAGACCTGGAATGGACACACATAGCCTGGTGCAGCAAGGGCTGCCTGCCCTCTGGCAGGACCCCACCATGTGCAAGTCAGCCCTAATTCCATGGTCTGACCACTGTTGCTAGCATTCCTTAAAAATACAGAGAATTGGCACTTGTAAGATGCTTGGCTGGAATTCTTTATATTAAAAAGAAATAACACAGCCGATGTTGCCAAGGTGAGAAGCAAAGGCTGCTTCACCTCCCCTGTTGCCAAGCTGAAGGATAGATGCCTGACATTTTCACTGTTGATTTTTCAAAAGGCACACTCCTGCCAGAGTCAAATCCGTGCGGCTCTTTCAACTGCTCCATGAAAAGCAAACAGCCTGGGAGCCACAGTGTCTCCACATCAGCTCTCCCCCCAGCAAAGCCCCCTCACCCTGGCAGAGGTGGGTGTTTGTTTTGGGGAGGGGGAGGACGAGTGGGGCTTTGATGGAGTTTGAGGAGAACACGATGCACTGTGACACGAAGTAGCTGCTTTACCCAAACAGCTCAGAGGACCGAGGCTCTGATGTGCTCAGGACTGTGCTGGGAGCTCTGCTACTGCACCAGGCTGAGTGTGAGAAGTGGGGAAGTTTGCACGTGTTTCCCCCACCACTGAAGTTTCCTGACCACTGAAGACGGGAGAAGGATCCAACTCCAGGCTGCTACAACAGCCTTAGAGCTTCTGCTATAAGCACCCAACACTCAATGGGATCAGTTCCCAAACCACCATGTAGCCTTGGCACACTTGGCTTGTGACAGTAAGCAAGTCTTCTAAACTTCTCTAATAAAGACAGACTCATTTTCTCTCTTTGGAAAAGGTATGAGAGACTGTTCCAAACAGCTGCTGTAATTTCATTGGTATTTTTCACCTGGGGTCACAAATCTGTGTGTTTGCAGTATCATCTCCTCTGGGCAGAAAGCCATGGCCGCAGGAGGGATCAAAACAGATGAACTATCACTGCTGGATTGGACTCTGAGAAACAAAGGGCAAGAAAAAGATTCCAAAAGATAATAATCTGAAGAAGGCTGGAAATGGAACTTGATTTGCCATGTAGCATTTTAAGCACAAACTCACTCGTCTATTCCATTTTCTCTTGATTGCTTAGAGGATTAATTCATCAAAACAACATTCACAGCTGTGAAGCAACTCCAAGTAAAAGTAAAATTGGTTTCTAAGGCACATGATACTAAACCCTTTCAAATGCTAGCAGTGAACGGAGATGAAAGTTATCTGATCCAAACAGCGAGGCCAGGAAACATTGCAAAAACTTTTCTTAATTTTTAACAAAATCAGTTTGCTGTGGGGATTAGGGAATTACAGAAATTGGCCTTGGTCTCACACCAAACCCTAGCCCTCTTTTAGCCAAGAAGGACCAGCCAACATTCCCTTTTGGGTCTGCTCAGTGCTTGATGGACAAAAGTGAGACTTTAAATCCAGGGACTGGGTAGGCTCAGTCCATATCAACACTGAAGTCACCAGCCAAACATCCTCCTCTCCCACGAACAGAGTGTCTAATGCCACTGAAAAAAGATTAAGTCATCTGCACTACCCTCCTCACTCTGTAAAATGTAATTCAGTTCAGTGTCCAAGGCTTTTCACGAGAGGCAATGCCTCTGAAGCTGCCAGAAGCTGGCGATAGGCAGCGCTGTCCGACACTTGGAACGACATAAAGCAACAGGCAACCAACACATGGATGAGAAACCACTGCAACTGAGTTAGGAAGGCCAACAACCTATTCATCTGCCAAGCAAGATCAGTGCAGAATCTGGAGATGGGAGGAACGAAGAAAGGAGGAAACAAGACCCAAACTTGAGCAAGGACTTGACCATATGATTTTTTCAAGCACGTACTCAAGTCTCAGTTGCTGAGCTCACATTTAACTCTTCTGAACAGGAATAACAAAGTTGGTAGTTAAAGAATTACATATTAATTCCATTATTTCTAAAGCTTATTGATGGTAAGAGTAAGAATGAGAAGGAGCCAATTCCCTTTCCAAAGACTTTTTGTATATTCTACCCATATTTCTATTTCTAATGCTCCTCCTGCTCTTGGGCACTGTCAGAAATGGGACAGTTGGCTAGACAAATCTTAGGTGTGACCTACTTTTGGAAGGCCTATTTTTATTTTAAGCTGCATTTTAAGATAGTGAAAAATATTTTGTGACAGCTGAGCATTAATGTGTGTGGCAAAGACTCCATCCCAAAGATGTACAAAAAGACTAAGAATCTCAGAAGGATACAGCATCTCCCATTAGAGCCACATTATCCCAAGAGCTCATCTTCCTCCTAGCCACCAAAATAAACAATCCTTCAGAAAATTTCAGATACTTTTTAAAAACTTAACGACTGCCATCTCTCCAGCATTTTTAAAATCTGGTCCTCACTTTTCAGTAGGGATAAATGAAATATTCGTATATATATTTGCATCAACATAAAGATGGGGGGATGCAGCCCGCACAGGTGTCTGGCCCTAAATGTTTTGTTAATGAGATCTTGGAAGTAAAATTCTTGCATTTGAATATACCAACAACCATTTATGCATAGGTGGAAGCATTTTTGGGTTTGTTATGTCATTCACTATACTGCCACACAGCCCAGAAATCAGGCTACAGCAAAAAGCTTTCTGCATAGCTGGGACCACAAGGGGTTTGCCATATTTTACAGGAAATAAGGTCATCTTTATAAATTGTTCCTGCTAAGCATTTACAACACAAGTTGTTTCTTTTTTTCCTTCCCCAAACAAAAAAATAAAGTGCTGAATTAATTTCCACACACATAACAAACCTAATCTAATGGTCTTGCAGTCGGCCATCTGTTTCACAGATACAAATCTAACTGAATCTTCTACTGACTGATAACTTTCTAAATTAGATTAAATTGTCAATGCTGACCCTGCTTCCAGCTTAGTTCCTCCTGCTTCCATTTAAAAGGCTGGGAGTGCTTTCTGCATCATGATCTATATGCCAATTAGATAGAAGAAAATTGGCAATAGTTAAAGCTACACATTTGGCACTAGATCAGATTTAAAGGGACAGAGAAGGGCAGTGTCCCCAGCTATGATGCAGACTAAGGGAATATAGGAAAAAAGCTCTAGAGCGCAGATGTTATAGAAAAAATTTTAGTTCCCCCTTCTCCACTACAGTCTGTGTCACAAAGACCTTTTCAGTGAAATGTACTTGTATATTTATAAATAATTAAGAAATACCCCTCCTAATGGAAAGGAGCAAACTTCTGTACCTAAGTTTAGCTTAGCACTACATTAAAAAATTAGTAATTTTATCCCTAAAGGCCACGTACAGACAGGCTGGCCAAGACCCCAGTTACCAATTCACTGTCTTTGGCATGAAGAATGATTCCCTGCATGATACAAGAGGAAAATTCTGCTTCTTCACTTCCCACTGACCTTATGCCTTGTTGGGGAAGGAGGGAGGGGGGATGCTACTTCTATCAGAGCCAGCTGGTGTGGGCACTGCTGCAGGCAGGATGCTCACAGACTCGGTAAACCACTGGCCTGATCTCTGATGGCAAATCCTATGCTCCTAATTAGAGAGGTTCACTAAAGTGACACCAGCCTGTACTTTCATGGATCTGGTAATTAAAATCAGTGCTGTGGGGTTTTGCTAAAAATTCTGCAACTGAACTTTTAACACCTCCTTCTACATTAAAAAAAAAAAAAAAAATCCAGTAAAGTAAAACTTACAGCAGACTAGAATTAATAATTTAAAAGTATATTTTATGGTTGATCAAGAAATGACAGTACATGCACAATTCCCACAAGTACAGGAGGTTTGGGCATCTCTGTCTGGGAGTCTCCTCACACAGCCATCAGCCACTTAAAGGCCTCCTGTACCTTCCTGAAAAAAATCATTCAAGCAAAAGGAACAACTTCTGCACTGCTCCTGAAGCTTTCTTGAGAAATATATATATAGAACAGTCCTTTAATAGAACTGTCACGAGGCAGATCAACTGTAGGTTTCATCTATTTCCTGCAGTAAGAGTTTTAACATAAAGATATTTAATGGGAATTTCCAAGTCTTGAACAGCATGACCTACACCAGGCTAAGACTATTATCAGTTCCTTACGATTTTTCTTCATACATCCCTTTTTAAAATGCAGATGGTTGAAATACTTCTATTATTATTAATAGTCCTTCAACAATTACATGTCAGGAAGGAGGTTGATCAAAAGACCTGCAAGCTCTGGAAAATTCCAAAAGCACAAGGCAATGACAGCAGCCTATCCTCACTGGGGCTTCCATCACTCAAATTCCAATGTAATTTTACACACACCTACACAATCCCTTTCTCTGTTTGACATCCTGCATTTAGTTTTCTATTTAGTCCTGCTTTTGCCTCAATACCTACACCTAGGAAAGTGTTACTCCAGCAAACTTATGTTGCTAAAATTAGCTGAGTAAAAGGTTTAGTGAGAAGAAAAACTATATGGAATTTACAGGTAGTAAACTCCTGCAACTAATCCTTGTGGTCATTTTACTGGGATCCAGAGAAATCAAACATTTGACATCAAACTTTTTTTTTTTTTTTTTAAACTTGGTAAATGCTTATTTTTCCTTCAGATGAGAACATTCACTTTGATCCATGCTATTAGATGTGGTCAAATGTTCCCACAGGATGCAGATGAAAGCCCATCTATGTATGAAACTAAGCATGGTTTAAAGTAACATCAGATAAGAGTAGTGGCTTAGCTGCAGATAAAATCAGAGCAATTTACTGGTAATCATTTGGAGGAGAGAGCCTACCGGCACAGAAACATCAGTGGGACATCATCAACATCAGTTATTCTTTTCTGCCTGGAGCAAGGGTTGGAGGAATGCAGAACAAAGAGCATGTTGCCAGTTTAAAAAAAGGAGGAGGGGAAAAAAAGTGTCTTATGCACCCATATAGAATTTTGATTCAGAAATTAACCACCGGTATTAGGAGAGGAAAAAAAGAAAAAAGAGCTATCAGGACTGGCTGCCGATCTGTTAACTACAGTTCAACCTGTACAATCCTGAAGCTTTAGAAATAGGCAAAAAAAAAAGGGAAAACAAGAAAATTGCAACAGCTGATGTAGCACTACGTTAAGATTTTAGGTTACAGGCCATTTTTTGCAAAAGGCAGGTTAAGAGAATCATCTAAAAGTTGAAATTGTAACAAATTAATTAGGCTGTGAGCAAATGGTTGAGTTGTGAATTAAAACTAAAACTACCATTAGAACAAAGTGAAAGAAAAAGCAGCTCACCACTTGGATTTGGGGTTGGTTGATTGTTTGTGGTTTTTCTGGTTCTGTGGGTGTTTTTTTGTTTGGTTTTGTTGCTTTTTGAACAGCAGCAATTCTATTGCTGAATTTCCTACTACTGTAATTTTTGCAGTGTTTGTTTTATACCTTTGGCAACACTTTCATTGAAAATTTTGTTTATGCAATCCCACAATGATTGGAGGTTACGAATTACTCATTTTTATCTCTACAAATAACCTTCCCAGATACGTCCTGCAGGTTTTCTCCCGAGCCATCACTGCTGCATTCTTGAAGAGCAAGACTGCTTGGCATTAGCCTTTCACCTGTGGCTGCATCTGGCCCTAGAACATGCACAGCAGCCTCGGCAAAATGACAAATCCTTCCAAGGACTACAGGCCAGTCACGTCCTGTGAACATCAGGACAGATCCAGGCAGCTGACAATTAGTGAGTGGTTCTGGGCCTGTTCCATCGCTCTCAAACATGGACATCATGTTAAGGAGGTGACACCTCCAGGCATGAATCACAGGAGTGCAGGCTTGTCCCCATCAGAGTGACTCTGACACAAAGGCCAATAAAGAGAAAACATCTTACTGAACTATATTGGAGCTGGCAAAGGCAGCAGCTGCTCTGCTCCACAGGTCAAACTGGCGTTGGGAAAAATGAATCCTTACAGAAATTACTGCCAGCTCATCCACTCTCGCCGCAACGCTATCTAAGAGATCCCAAAGAAGAAACCAAGCAAATCAGAGTGCAATTTAGCTGTTAAAACATGAGAAGTCCACAGGTTCATTCAGAATGACATGCAGAGGTATTTCTGAAGAGAGCATAAAAACACCAGGAACTAACATTTCCCAGCACACACTGTAAAGAATACTAATAAGTTGGAACAGTAATGCCTTCAAAAGATACAGATCTCTCTCCTATGATTCAGAAGCTCCTAGAGGATTTGAAGGATGGATGTTTTGGCATGAGGTCCTCAAACCTCATTTTATTAGTGCATAAGGGAAAAATTTACTACTACTACTACTACAACTACAACACAGTTGGCCAAAGAAATAATTATTGAGCATGAACCAGCTTAAGATACTGGTAAAAATCAGGATTACTTGAAAAATTAGCAATCTTAGATACTGAGATATTGAGATTGCACAAAAACAAACAAGCAAAAAACCCCAAGAGTCTGTGTGGTATAAAACATAGCATGGAATACTGCTGCTGTTAGTATCCTGCATCAGACCTGACCATTGACTAAGGGACAAAGTCTGTGCAGTTTTGTATGCTGACATTTGTCCAGTGTTTTGCAAATCAATAATGCAGAAAGCAAGCTCTCAGCTGAACTGAGCATTTACAGACAATACAGCTGCATTTAGCACATCTGTTCCTGTATTCCTACACCATCAATTTTTCCTTTTTTTGGTATAACTAGTAGTAAATAGCACACTAAAGTATTCTGATGGTCTAAATCCGTTTTTGTAGTGTTTTAAACACTTGTGTCTATTTAGTGTGACTCTTTATGTTTACTCTTTATATAAACCAGGATGTGACAGTGCTTGGGTAAGGGAGGGCTTTACACATTCTTCATGGACACCTGCTCTGCACCAACAACATTTTTGTTCTCCCATCTCTCTGCAGATGCTTGTCTCAAAAAGCAAATAAGCCAAAGATCAGATTAGCAGCCTGATATTTCCAAGAGGGCAGCTAAGATTGGCAGGCCTCATAAAAGTACTGAGTAGCCCTGAGACCAGACTCCACCCCCAAGAAGGATTAAACACAATTAGCATCAGGAAAGCAGATGCCTAACAAAGTAATAAACCATAACTTTTACACGAGGTTAAAAATTTCCCTCTCCTTTCCTGTATTCAACAAATGATCCATGGCTCCCAAATGTATCTCTTTGCTGCTTTACACCACCTTGAGACTCCCTTATTCTCTCATCAGTCAGTTCATTGGCAATCACTTGTCAGCAAAAAAGAAAAAAACCAAAACAACAAAAAAGCTTGTTGAGCAAATGTCAGAGAACATTAAATTAACCAGTCAAAGATCAGCAATGAACAGCTGACACCAAATTGAACCCAACACATGGCCTCATTCACATTATTGTTAAACACACATAGACAATCACTCTGCCTTCAAAATGACATCAAAGGATCTTTATTTTATGAAACAAAAATATTTGCTTGTGGATGAATAGTCAGCCCAACATTAAGTACATCATAAAAAGTAAGCTATTGCTTTCATGCAGTTTGGATTAAAGGTACTGTTTTACCTCTGAGTACAAACTAAATTATTAAGCATTATTATTAAGCATTTTCTCTTCAGCTCAAAGAGACCCTCAGTGTATTTCTGTGTACTTCATTTGTGTACAAAGTGTATAATCTTTCAGGAAGGCCTCCCAAGCACCCACTCAAGACTATTAAATTTCTTGCCTGCTTCGTGGAGCCACCACACGCCCCAGTACACCAAGGGAGGATGTGATCCCCAGTGCAAGGCAGCAAAGTCTCCTAAGGCCCCACAGCTCATGGGAAGATTACCTGGGCACAGCAGAACAGGTAGGTCCCAAAATGACCCAACAATCAGCAGCACCTTTACACTTGGCTCTCCCAAAACAATGGTTCCAGCTTGTTCCATCAGCACCCAGCACATGCCCTCCCCCAAGCGCACACACCTTCTTCAGCCTTGCTGTGGGCAGGAGTAGAAATGGGACTGGCCCAGCAAATGACGACTCCAGAACGGAAAAGTCACATACCATGCAATATAAATGCATGAAAGGAAGTGAGAAACCCGACGGCTTTCTCCCCTGGCAGCAAGGGCCATTCTGTGCTGGAGCTGTTAATCAGCTAAGGACAGGATATATGGGGACAGAGATAGAACTGGATGTGGATGTGAGGGCAAGGAACCTGATGAAATACATCCATTCTCTCTCAGCAAAGGAAAAAGCCAACCAGGCAATATTTGCAATATTTTAAACACAGGGTGTTGAAATGACAGGAAAAGAATCATATTTACAAGAGATTAAGGTGCCCAGAGTGGCAGGTGTATTTCCTTTTATTCCTTGGAAAGCACTTTTTCAGCACTGGGTAAATCTCATTCCTTCTCTCTATGCCTGTCATCCCTCCCATTCCCTGTCTTATTTAGGTAATAATTCTTAGACATGTTTATATTACACACCTCCAGGACAGGAGCTGCCACTTTAAGTTTCAGCAGCACCTCATACAACTTGGCTGTGATCCCAGTAAATTAAAATAGGCAACCTACTCAAGATTTAAATAAAGTTTTTCAAAAGGGCACAAATTTGCCTCCTAAATCCATATTTAGGCATGGAAACGTTTTTACAGAAGGCCAGAACAGACTAATTGTTCCCCACAGACATCTCATCCTCATAAATTCCAGTATCCTGTTTTGCAGACCCTCTTCTAAAGAATATTTTCCACTGCAATGTCTTAAACCAAAATCGAACAACAAATATTTCTACCTTCTGAATACTAAGGCATGTATCACAGGAGAACAAAGTAGCACCTGCATGGTTTTGGAAGCCTCTGCCAAAACCAAGCCACAGTCAGGAAAGCCTTTGAAAGCGCTGGTCTTTCCACATGCCCTGTACTGAATCCACTGGTGTTGAATTCTGATCCCAGGTTATTTACCTGCATTTTGGTCATTAAAAAAAAATAAAAATAGAAAGACATCCAAAGATTTCTTAAAAAAACAGAAACAGCCCGTATTGCAAATCTCTGAACGCAGAGCAGAGAAGAGAAAATCAGCTTGCCTTACAATGCCCAACTGTTTCACAGGTGATCATTATCACATTCCAGTGTGGGCACAAGGGTGAGATGCCAGAACAGTGACACCACTCCACCGCTTGACACCGAATACTCAGGAGTGCTCTAGAAGCTCTCTAGTGCTTCACTGTAAAAGATACTGATAAAAGAAGATATACAACTATTGCTTAGTTCAGAACCCCCGTTAAACCATTCCACACCAAAATCACTCTCTCTCCTTCACTTTCACAGTACTCGACCTGACAAAAGTTATGTAGGGTCACGACTCTTAGACAACAAGATTAGGATCGTTATAATAAAATTAGTAACTGCACAGATAATCTATAAGGAATTTATGTTTGTCATTTCAAAATGAAAAAGCAGATCCACGATGACAATAAACAAGCGTATTTGAAGCAAGACTTTTCAGACAGAAAGGTAACACAGAAAACACCTGAGCAGTCACAGCCTCACCATGATGGCCCTAATCATGAACTACTTGCGAATAAAAGAAGGCAAGTTCTGGTTGCATGAGAGACTTAATGCTTACTCACATGCAAAATTTTTTAATTAAAGACATATTAAAACCCTTGTACAACATACAATGACCTGGTAAGACTTCACCTGAAACATCTCGTACAGTTCTTGCCACCTGTGTTCAAGAAGGAGGAGTTCAGACTAGAAATGGTACAGAAAATGACCCAGGAAATTTGGAGAAAGTCTTGCAAAAGAAAACTCTTAGAATTTGGTTTATTTGAACTTCACAGTAAGACATTCTTTGCCCAGAACACTGGGGAGGAGGAGCAGAGCAGCCAACAGACAGACATGCTGGCAACAACCCCCTAAAAGCACTTGAACAGGCTGTGAGAGTCAGAGCAGATGAGGCTGGAGCAGAATTCAGGGGCATCTTTCCACCAAGAACAAGAGAAAGAAAGCCAAGTGGTTTTCAGATTTTATACTCATACATTAATCAGTACACTGTAACAGTAAAGTCTGACATTGATTAAAACAATAAACCCTCTACCTCACAAGCTATTAAATACCATCTGCATCTATCCCTCTGTGCTCCACAGTAAGAGCAAGACTTAGCACAAAACCACACACAACTGGGAGTAAAAGAAATAGTAAGGTTTTCAGAAAAGTATATGGAATTTTTAATCTTTCCTCAGTGTCCTACGCAGGAAAGAAGTAAATAAACTAAAATCAAGCTGCAATCCCAAAATGCATCCTGTACCAGAACAGGAATGCTTTTTGAAGGATCACCTACCTCAAATCCCTTTCCAGTCTGTTTACTGCCATAATCACAGAACAGAATTAAATGAGGCTCAAACCTCTACACCTGAATTCTAAATTAGGACAGACAAACAGATTAATCTGGAATACTTCAGAAAGCCTAAACCAAGCAACATACAGCATATACATACATTTTTAAATTTGCATTTCTGAAACTCCTTATATAAGGGTTTTTTTAGTGATATCTGAACTGAAATGTGACATGTATAGTTTGTAACAAAGCAGTTACAATATGGTGTTTATTTATCTTGAGATATAAACATCTGAATATGCACATTAAATAATTTTCATGCGATTGTTTTCTACTTACTTTGATTTCTGTAATGACATCAACTCCTTAAAACTAATACAATTTTAGATATTTAAATTTTTATAATATTTAAGTATCTATGTATTGTACAGAAAAATACACACTGTGGCGGGTTGTCCCTGGCACGTGTATGCACACACACAGTACCCGTATCTGGGAATTTAATTGTGCGATACAAGTGCTGTCATAAATGATCCAAGTGTCTCCTAGAAGGTGTGTTGAGGCTTCCCTCTTCGAAAGAGAGTCGGTTTCAGTCCCTGCTGTGGTGATTAGAAGCACCCTGCTGTATTTTGATGTCTTTACACAGAAAACTCATATGCCCAGATTGTCCTTTTTTCTCTGGTTAGGAGTGCTAAGAAAACAGATTTTTCTCTGTCTTGGTCAGCCCAAGAGCCCTTGTTTCCTTTGCACTGATCTTTCATAAATGATACCACAACTGTGTATCATATTCACAGGTGAGGTTTCAGCTGCCTCCTGGTAGTTTCACTGCTTTCACACCTCCTTATCTCTGCTGAAAGCAGCTTTCCTGATAGCTGCCAGGAACAAGTCTGCCTTTTGCACAGCCTTATGATGCTGCAGCTCACAATTGTGCTGTCCTCTCCTGACTGATCCTCAGAAGAAAGATGTGTGTGCTCTTTCAACACAGTCTGCCCACAGGCTTCTGTGTCAAAAGAACATTTCCTCAGCTCTTGTGTGTCAAAAGAACATTTCCTCAGCTGTGTGATTAAATACAAGTGCGGGGAATGTATGATTACATGCAACAGCCTTTTTCAGACATATCTTAACCTATGAAACACTGACTTATACTTTGCTATTTATTTTAATCTTTACTACAGAGTGCCAGCAACTAAGCCTTCGATCTAGACATCTAACAACTGGCCGAGGTTCCACACTTTTTGGCTTGGAAAAGCTAGGTAACAGGCTGCGATCCGACTCCAACATCAAGTCAATAATCAGCTGCAAGATAATGCTGTGACGATTCCAATAAACTGCTTATAAGCACTAATACAGATGGCAAAAGCTTAGGGAACTGCAGGAATTCTTTCCCTTACTTAATGAAAAGTATTGCTAAGTCAGCTAGCAAAAACAGGCCTATCAAATCATAACTTTGCAAATCTCTTATCAGCCCAGTCAATTCTTCTCTCTCAGTTTTCAAGTTAAGCACTTGAAAATCTCTTCCAGAATGAAGTGTTTCTTCCAAATAAGTATGTTCCCTTTGCTGTATGCTCCACATCAGCCCAGAAGGCACACACAGATAAGAGCATTAAAGGGAAATGTTTAATAGAAGTCATGCGTAAACCAGGACTGAAATTTTATACATAGAGATAAATCTTTTAACACTCTTTTCACAGAGAATATTTTGAATTAGCTATTTTACAAGAATAACTTTTTTTCCCTATTTTTTGCAAGAACATGTTTTAAAGATCCAATGGTTTACCCAGCCTAGGACCCATTAACTTTTGCAAGCCGCAGGTACAGACTGAGCTGGCACCACTCACCCCCTGGCACACATTCGGGGGGGGGCAGAGCAGGAGGCATTCCTCCTTCCCCAGTCCATATGGACATGGCCCAACTCCTTCAG